>NW_004955445.1:2697000-2703982 GCF_000276665.1 Chinchilla lanigera
CAACCATCCTCCTGTCTCAGCCTCCCGAGTGCTGGGATTACAGGTGTGCACCACCACACCCAGCTATTTTTCTTCTAAGGTTCTAAACATCCGCCTATTTCATCATTGGCTGTTCTGTTTTGTAGTATGGTTTGTAATAGTTAGGAAAATGCAACAATTCCACTTCTAGGGGACTTGTTAAACAAACTACTGTGACAGATTATATTTCCCAAAGGTAGCCCCAAGAATGTCTCCAGTTGGGATGCACTCCAAGAACTTGCAGCTGTACACCAACAGATAAAGATGCTGTATCACCCCACTCCCAGCTTCATTGGAACTGGGAAGACCTTTGTGGCCTCCTCATCAGTAAAGTCAACATGCTGTGACTTCTAAGATGATGTCACTATAGTGCTATGTAGGACCTCTGGAAAAATGATGGAGTAGTAAGCAACAGCATCACTGCCTCTCTGAGATTCAGAATCCAGACACTGGAAAATAACTTGGGGAAGAAACAAAACAAAACAGAGACATGTATCCCTAGAAACCAGAAAGGATCTGACAGTAACCCCAGCATTAGGGAGACTGAGGCAGGAGAATCACTGTGAGTTTTAGGCCAGCCTGTGCTACATAGTGAGTTCAAAGACAGCTTGAACTGCATAAAAAGATCCTGCCCCAAAAATAAAGACAAAAACAAAACCTAAAGAGACAAAACACAAGCCAGAAAAGGGAAGAGACCATGTGTACTTTCTCCCCAGTTCCGAGCTCATGACTTACAGGAAAAGGAGATCAAATCTACAGAGACAAAGTGAAAGCTGGAGACTCCAAAGGGCCTCAGGGAGACACATGGTGGCAGAACGGACTGGTGGGTGCTGCAATGTGCAGGGAGAGATGGGATTCAGCTCTTGTGTGAGTCCTTTGACAGATAACAGCTGGTGAGTGGCTCCAGCCCGAGAGCCCACCATATTCCTGGACAGACTTTGGTTAGATGCCATTCTAGGGAAAAGATGATTGTTTGAACTGAGGAGTCAAGCAGCTGCAGAATGGCTTCACTTCAGGGCTTCCAGTGTTACATTCTTACAGTGGCTGGGTTAGAGACAGTCATGGGAGACAGCTGTGGTCACGCTGGAGAGATCCCCTGAGGGAGTTGAGCTAAAGGACACAGGCCCCGCCCCCACGGCCAGAGGTCAGCCTGAGTTGCTCTGGGTTTGGAAGTCACAGCATTGTCACCCTCGCCCTAATCCTACTACCTGCTGGTGCCCGCATCCAGCACGGATCTGGGGTCTGACTGCTTTCTTTATCTACTCACATGAGCAGGGACACGTCATGACTTGGACACTGTTCCAAAAGTTGAGATCCTGGAAGAAAAATCGTACATTCAAAATCATAGAGAATTTTCTTCCTTTCTTCCTTCATTTCTTTCTTCCTTCATTTTTTCTTTCTTTCTTCCTTTTCTTTTCTTTCTTTCTCTTTCTGTGAGTATATGTGTTATTGTTGCTTATTCTTTATTTTCTTTTTTCTTCCTCTTCTTTACCAGTTTATTGGGGTTTGGTGAATTTTTCTTCATCCTTTTTCATTTGCTTCTTAGCCCCTTGTCTTATTTCTTTTTCCTCTCATTTCCTGTATTTTTTTCTTTCTTTTTTCTCCTTTTGAAATTTCTTCCTCTAATTTTTTTTTGCTGTTTTTCTTTTTTTTTTTTTAGTACCAAGAATTGAACTCAAGACCTTGTGGTTGCTTGGCAGGCATTGTGCCATTAACCTATATCCCCAGCCCCTGCTCTTTCATTTTTACTCCTCATATATTTTATTTTTTCTATCCCTGTTTTTCTTTTATTTTTATTAATTAAGAAAATGAAAAATGGATCAGTCAGCTCCTAGATGTTGCAAGAAGACAAATCAAAGAGTAACTGGAATAAGTGAAAAATAAGAAAACACAAATGGCATAAAAACCTGTTCACAGAAATAATGGCAGAAAACTTCCCAAACATATAGAAAGAAATAAACGTACAGTTAAGTGAGACATATAAAACTCCAAGTAGCCATAACCAAAAGAAAACATCTCTGTACCATATTATACTCAAAGTACCATATTATACTCAGAAGTTCATCAGAGGAAAAAAAAATCCAAAAAGCAATTAGAGAAAGGCAAAGGATTTTTTTTTCTTGGTACCAGGAATCAAACTCACGACCTTGCGCTTGCCAGGCAGGCTCTGTGCCGCTGAGCTAAATCCCCAGCCCTGAGAAAGGCAAAGAATTAAACATAAAGGAAAACTCACTAGACACACAGTAGATTCAACACAAACCTTAAAGGCTAGGAGGGCTTGGAGAGAAGTGTTTCAAGAACTAAAAGATAATAATTTGCAACCTTGATTTATGTATCTTGCAAAACTTTCCTTTAAAACTGATGGAGGAAGAAAGTATTTCCATGATAAGGAGCACTTCAAGATATTCGTGGCCACTATTATGGTTTATATCTAGATGCCCCCCCCCAAGGCCTTATGTGTCTATACATGGGCATTTTCAGAACTGGCTGGATCTAGGGCTTGTGATACTGGGATTAGGGGTATAGTGTGCTAAATTCCACTGATTGGAATAAGCATAGTTTTGGGTATAACTGAATGGATTTACTTAAAACAGAAGCTCCACCTGGGTGTGGGTGGCATCACTCGAAATGTTTGTAGCCTATTTGGAATAAGAAAAAGCAAGCTTGCTTTTGTTGCTGCTGTCTTCTGCCTGCCATGTCGTGAACTGTTTCTCTTCTGCCATACCCATCTGCCATCCCACCCTGCATTACAGCCAACTGACTCTGGACAGAAACCTCTACAAACTGTGAGCTGATATAAACTTTTCCCCCTTCAGTTTGTGGGTTTTGGGTACTGGGTCTCAGCAATGAGAAAGTAACTAAGACAGATTTTGGCACCAAGAGTGGGGCCGCTGCTGTGACTCTACCAGACCATGCAGTTCAGAGGCCTTTGGAACTGGTTTGAGAGAAGAATTTGGAAAGGTTTGGAGATACTGGCAGAAGCAGCAGTCCTGGGATGCTGTAAGGTGAACTTGGTGGAAGATTCAGTTCAGAGCTGAGGAAACCAGAATGCTGGTAAACATGTTCAGCAGATTTCAGTTAGGAACAAACGCTGCATTGGCTATTGGACACCAGACCATCTATATTTTGGTTTGATGGAAAGTTTTGTCTGCATTTTGCTGTTGTCCAGGGACTTTGCCTGAGACTAAGATTAAGAGCTTGGATTAATTAATCTGGTGGAAGAAATTTCAAGGCAATCTAATGTTGAGGCCATCACATGGCTACTGTTGGGGGGCTTTTAGCTAGGTCTATGTTGAGAATCAAGATCAAAGAGCACAGCAGAATGATTTTAAACATTTTGTGGTTGGCCAGAAAGGAAGCTCCAGTAATGTTATGATCTATAAACATGGAGCAGAGGAGAACTTGGTTTGCTGAAAAGGAAGAAAATAGAAAAGATGGCCTGAGGACATGACAAGAACAACCAGCACTGTATCCTTTGCAGTCCCAAAATTGTAAAGGTGAAAGACTTTGCTTTGAGAAGAAAGCCCCAGAGTACTATGTTCCAGAATGACAGCAACTTAAGGGATTTGTTCCTTGGGATTGGGTTCATAGCATTCAGCAATCCAGGCACTCAACCCCTACAACCAAGACAGAGGGAAGCCTGGCTACTCCTCCAGGTGGCAGCAGATCTTGGTGTCATCCCCTAAGTCATGTGGTGCATGCAGAATGGAAGGTTTGTGGGGTCAGGAATTCTTCTACCCAGATATCAGAAGGCATAGGAGGCCAGGCAGTATGTCCCTGAGAGGACAGTCTGTGAAGCTGTGAGTGTGAAGCCAAAGATGTAGTGGAGACCACAGAAGATTGGAGAAGTCAGGAATGTGGATTGACTGAGGAAAACTGCAAGAAGGAAACAGAGGTGGCCCAAGAGAAAAGCTGTTGGAGCTACAACCGCCACAAGTGCCATAGGGGTGGAGCCACCCAAGCCCTATGGAATTCACATCTTGTATAATATTGCCTCAGATACTGCACATAGAAACACAGGACTTAATGTTTGCTCTGCTGGATTTTGGACTTCTTTTGTTCCTATTCCATTTGTCACCCTGTTTGTACCTTTTGGAATGGTAATATTTATCTTGTGCCATTGATTGTATGCTGGAAGTGTTGAACTTTTTTTTCATTTGTAAGAATTTGCCTTAAATCTCAGAGGAGACTTTGGATTTGGACTTTTCAGCAATGCTGAAACTGCTAGGACTTTAACAACTCTTAGAAATGGACTAAAAGTCTTTTGCATAAAATGATGTGCATGAATCTTTGGGACCCCCAGGGGTAGAATGTTATGGCTTGTATGCAGATGTCCCCCCAAAGCCTCATGCACACTGGGAATTTAAAAAGCGGACTGAATCTAGGGTATGTGATATTGATTGGAATCAGCATAGTTCTGGGTGTAGCTGAATGAATTCACTGAAGGAAGAAGCATCACCCTGGGTGTGGGTGGCACCACCCAAAATGTTTGTAACCTGTTTGGGATAGAAGGGGAAAGCAGCTTGCTGCTCCTGTCTTCTACCTGCCATGTCATGAGCTGTTTCTTCTCTGTGATGCCCCTCTGCCATCCCACCCTGGCTTGGAGCCAAACGACTGGAGATTGAAACCTCTACAAACTATGAGCTGAAATAAATCTTTCCTCTTTTAACTTGTGGGTGTTTGGTATTGTGTCTCAGCATTGAGCAAGTAACTAAGAAAATCACCAAGCCAGCATTACAGAAAATTCTCAAAGACATCATAGAGATAATGAAGCCAACAATGCCAATAAGTCTAAAGTAATATATATACCTAGCAGGATAAATAGTTAAGCAAAAGGAAAACAAAAATAAGGAAATCAGCAATAGGAAAATAATGCAATGATAGATATCACTCAATATCTTTCAGTGATAACTCTCAGTGTCAATTCCCCAGTGAAAAGATACAGATTGGCAGAATAGATTAAGAAACAAACTCCAATGATATGTAGTATACAAGAAAATCATTTATTTCAAGAAAAACTTCAAAAAAATTCACAGATTAAAATCAAAGGATGGAAAATAATGTTCCATGCAACAGGAACCCAGAAAAAAGCAGGAGTAGCTATCTTAATTTCAGACAAACTGAATTTCAAGCCAAAATTGATCTGAAGAGACAAAGAATGACACTACATATTGGTGCTTTTGGTTTGTGGTTTTTTTTTTTTAGACAGGGTCTCGCTATGCAGTTCAGGCTGGCCTTGAGCTCACTTTCTATCCCAGGCTGGTCTCGAACTTGCAACAATCCTCCTGCCTCAGCCTCCTGAGTGCTGGGATTACAGGCATGGGCCACCACGCCCAGCTTACATATTGGTTAAGGGAAAAATTCAATGGGAAGAGACAACAATTATAAATATATATGCACCAAGTACTGCCACATCCAACTATAACAAACACTAATGGACATGAAAAACCAAAGAATACCAGTTCAATTGTAATGAGGGGCCTCAATACCTCAATATTACAAATAGATCAACTATATAAAGAAATATCAGAATTGAACCAAATCTCTCAACAAATGGATTTAATAGATATCTAGAATGTTCCACCAAACAGCAGAATATACATTCTGAGCAGTACATGGTACTTTTTCTAAAACAAACCACATAGTAGCTCATAAAGCATACTTAAGTAAATATAAAAGAATCAGAATTATCCCATGCATGTTATTATATCATCATGTAATAAGGCCAGAAATTAATGTCAAAGGAAACTACAGAAATTATGCAGATAATTCAAAATTACATAACACCCTCTTGAATAATTAATGGGTCACAGATGAAATTAAATAAGAAATTAGACAGTTCTTACAATCAAATGATAGTGCCAGTAAGACATTGGAATTTATGATACAAAATGAAGGCAGTCCTAAGAGGGAACTTTATAGCAATGAATGACCATATTAGAAAAAGAGTAAGCTTAAGTGAAGAACCTAAGAATGCACCTAGAACAAGAAGAACACTTCAAATCTAAAATTTGTATAAGCAATTATAAAGATCAGAGGAGAAATTAATTTAAAAAGATTAAAAGAAAGAATTAAGAAAGAGTGAGTCCTTTGAAGGAATAAAATAGACAAACCCTTAGCCAATCTTACTAAAATAAGGAAGGAAAAGATGCAAATCCATGCAATTAGAAATAAAACATGCAAAATCACAACAGATGCTGCTAAAATCCAGAAGATCACTGGTAATTACTTTGAAAACCTGTACAGTCAAACCTTCACTTGTAACTTGGACTTTGAGTGCTCTGCAAGGTGAACAAACATCTCCAAGAAATTTTAATTTGATAAATGAGCAGTGTTTTGCAATATGAGTAGTACATCACACTGAATGCCACATGATCACAACTGGTTTTCTCTCTCTGCTTTGATGTACAAGCGCTCTGTATTACTGTTATTTAAATAAAAGACAATTTATCTGAAGGTGGAGAAGAAGGAAGAGAGAGATGAGACAGCTACTCTGGACAAGTAGGGCGAAGGCAAAAGTGAGTTGCTTGTGTGCCTTGGATTATGAGTGGAATGAGTTATTACCACAAACCTAGATTTTACTGTACTCTAATAAAATGGAAAATTCAGAAGACATGGATAGACTCCTACATACATATGAACTACCAAAGCTGAAACAAAAAAAAAATCCCAAATAATCCATTATGACTCAATGTAAAATTGAAGAAGTAATTTAAAAAAAAACCTACCAACTAAGAAAAACCCAGGTCCTGATGGATTCACTGCAATTGATTCTTGTAACTGTGTAAAGTCTTTAGAGAAGATGTAACACCTACCATCCTCACTTTAGTGAAATCGAAAAGCAGCCAATACTCCCAAAGTCATTCCTGGAAGCTAGCATTACCCTGATCCCCAAACCAGGAAAGAACCCAAACAAAAAAGAGAACTGTAGGCCAATTTCTTTAATGAACATTGATGCAAAAAT
>NW_004955445.1:2704812-2722740 GCF_000276665.1 Chinchilla lanigera
CTGGGTTCACTATAGCTCTGGGAATGTTAGCCAGATCAGTTAGGCAAGAGAAGGAAGTGAAAGGGACATGCAAGGGAAAGGATGAAGTTAGATTATCATTATTCACAGATGACTGGGCCTCTGCATAGAAGACCCCAAAACAGTTGTGAAATGTTCGCTGGGCGTTCAGCTAGCTATGCGTTTTTCCATACATGTTTCCACAGAGGTGGCAAAACAGTACTCTAGCGGCTTCTAGTTACACTTGGGAGATGTGATGTCTTGGAGTCCACACTGCACGGTGCGTGGAGGAGGAGGGCCCGCTGTCCTAGTCAGGGTGCAGGGGCTGAGGGCGGAAGTGACCCTGCTCCCAGCAGAGGAAGTGAGGATGCCTCACTGACAGAGCCGTTCCCAGACTCCCACCGGCAGGTTAAGCAGCCTGCTCTTCCAAAGCGAGCGGTGCTCCTTCTTTATCGGTGTCGGTCTCTGTGGAGCTCTCCTTGAAAGGACAGCTCTCCTTGAAAGAAGAGCAATTATCTCCATTTTGGCTATACTGGACCCTATTTCCATGTACTGATGTGTGCAGGGCTGGCTAGGCCTTTGCCTTATCCCTTCAACTGGCTGTAAGCAATGCACGTTGGTCTGGCAAGGTGCTGATGGTGGTCTTTGAAGCAAGGCAACAAGTCAGTGTTACTCCACCCCGTGGCTTCCAGAGAGCATGCGTGAATTGGGCAGGATGTTGACTGGAATCAGGCCTCAGGTGACATGCTATGACTTCCCAGGGCATAAAAAAATTATACATCAGAGCTGAAGCACCGACCCAAAACATTAGATACTGCCTCCAGCTGGCTCACTCAGATTACTCCTTCTGCATCTCCTTCTCTCTGCATATTGCAGAGCTGATTCTGGGCCTGTTATCTAGCCCAGCTCACGGCACTCACGCACTTCCCGCCGTTCTCACAGTCACTCATCTCCGAGCCACTCCCTTCCTCACGAATTAATAAAACCCAGGTTTGGCCTTTGGTCGAGGCCTTTGTTCGGGATGGCCATTATCCTAGCTGGACTTAGGACCCCTCGGCTCCCCACAACTACAAATATGCCTTGGTGTCTTTATTCTCGCCATGGGTTGTACTGGAAGTGGTAGATTGGAATTGACTCGCTAGGATTCCAATAACTTTTCCGTGGGATTACAAATGCAAACTTCCCAGACTGAGATGAGGACCGGGAAGGGCCCACTATAGTTTCCACCTCTGCTTCAGTTTGGCCCAACCCATCCAATTTTAATTACTGTTAAAATAGTCCCTCTCCAAATTATCCTTTCCTTCTTTCCTTCCTTCCTTCCTTCCTTCCTTCCTTCCTTCCTTCCTTCCTTCCTTCCTTCTTTCTTCTTTCCTTCCTTCCTTCTTTCTTCTTTCCTTCCTTCCTTTCTTTTTTTTCTCTTTCTTTCTTTCTTTCTTTCTTTCTTTCTTTCTTTCTTTCTTTCTTTCTTTTGCTTTCTTGCTTTTTTCTCTTTATTCGTTTGTCCTGGGTAGTGAACCTAGGCTCCTCACACTCAGCAATATGCCCCACCATTCTGTTGTTGCTGAGACAGCGTCTCCCTAAGTTACTAAGAAACCCAGGCCGGCCTTGAACTCATCATCTTCCCGCCTCCATTTTGTAGAGTTCTGAAATTATAGGCACAATCAATACATAATACAATGACCACTGTTAATTTCCTACCACTTTGTCTGTAACTATTGTCTGTATTGTTCTTATGCTATTTTGTAAATGGATGTCTGTTTGTTAATATGTTTTCCTTCTTTTACTTTTAAAATAAATTTTAAAAAAATTTTAAAAATGAAATTATAGACAAGAACCATTCTGCCTGGCTCTTTTGTTTTGTTTTGAGGCTAGATCTCCCTATATTGCCCAGGCTGGCCTCAAACTGCTGGGCTCAGGTGATCCTCCTGCCCCAACCTCCCAAGTGGTTCAGACTACAGGTCCACATCCAGCTTCTTGACTCTGTCCAGTTCCGAATTGCTTCCTGCTGACCTCATTCCTTCTGGGATTGTGGCACCAACTCCAACACTCCCTGCCTCCTCCCCTCCAGACTCCCCGAGGGCTCTCTCTGGGGTCTCACTGCAATAGGCTCAACACACCCACCTTTCTTCCATCACCGCTTGTTCCCAGTGGGATTTGACTGGAGGGTTCCAACAATACGATGCACGCCTGCAAATTTGCAAACAGCAATTACCTTTCTTTCTTTCTGGCTTCATCAGTGTGCCTGAAAGCTGGTGGGGAGGTGACATGGCGTCTGGGGTGTCGGATGTGGTAAACAAAGGAGTTCAGCTAGTTCTGAAACTTCCAGCATTGTCTGAGAGGCACCCTTCTGGGCTGGAAGAGAAAAGGTGGTGGCCATGCCACCTAGGGCACTAAGATTATGGGAGCAAAGATTTAAATTCTTCTTTTACAAGACAGGAAGGAAGGAAGGAAGGAAGGAAGGAAGGAAGGAAGGAAGGAAGGAAGGATTGGTAGAAGAAGAAAGAAACGAAAAAAGGAAGGAAGGAAGAAAGAGAAAGAAAGAAAGAAAGAAAGAAAGAAAGGAAGGAAGAAAAGAAAAGAAAGAAAGAGAAAGAATAGGGCAATCCATTCCTGTCTCTCAGGAGCTAGTCCTAGTCTCCATTCCTTTTCCCCAACAGATTTTTCTACTCTTATAAAAAAGGGAAGGAAAGGAAAAAGAAAGAGAAAAAGAAAAGAGAAAAGAAGGGGCAAGAAGGGTAAGAGGCAACACTTTCCAACAGCAACTTACCTTTGGCCTCCTAGGATTCTTTGTGACAGAGAGTCCCATGTCATTTGCAAATCCGCAGAAAAAGAAACCCAGGGAAGAACCTGCTCAGGGCCTGGGAACTAGAAAAACCAGTTCCAGCTTTAAGGCTGAGTCTCCCTCCCCTGCCCAGCGAAGACCCCACCCGGTGGGTCTATAACGGCCTCAGGCGAGCCCAAAATGGTTTGTTCCTGTAAGGCCCGCTGTAAACTGTAATTAAGGGGCAAAAATTTCTAGAAGCTTGTTGCAAACAGCTGAGAAACAGCTGCCTGGGATTGGGACCAGGTTAGAGGGACCAGAAGGGGCTGGCCGGGATCGTGTCCGGACAAGGCCAACAGGATTCCTCAGGAGGTGGCCTCATTTATTGTTTTTGCAAAGCTGCAAGCTATTGGGCCAAGACAAAGAACTTAGAAGCTGCCTGTTTTCCTGCCTGTCAGAGCTCTGACACTAGGACCAGCCAGGAGAGTGATCGCACAGGGCTCCAGGGGTGGACTACCTGTCAGCTCCCCCCATTCAGAAGGTGCCTCCCCTGGCAAACTTTGGGCATCATTTGCCCGGCAGTCGAGCGGGAGACCCTGGTGGAAAGCAAGTGGGACGCAGCCAGGAGAAATGGCTGTGAGGATCTGAAAGGTGTTCGTGGTCTATGGCAGGGCTGGTAAACGTGTGAGAGCCAGACAGCGCAGTTAGGTTTTGTAGCCCGTGTGGTCTTCAAGGCAGCCAAGGCAAACACGTGAGCAACGCCTGCTGCTGTCGCCAAGACAGTGGGGCAGTAAGGGCAGAGACAGATGTGCACGAAACCGAAAATACTTATGATTTCTGCCCAGTGACAGCAGGTGTGAGCACCGCTGTACGTCCGGGCAGTGAGGTCAGGGAAGGCGGGCGCTCGCGGGAAGCAGCCCCTGGAAGACGCTCTGCTCTTTGCTCGGCTTCAGGATGGGACAATCTGCTGTCCTCCGAGATGGCAGCGCGGGCCGAGTTCTCCCCTCACCTGCAGGGCCCTGGTGGGCGCCCTTCTGGGGAAAAAAACCCCTGCTTTGCAGCCAGGAGCCCTGGGGCCTGAGCCCGTCCATGCCTTCTTCTTTCCAAGTCTCTAACCTGGCGCGTTAAAGAGAAGCGCTTGGCCTGGCCCTGTGAGCCTCACCTCTCTGGCCCACTGAGTTTCCTTCCTTCCTGCGTGCGCAGCACCCGCTTCCCACCTGCTCAGCTCGGGCTCTGCTCAGGCATCAGCTGCTTCCCCGGGAAGCTTTGCTGAAGTCCCACCGTCACCGTCGGAGCGTCTGGGTAGTGTGTCGCCCCCTGTCCTGGAGCAAGTGACTTGGCTGGACCTGAAACTCCAGCACGGGTCCAGTCTGCCTGCCGCAGTGCTCCACCAGTGCGGCTTCAGTGCACGGCTCAGAGCCTCAGCTTCTTTGTCTTTAAAATGGGGAAATAATGATCACATCACAAGGCCATGTGCAGTGCTGAGGGTCGAACCCAGGGCCTTGGGCATGTCAGGCAAGAACACCCCAGGACAGAGGCCGGGCAGGGAAGGGGCAGGGACTGCTTTGACTGCTTTGGCTGCAGACCCCTGGCCTGTCTGTTGTCTAAAGCCACTCAGCTTGTGGCACTGTACGATAGCAGCCCTGGAATAAATAGGGAGGAGTTAAAAGACATTGAATGAAAGCTTGAAGTCACTATCCTGACTCAGAGGGGCAGACAAAAACCTCCACTGCCAGGGAACAGGAATGTAGCCCCGCGCCCCATCCGTCCAAGGGTTTGGATCTAACCAACCGTGGATGAAAAAAAAAAGTTTTGTTTTTTGAACTGGTAGCCAGGAGTAATCCCAGCACTCTGAGAGGCTGAGACAGGAGGGTCACCAGTTTGAGCCCAACCTGGGCAGTTTAGTGACTTACTAAGACCCTGTCTCAAAGTTAAAATTTAAAAGAGGGGCTAGGAATGTAGTAGCTTCATGTGGAGACTCTGGGTTCAACCTCTAATACTAAAAGAAAAAAGAAAAGGCAAAAAAAACATTTAGCCGGGCGTGGTGGTGCACGCCTGTAATCCCAGCACTCGGGAGGCTGAGGCAGGAGGATCACTGCGAGTTTCAGGCCAGCCTGGGCTACAAAGTGAGCTGAAGGCCAGCCTGAATTGAATAGTGAGAACCTGTCTCAAAAAGACAAACAAAACAAAACAAAACAAAAAAAACCCCAAAAAACAAAAACCTGTTTAAGTTCTGAACATGTACATTCCTTTTTTTCTCGCATGATTTCCTAAATATTGAAACATAACAACCATGTGTGTGACATTTCCATTCTATTAGGTATTATAAGCACTTGTGATGACGTAAGAACGAGGAGGATAAACACTGCTGTGTTCCGAGGCGCTTGGGGGGCCCTGGCTGGGATGGGGGAGGGGCGGAACCGGAACCGGAACCGGAACTGGAGCCGGAACCGGAACGAGTTTCTCCAGGATAATGAGCCGTGACTGCACCTGGCACGTTGGCCCCAAACTGCAAAAATAAAATTAGTAAGATAAAAGGTCCAGAGCAGATGGTTGGTCAGCATCGTACAGCTCGAGAGCGGTCAAGATGGGGCAACCCCGCCCTGCAGGGCCACAGCTGCGCAAGGGGCATCGCAGCCCTGGGGCCCCAATGAGGAAATCGAGGCAGCCAGCTCGCCACGCCCAGGGGTTTTTTCTACCTGGAAAGCGTGAGAACTTCCGGCTCCGTGGCTTACGATGTCCTTATTCCCAGGGGCCAAGTCAGCAGGACCTCTGCTTCTAGTGGTTCACAGACCAGGGCTGGTGCAGCAGGCCGAGTCAGGCAGGTTGCCCGGTGGAGGAGGGAACAGAAGGACCGACACTGTAGACAGAGCACCAAGTCCTGCCGGGCCCTGGGTAGAGGACACAAGATGAAGTGACCAGATGGCAGGACGTGGGTGCACTGCCTTTCCGCTGGCCTGGGCCACAGGAGGGAAGAGAGATGACCTTAGGCCTCATAGAAAGTACATAGTATAGTTAATGTGTATAAGGAACAACACTCCCTTTATTTAATTTATTTATTTGTTTTGTCTTTTTGAGACAGGGTCTTGCTATGCAGTTCAGGCAGGCCTTGAGCTCACTTTGTAGCCCAGGCTGGTCTCGAATTTGCAAGAATCCTCCTGCCTCAGCCTCCTGAGTGCTGGGATTGCAGGCATGCACCACCACACCTGACTTATTTTATTTTTAAATTTTATTTCTTCTTTTTTTTTTAGATAGGGTCTCACTATGTAGTTCAGGTTGGCCCTGAACTCACTGTGTATCCCAGGCTGGCCTCCACCTCATGGTGATCCTCCTGCCTCAGCCTCCCAAGCACTGGATTATGGGAGTGGGTCCCCATGTTGGTTTGGTTTAGATTTTTGAAAAAGGATCTCACTGTGTAGCTCAGACTGGCCCTGACCTCACTATCCTCCTGCCTCAGCCTCCTGAGTGCGGGGATTACAAGCATGTGCCACTATGCCTGGTTTTTGAGTTTATTATTGTTATCATCATTATTATTTGTTGTTGTTTTGTTGTAAATGCTTTATATTTTCTCAATGCTAAAATCCTTTCTGTGGACTGACCGTGCCCTTCCCTCAAAAGTTCACATTTGAAGCCCCAGTTTTCAGTATGATGTACTAGAGGTGGGGCCACTGGATGGTGATCAGGGTGACATGAGGTCATGAGGGTGCTGCCCCAGGACAGGATTAGTGCCCTCACCAGGAGGGGAAAGAAAGACTCCGCTCTTTCTCTGTCCCTCTCCTCTCTTCACGCAAAACCCAAATGAGCTCACAGCCAGAGGTGGTGCCCGGAATCTCAACACACCCTGGCCAGGTTGATGCCAGCTTTGGACTCCAACACTCCAGAGCTCTGGAAGGGAATGCGTGTTCCCGAAGATGCCTGGTCTGTGGGGTTTGGGGACAGCTAGCTGCTCCTGCAGCTAAGACAACCCTAGCCAGACAGTGCTTTGCAAGCATGTTCTTCATTTTCCTTCTTTTTTTTAATCCTTTGAAACGTAAGTTTTAATTTTTATTTTATTTTATTTTTTTTTGGTTTTTCTCCGGTACCGGGAACTGAACTCACGACCTTGCGCTTGCCAGGCAGGCGCTTTTGCCGCTGAGCTAAATCCCCAGGCCCGAAACATAAGTTTTTATATGATGAAATCCAATTTACCTATTTTTTGGCGAGGGGGATGTTATTTGTGTGTTTAAACGCAGTGCTTTGTGCAAAGAAAAAGATGCACCCGGTGAAGTGCGTAAACCTGTAACTCCAGCTACTCAAGAGGCTGAGGCAGGAGGTTTGCGAGTTGGAGGTTGGCCTAGGCATTGATTTTGTTTTTTGTTTTTGTTTTTTTTGTTGTTGTTGTTTTGAGATAGGGTCTCGCTATGCAGTTCAGGCTGGCCTTGAGCTCACTTTGTAGCCCAGGCTGGTCTCAAACTCGCAAGGATCCTCCTGCCTCAGCTTACCAAGTGCTGGGATTACAAGCGTGTGCCACCATGCCAGGCTGGCCTAGGCATTGAGACCCTATCTTAAAAAGAATTAAAAAGGGGTTGGCACTGGGGATGTAACTCAGTGATAGAGCACTCGCTGCGTCTAAGGGTCTGGGCTTAACCCTGAGGAACAGACAAACAGAAAAAGATCTAGACATTATATGTTTATTCCCGTAGCAGCTACATTCCTGTCCTCAGGGAGTGAACATTCAATTACCACCCTACAGGGTTTAACCCTAACTCTAAAACACCTTTGATTTCCTCTTTGGCCTCCGCTCAGCTTGCTGAGCAGTGCTTGCTGTTAGGATGGCCCTGAGCTCCAGAACAGCGCTGAAGCCCAGCGGGCGGACCCATCACTTCAGTGTGCACGGAAATTCTAACAGGAGTGGCCAGCCGATGGGTTTTGCATCTTCTGGCTCCCTGGCTGACTCTGCCAGCCGAGTTCATAAGCCCAGAACAAGCCCTGCCCCGGTGTGGGGGGCGGGGTCGTCCCCTCCGGAAGCTGGTTCCAGGGGTGCTCTCGATGAGTATGGCATGGGAGAAGCTGCCACCCACCCACCCGCAGGCGACAGGCCAGCACTCACCACCAACAGGAATCCAGGGTAAAGAATCCAAGCTGTTGAGGGGGAATAGCTTTTCCTCTACCCTCTCCAGTGGGGGCTTGCAAATTAAATTAACAAAAGATAGATTCACAAGAGAAAAGACACAAACGTAATTAATACAACCTGCACAAGTGTTCATAGAAAAGTGAAATTCAGACAAGCGGTTTGGCTTGGGGGCTGATGCACCGGTGTCAACAAAGGAAGCAGGACTGGGTTTCAAAGGGCGGTAAGCGATGGTTGGGTGACCGGAAGTACGGGGGTGGGGCAAACGGAAGACAAGGGCTGGTTTCATCGGGGGTGCTGATGCAAACTGGTATCTCGATTTTAAGAGTGTGCTGGGACAAAAGGATGAAATCATACCTTCTGTGACAACATGGATGGAAGTAGAAGACGCTACATAAAGGAGAAGAAAGGCAAATGCCCTGTGATGTCTCTGGGGTGTGGGGTCCACGAAAGCTGACCTCAGAGAGGTCGAGAATAAAGTGAAGTCCTAGGGAAGACCGCTCAGTAGGTACTGAGCGAGTTCCGCCAGAGGAGACACACGTTCTGGAGCCTCCTGGCCCAGGAGGAGGACTGCAGGTCAGAAGCCAGAAGAAAGGATTTTGGAGGTTTTCTCCGTAAAGAAATTGTACATATGCATGAGCAGTAAAACCTTGGTTTGTGAGCATAATTTATTTCCAAAACATCCTTGTAATCCAAAGCACCTGTCCATCAACATGAATTTCCCAACAGAAACAATGGAACCTCGGATGATTTGTTCCACAACCCAAAAATAGTCATATGAAAATGATTATGATACTGTAATACAATACAAAATAATAAAGAAAACAACATATAAAGAAGAATAAATGAGTTAACCTGCACCAACCTTTGACTATATTTTTTTCCTGGTACTGGGAATCGAACTCATGACCTTGCGCTTGCCAGGCAGGCACTGTGCTGCTGAGCTAAATCCCCAGCCCTACACCTACCTTTGAAAACCTTTGTGGCTGGTGTGAGGGAGACAAGAGGGAGGAGGGTTTCTGTGCAGGATGACTTTCACAGTCACGAACAGAATCACTGCTATCTGTTGGCTCAATGGAATCTTTTTCTTTTCGTGCAGCTTTAACAAGGGACCAATCGGATGACACTAGCTTTTGCCTCCTTTTGAGGACTTTGTGGAAATGTGACATCACATTGCTGATAAACAGATTCATCCCTCGCACTGCTACAGCCTTATTCAAGTGATGTTTCTACAAAATTGTTGCAGTGTTTCCCACATTTTACACACCTCCTTGATCTCAGTTGAAGTGAGGGATTCCTTAGCCTTCCTCTCCTCCTCTGTAGACCACTGTCCTCCAGAGCCTCTTGCTGGTGAGGGTGATCACCACCATCTCACGGAGAGGGAGAGGGACTCGGGGGGAATAATTATAGAGAGCCTTCCCGGTCCTTGTCGCGGCCCAGGAAGTTTACATCTGAAATCCCATGGAAAGTTACTGGAATCCTAGCGGGTTAGTTCCAATCTACCACTTCCAGTGCAACCCATGGCAAGAATAAAGACACTAAGGCATATTTGTTGTTATGGGAAGCCGAGGGGTCCTAAGTCCAGCCGCAGTGATGGCCATCTGGAACAAACCAGGTTTTATTCATTCATGAAGAAGGGAGTGGCTTGAGGATAGTGACTGAGAACCGTGGGAAGCAGGTGAGCGCCAGGAGCTGGGCGAGGTAGGAGGCCTGAAATCACCTCTGCAAATGCAGAGAGAAGGAAATGCAGAAAGAGTCATCTGCATAACACAACTGAGATAGTATCTAATGTTTTGGGGCTGGTGCTTCAGCTCTGATGTGTGGTCTTTGAAGCCTCAGGAAGTCACAGCCTCTATCCCAAGGCTCGATCCCAGCGGACAGCGTGGAGCATTGGCTCACACATCCCGCCTCATCCCCACTCACTCGAGGGAGCAACAGGGATCCGGGGAAACACGCCTGCCATCTCCAAAGGTTACCATCAGCACCTCGGCTAGACCGATATGCATTGCTTAAAGCCAATTGAAGGGCGAAGGGAAGTCCCAGCCAGCTCTGTAGGTATAGAAATAGGGTCAGGCTCAGCAAAAATGGAGGCACTGCTCCTCTTTTAAGGAGAATCATCTAGGTGGTCCTCCACAGATAACCACTGGCTAAGCTGTGATCATATGATGTTCGGCATTGTGCACTATTTGTATTGCTAGTTTACCATGTTTACCATGTTAAAATTTATTGGAAATGTTTGCTTATCTTGCAGAATAGTCAGAGAACAAGTTTTAAGGTTTTTTTTTTTTTAAGTTTTAAGGTTTTACTGTATATATATAAAAATAAATATATATATGGTTATATATATATATAGGGCTCAAACATGGATGTTCTGCCATTTATTGAGCTGAAGCCTCAGCCCTTTTCTTTTTCTTTTTTTTAAATTTTGAGACAGAGTCTTGCTAAGATGGCTGGGCTGAACTGAAACTTAAGATCCTCCTGCCTCAGCCTCCCAAGTAGTTGTGATTATGGACACCACCACACCAGGCAAGAAATAATAATTTTTTATTTTGGTGTTTTGAGACAGGGCTTTTCTATGTAGTCCAGGCTGGCCTTGAACTCACCAGGTACCTCAAGCTGGCTGCAAACTTGTGGCCGATCCCCCTCGTCAGCCTCCCAAGTGCTGGGATTACGGGTATGCGCCACCACACCCAGCTAGAAATAATAAATATTTGAAGAGATAGAAATCTTTGCCCTGAAAGCAGGAGGTATGACAGTCCCAAGTTTCAAGTTATAGTACAAAGCTGCAGTGATAAAAACAGCACGGTACTGGTACAGAGATAGACACAGGGACCATGGAACAGACTAGAGGAAGCAGAAACCACCTCAGGCACGTTCAGGCATCTGATCCGGGACAGATGGGCCAAACACACTGGAGGAAAGATCGCTCTTTAATGAGTGATGCTGGGGAAACTGCATATGCAAATGCAGAAGACTGAATCTAGACCTGCATCTCTCACCATGTACTAAACTAAAATCAAAGCGAGTCAAGGTTCTAAATGTTAGAACACAAAGAATATGCTGGAAGGAACTAGGTGAAAGTCTTGAAGACATAGATGTAGGCAGGGATTTTCTGAGTGGAATCTCAAACGTTCAAGAAATAACATCAAGAATCAGCAGGTGAGCCAGGCGTGGTGGCTCACACCTGCAATCCCAGCACTCGGGAGGCTGAGGCAGGAGGATTGCTGTGAGTTCGAGACCAGCCTGGGCTACAAAGTGAGCTCAAAGCCAGTCTGAACTACATAGCGAGACCCTGTCTCAAAAAGACAGAGAAAAAAAGTGTTGGTGAGACTGTAGGGAGGAAAATCCTATTATTGGTGGGAGCCGGGCATGGTGGCACATGCCTGTGAACCCAGCTCTCCAGAGGCTGAAGCAGGAAGATCACCATGAGTAGTTTGAGGCCAGCCTGGGCTACGTAGTGAAATCAAAGCCAGCTTGAACTACATAGCCAGACTCTGTCTCAAAAAAGAAAACACAAAACAAAACACTGTCGGTGGGAATGTAAACTAGTATAATCATGACAGAAATCAGTATGGAGCGTCCTCAAAAACTAAAAATAGAAATTCCATTTGACCCAGCTACTCCCCTTCTAGTTATCTTCCCCCCAAAATTAAAGACATCATACTACAGTGATGCACATGTACCCGTGTTTATAGAAACACAATTCATAATAGCTAAATCTTGGAAGCAGCCTATATGTCCATCAGCACATGAATGGATAAAGAAGTGTAGAGTTTATATACAAGGGAGTACTACACGGCCATAAAAAGGATAAAGTTGAGGGATTTGTAGGAAAATGGATGCACCTTGAGACTACATTGTTAAGTGAAATCAGACACACAAAGTTAAGTATTGCATGTTTTGTCTTATATGAGCAACTCAAAATATAGGAGCAAAATAAAAGATAATAGCAGACAGAGATCTGGAGATGGAGGAAGGAGAAGGAAGGAAGTAAAAGAGATTAAGCTGTGCTGTATCCACGTGCCACCTCCCTGTGAGGGAGGTCATCATTATGTACAGCAAATGTACCGATAAAAAATTAAAATTGAAAAAAAATTTACCCCGATCTGAACTTTACACAATATATTCATGTATTTAGACCTCACCTAACTCCCCATAAATATGTATGATTAAAATATATATATATATATATATGTATATATACCACTTTTATGAATCAATTTTAAGAATGTATTCACATTCAGGGGTCCCCTGGGCAAATCCCCATTACAGAAAAATGGTGGCAGCTTCGCGTATGGGGCGTTTCCTTCAGTCCTGGCCCTGGCTCTTGCAGCCTGGTGCACCTTGGGCGAGGCCTGGGCTGAAGGGGCTTCCTGAGCCGGAGTGCAGGGCCCCCACAGCGGGCAGCCCCTCTGGCGCCATGAGGTGTGTCTATCACCAGGGTCATCTCCCTGATCAACCTGACAGCCTCCACAAGGATGATTCCTGAGGATCATTCTTCTCAGGGTTCTCAGGACTCACGGAGGGCTCAGCCCTAGGGTTCAGACAAGCGAGGTGGGCTGGGTCGGCACCAGGAACTGGACACAGTGACCACTAGCTGGCCACCCCCCGGGACACGGACTCTCTCTTCTGCTAAAGCCCCACACTTTTCCTGCGTGCTCAGAGCAGCAGGCAAACGCTTTCACTTTCCCAAGTATAATGTTTCTCAAAGTCGCAGCCAGGACTTGCACACAAAGATCGCATCAAAATGTGCCAGAGATTTTATTCTACGCTCCCTATCGGGTGAAGTCAGTGAAAAAGTAAAGCCCACTCCAAAACCACTGGCGGAGCAGGGGTTTTTGTCTTGACCAGGAGAGGCTTTTACCCAGGAATGTCGCAATTAGCCGCGCGGTTGGTCACAGCCCCTGCGGCAACGAAACTGCAGCTGCGGAGCTGTCGCTTCTGCTGGACAGAAGTCGCCGAGGGAGCACGTAACTTCCCGGCACCGGCGTCCTGAGAGGAGGCACAGCGGGGGCAGGACGTAGGTGCTTTGTCTTCCAGAAGCACCGGGTACCCGGAGGCACCCGGGGGATGCCGCCACGGTAGGACCTGAGAGAGGCACCTTGATCGTTTGGCTTCTCGGTTTTGGTTATTTCGTCTTCCACTGGAACTCACCTCACATTAATATGCGATATGAAGCCAGACTTGATGGCACACCCCTGTAACCCCAACTCTCCAGGAAGCTGAGGCAGGCGGATCGTGTGCCAGGCTGGGCAAATCAGCAACTTAGCAAGACTCTGTCCCTGTCACACACACACAAATAAAAAAGCAAAAGGGCTGGGGATGTAGCTCAGTGAGAAGGTCCTGGGTTCAAGCCCCAGTGTTGCAAAAACAAGCAAACAACAACAACCAAGGTATGTTAGAAGGAAGGAAGAGGCCTGGTGATTTCTCCACAGAATTAATGGGAGAGCCACGTCCACTCGATTCCTAAGCTGTGCTCGAATGGTGCGGGCAGCGCTGGACGCCCAACGTAGCCTTTAGCAAAGCTCACCTCTGGAAGATGCCTGAGACGGCTCAAGCAAACAAACGCCCAGACAGAGTGGATGAGGACAGCTCGGGACGGTCCCGCAGGACAGACCTCCGTGCTCAGCAAGTCCCACTGCGGGTCTTCCGCCAGATCCGTGATGAGAGAGACCGGGCAAAGCTGTCCAGATAGCCTCTGCCCTCGGCAGCTGGGCTCTGCCGGGGCCGCATCGCTGGGGTCGCTGGCTTGGGGGGCTGTGCCGGGCCAGCAGGGGACTCACCACCCCCACCCCGTGACTGCTGTCCCGGGCTCGCCTGCTCACAGGGCTGGAGTCCCCCACACCATCCCAGGTAGCCGATCCCTTGCCCGGGGGAGGCAGCGTGAGTCTGGGGCGGTCCAAGTCTCTGGACAGAAACCGGGGCAGGGACCGACCCTGGTCCTTGGGATTCGAGGCCCAGCCCCTGGGAGTTTCGCGGGAGGGTTAGCGTCCTCTCCTCTGTCCCCACTGCCTTTTCAGACACTTGCTGTGGACACTGCAGAACGCCACCGGCTTCAGGAGCGAATGCATGTGACGCTGGTCACACCAGGGGACATTCCTCGGGGACCGTGTCGCTGGCCCCGCTTGTGCACACACACTCTGGTGTCCACATAGTCCTGAGTCGCGGTGGTGCCTTCCCCAGGGTCTCAGGCGGTGGCCCTGTCCCTCACCGTGAGGCATCGGCGTGCCGGCCCGTGCTTTTGTGACTAGGTGCGCATATGTGTCCCGGGACCGCTATCTGCCGCAATCATGCGGCTTCACAGCGCAGCAGACAGTGACTTTGTGCCTCAGAAGTCAACAGTCTCCTTCAGCCCAGGGCTGGTGGCCCACGGCTGTCATCCAGCGCTCGGGAGGCTGCGGCAGGGGGATCAAGAAGTTCAAGGCCAGCCCGGCCTCCATAGCCAGACCTGTCTCAGAAAGATGAAATAAAATGTCTCCTGCACGTCCCTCTTGCCAAAACAACTAATATTTTCAATTGCGACTACTCCCTTCCAGCAACACTATGTGCGTTTACAAGATATGTAAACATATCACATGTGTGTACAGAACACGCACACGTGTATGGTTTTCCCCCACCATTTCTTCCCAGGCCCAGGGGTGGAGCGGGCCCTGCACACGCGGCCAAGCCGGCTCCCCACGCGCTGTGCCCGCCCGCCCTTGTGGAATGCACGGAGCCATGCTCTGCTGCTCCTATTTGCAAAGCTGTCCCTGACTGAAGTGGAAAGGTCTCTGCTATTCTCGTTGCTTTTGTCTTTTTTCTTTTGCCTCTTTCTTCTTAAACAGCGCCTGCGGACTCTGGTTTGCAGCGTACCCACTATTCCCAGTGGAAGGACGGCCGCTCGCTCTGGGCTTTTGCCCTGGCTGGCAAAGTGGCCGAGAGTGCAGGGTGCTGGGAAGACATCTGAAAGCCAGTTACCCAAGGCGGAGTCTGAGCAGGCCAGTCCTGCTGGAAGGAGGATCTTTTTTTTTTTTTCTTCCAGTACCGGGAATCGAACTCACGACCTTGCACTTGCCAGGCAGGCACTGTGCCACTGAGCTAAATCCCTAGTCCCTAGGAAGGAGGATCTTGAGAGAAAGAAACAGTTATTAAAGTGGACCCCATCATCCACACGCCCAACCCACAGGGTTCCTGAAGGGAGGGCCCATCCACAGCTTGTCCCCACTGCGATGGGGACGCAGCTGCTGAGACACTCAGCCTGGTGCAGCAGAGACAGGAGGGTTTTGAGCCAACCGCTGGGTGATGGCCTGCCCCCAGTTCCTCCTTCACTCTGATGTCAGTTCTCGCTGGATTTTCTTCGTTTTCATTTGTTTGTTTGTTTGAGAAAGGGTCTCACAACGTAGTTCAGGCTGACCTGGAGCTCACTATGTACCCGGAGCTGGCCTCAGACTCACAGCAATCCTCCCGCCTCAGCCCCCCAAGTGCTAGGATTACAGGTATGTGCCACCACATCTGGCTCTAGTTGGATTTTCTGATACTTGCTGTCCAGAGCGTCCTGGCTGACAGAGAGGGGCTCTAGTACGAACTCGGGTGTGTCAGGAGCTGGTACGTTGGCAGAAGCTCCCTAACGTGGGGTGACATTCAAGAAAGACCTGTGGGGGGAGTGTGTGTGTGTGTGTGTGTGTGTGTGTGTATTACCTCTCCCTCCACTCACGCTCTCCTAAACCACTATTTTCAATGAACAAAGGGACACAAACTTTTTTTTGTCTTTTTGAGACAGAGTTTCGCTACGCAGTTCAGGCTGGCCTCGAACTCGAAGTGATCCTCCTGCCTCAGCTTCTGGAGTGCTGGGATTACAGACATGCGCCACCGTGCCTGGCGAGACACAAACTTTTAAAAAGTCTGATGGTCACAGATTTACTTTTAACCTTCATTTTCATTGTGGTCCAATTTACTTTTTTTAATTAAAAAATATTTTTTGAAATTTTGTGTTCATTTTGTGACAGGGTCTCACTGTGTAGTGCAGGCTGGCCTTGAGTTCACTATGTAGCCCAGGCTGGACTAGAACTCACAGTGATCCTCCTGCCTCAGCCTCCCGAGAGCTGGGATTACAGGTGTACACCATCACACCTGGCTGATTTTCTAAATATGGTTCTGATATAACATTTTCTTTGATAGCACACTGACCCCCTCTTCTTTACAAGTGCGAGTTTATTTACGGAAAAATATCAGACAAACAACGGTGCAGGTGGTATGTGGTGACAACCTTTCTACCACCAAAGGCCCAGGCAGGCTCCAGGCAGGTCAGCGGGGCCTGCAACGGGGACAGCGGCTGCCACCCAGGTGTTGGGACCCGCTAACGGGCAGCTGTGTGCAGCAGGGTGGTAACCCAGCAGGAGGTGGTCTCACAGCTGCTCTTCAACAAACAGCCAGGGGTCAGCGGGGACACACCCACCACTAATCCACCCCGACCTTATCTCCGTTCCTGCGGCCCCTTGGGCCATGCAGGGGCAGCTCTGACCTCGCTGGCCCCCGCTGGCCGGGACCTCTGCTCCCACCCGGCACAGCCCCGCCTGCTCCTCCTCACTGCACTGGGGTGGAGCCAGGGCTGCTGCAGTGAGCCGCATACCCAGCGTTTTTTTTTTTTTTTTTAAATGGGGTCTCGTCATACAGTTCAGGCTGAACTTGAGCTCACTTTGTAGCCCAGGCTGGTCTCAAACTTGCAATGATCCTCCTGCTTCAGCCTCCCCAGTGCTGGGATTACAGGCATGCGCCACTACGCCCAGCAGATCCCAGCCTTTTAAAAATTTTTTGAGACAGGACTTTGCTAAGTCACTAAATCGCCCAGGGCACACTTGAACTTTTGATCCTCCTGCCTCAGCCTCCTAAAGTGCTCGATGACAGGCGTGTGCCATCGGCCACCAAGGACAGCTCTTCTCTCCCTTTTCTTTTGCAAGGACCCCGCCCAGGCACGGCTCCATCGCTGTGAGACCGTGGGATTCCTGACCGGCCGACCCTAATCCCGCTAGCTGAATGTCTGGTACAGGCAAGAAACATGTCTGCTTTTACAATTACGATTGCGGGGGAAAAAAGCACATAACGGAAAAACTCACCCCTTTACTCTTGCTAACCGCACCCTGGCTGAGCGGTGTTGTGACTGCCACGCCCCAGTGCCCTCGCTCCAGGCCCGGGAAGCCCCATTCCCCTCCCAGTCAGCTCCACAGCCACTGCCCTGGGAGTCCAGGGCACGCTCAGCTCCATCCGCAGCCCTTTCCAGTCCTGTCTGCTCTTTGACGATGAGGGTCTCGGCTCAACTGCACAAGCCAGCCTGGTTGAACTTGCGATCCTCCTGCCTCAGCCTCCTGAATCGCTGGAATTAATAGACACAGCCACCGGGGCCAGCTTTGAATATTCCTCCAACAGATAAAGGAACATCTGAATGAAGGATGAGTGACTCCCCCCAGGGTGTTTCCGGAATGACACGGACCAGACCGCAGAGGGGGCACGACCTCAGGGGTTCAGGTCTCCTGAGCAGGCCCGGCTCTTGCCCAGGGGGGTCGGGCCAAGGAGCAGGCGACACGGGGGGGGGGGGGAGAGGGGGGGGGCCAGGGGGGGGGGGGGCAGCTGGGGGTCGAAAGCCTCTCAGGGTCCGGAGCTCCGCGGGGCAGGGGGTGCTCGGCCGGGACGGGGAGCCTCGGTGTCACTCCCAGAGCCCCGCGGTTCAGGCCGACCCGCGCCACCCGAGTCCCTTTTCCCGCCCTAGTGACCTGCGTACGAGGGAACGGACTGGGGTCATGGTGGCCTGTCTGGTGGGTGCCTGGAAGGTGCACAGCCCACTCTCCAGTCCGCGGGATCCGATACCCACCATGCGCGCTTGGTTGTCCCCAGGAAGGGCCAGAGTCCTTTGGGGACCTCGAGGTGTCGAGGCCTGCGCCGCTGTCACTTAGCGCCTCCCTCCCGCCGCTGGCCTCAGGGCCTTTGCACCCACTGCTCCTGGGGTCCCGGGCGGCGAGAGGCGCGTCGTGGGAGGGCGGTGTGCTCCGGGCCCGCGCCGTGCGGAGGAGCAGCGGGAGGACGCCCG
>NW_004955445.1:2722935-2770824 GCF_000276665.1 Chinchilla lanigera
CCGAGGACCGCCTCCCCGCAGAGGACGGCGACAGAGCCGTGTCCCCGAGCGCTGGCCGGGACCGCTCCGCTCGCCCTCGCGGTTTCGCCTGGGCCGCCTCGGCTCGCGGGACTCTGGCTGCGTTCCTCGGGGCCACCAGGGGGCACCCGACACGGCGCGACGGGGCCGGGAAGGGCCCGCGGCCCCAGGTTGCCCGGCGAGGCGGGCAGATCCGGCAGGCCTCCCGCTGAAGGGCTCGCGCGCAGAACAGCGGACTTGTAGGCGCGTTACAGCCGAGCTAGAGATCAGTGCACAGCCTGTGGCTGTGCTCCTGCTGCCTGTCCCCTGGAGCCCGCCCTGACTGTCTGCTTCTCTTTGATAACGCGCTGGGCCAACTTGACTGTGTCCAGCTTGCGTTTCCTTTAGTTAGAAAAATATATTTTGTTTCCAACTTGCTTCAAGGACTTCATGTCCGGGACAGACTGGCCCAGTCCAGGACCTGACAATCTATGACATGATCCTTGTATGCCAGGTAACCGATCATGGAATAACCTGCTGTCAGCTTCGTACTTCTCGCTCGCAAACCCTATTTAAACTGAGCTCCAACCTGACTCTGGGCTGGTGATTTGAGCCTCTGGCCTCCCCAGCCCGCTAGCGTAATCGAAGTTGCCTTCTAACTCCTCCTTGCAGAGTCTTCCATTTGGTTTGATATGGGTTTCTTGGGGCCGGGGATTTAGCTCAGTGGCATGGAGCCTGCCTGGCAAGCGCAAGGTCGTGAGTTTGATTCCCGGTACCAGAACAAACACAAAAGAAGATATTGGTTTTTCTGCAGCACTGCCACCCCACTTCCAGTCCCATTCCTTCGTCTCGCCATGGCAGCACAGAAGAGCCATGGAGGATACACGTGCAGTGGACACTGGAATTTAAATGACAAGTGTCAAAATTTTATGCATCTTTTGATTTTTTCAGGCATTTAAAATAAACACCACACCACGGGCCTCACCACGGGCCACGCCATATGGACAAGTGGGCCGATTTTGGCCCATGAGCTGACGTTTGTCAAGCGCTGGTCTAAGTGCCCTGGAAAAATGGGGAAAAAATCTTGACACCAGCCCCACACTGAGATCACAGATTTGTGACCTGGACGAGAGAGGAAGAGACAGGCAGCTCCCGTCTCGGCTTTGCTTAAACACCAGGAATGAACACGCTGTGGCTGGCAAGCAGCAGGGTGGGGCGGAGCTCCGGATGCCCCCACCAGGCACACCCAGCGGTGTCCCTGGACCCCAGCTGAACTCAGGCCTGCACAGCTCCACAAAATCCTCGGGGTGGCCCCGATGGCAGAAAACGGGCCTCAGGTGGATAAATGAGTTCCGTGGACTAGGGTAAGTAGAGTTAGCCATTCCCCGTGTCAAGATAGCCGTATTATGAGGAACCCATGAACTACTTTGGGAATCCCTGGATAGCTCATCTCTATCCCAAACCCCTAAGACACAGAATGTGTGAGGCTCTTTCTGTTTCATTAATTCGCTGTAGACATAAGTGTTAGTTGGGTAAAAGAAATAGTTACTATCTGGAATTCATAAGATGGAATAAATAAAGGGAATTTTCTGGTGGGAAGAACACATTCTTTCTAATAAAATCTTTTCATTTGTAAAATTTTATTGATTGAGACAGGGTCATGCTGTGTAGTTCAGGCTAGCCTTGAACTATGTAGCCCAGGCTGGCCTCCAGCTCACAGCAATCCTCCCAAGTGCTGGGAATAGGGGTGTGCGCCACCATGCCCAGCTATTTAAATTTTGAGACAGGGTCTTGCTATGTAGCTCAGGCTGGCCTGGAACTCACTGGGATCTTCCTGCCTCTGCCTCCCAGGTGCCAGGGTTGCAGGCCTGCACCACCATGCCTAGCTTGAGTCATTTTAAATTCATAAAGCTGTCCTTTGTAATTCTTAAGTTATTAGGACTCTGTTCCCCATTTTGCACAAATCAAATACTATAAAGAAGGTCACAGAGACATCCAGGAACACGCTCTGAGCATCTTCCCTGCAGGTTTTCACAGCCCCACCATCCCCAGGGACCACTGCGTCACGGTCAGGAATGTCACCGTGGCTACTATGTCACCGTCAGACCCCGTCTTCCCGCCCGCAGCTCTTGAGAAAGCAAGAGAGGCAAAGATAGACAGACCCGTCGGTGCTCTGGCTGCGCTACGGTCTCAGTCATTTCCTCTTCTAGTTAAAGTGGCAGGAGACAGACCTCACATGCGGGGATCCTTTCTTCAGAACAGTTTTATTAGTTTGGATATTGTCTGTCGACACCCAACGTCTTCTCTCCTGCCGACACACAAATCCATTCATTCAGGCATTTCTCCCCATACTTCATATATCGTGACACAGTTCTGCGGATCTACGGGAAGCTCTGGGCTGTGCACCCGGGTGTTATTGCCAGTTGTCAAGACTGCTTTAAGATTCCGTACTTTGGACAGAAATTGCACAAGGTCCTTCTCAAAGCTGGTTAAGGTAGTAAACGCATGGTTTTTGCTTGAGCAGCCATGTTGTTTTTTCTTAAGTGGAGAGCGAAATGGACTGCCTCGAAGCCCAGAAAGATTCTGCTCCTGTCAAAAAAGATATTCAGGGTGAATAATTCCATTGACCTTGCTGGATTTGACACAGTCCTGAGAAAGATGAGTTCACCTAAGTTTCTATCATTGCTTTTGTCCAGGGGTTGGCAAACTGGCAAAATCTGGTCCACACCTGCTTTACTGGAGCACAGTTCCAATAAAATAAAGTTTTATTGGAACACAGTCACGTGCACTTATTTGCATATGACCTATGGCTGCTTTCAGGCTACAGTGGCAGAGCTAGGAGTAGCTGCCACACAGGCCACGTGGCCCGTGCTGCTGATATTATTTACCATCCGGCCCTTTAAGGGGGGAGGTTTGCTGGTTCCTGCTCTGGCGGCTCTGGACACCGTGTAATGAAGTGCTAGATCTGTCTAGAGGAGAACCCACTGCCATATCCCTTGCCCCTTCTCCTCCTACCTACAAGGGCTGTGGAGTTCCTCTGGGGACCAGCAGTTACTGCTTTACACCTTTGTCCCGTGGTACAGGCTTTCTATTTCTTTTACTTGGACACTGATAACATTTCCATAAGTTCAGGAATTTATATTAAGTCAGAGTGAAATTTTAAAAGTCAAGGGACAGCGACTTTGGCTCTGTGAACAGTTTTGACCTCAAACACACCCTAAGTTCTTGAATCTAGCCTCAAATCCAAGAATTTCACATGACAGGAAACACTGTGCCAGTAACAGGGGGTCCCCGCTCTTCCAACTTCTGCGGGTTTGAAGACTTAGCGAGACGGTACTTCTTCAGTCAGTGTGAAGGCCCCAGGGTGAATCCCAGCACTATGACAGAAAAAGGAGAGACAAGGGAAGGGAAAGAGCTAGCCTTACCTTGGCCTTAGTCTTCCCGCTGTGCCCCCGAAACTTCAGGATCATGTACAGCACAATAACGAAGAAGAGCCAGAGCCACTTGTTCGCCAGCCAGCCGTGCGCATACATGGGGAAGTTGGGTCTAACCCGGGAGTGCGCCCCACAGGGCACCTTCTCCGGGGGCTCCTTGGCTTTCTCCCTCAGAGAGAATATGAAGGCATCTCCGTAGGAGAGGTACAGAGACAAGAACAGCAGCCCACTTAGCACCCGCATGGTGAGCAGTGTGCGTGCATGGTGACTCTGTCCTCTTCAGGGCACTGGCTACTGGTGATGTCATAGAGCTCCGAGCCTGGGGGGCTGTGGCCATTGTGATGCCTTGGAGCGGGACAGTCTTGAGGGCAGTGGTGGCAGGACCGCAAGGGAGGTGGAGAGGTGTGTAGCAGGAAGTCAGGAAGCCAGGTGGAAAGGCGGCTCCTCGCCAGTGCTGACGCTTTGCGGGAGGCGCTGCTGGCTTGTTCTCATCATGCTGGACCCAGACATTGTGGGGGGCGGGGGACAAAAGATCGCCCGTGGGGCTGCGTCCAGCAGGACAGGTGTCGGCCCACTGCTGCCAACTCGAAGCCCATGATCATCCCATGTGGCCCGCGCCGTCCCCCAAAATAACAACTCAGTGTCAAGGAGAACCTTAAAAACCTCAGCTTTACCTTCCTGTGTGTGAACAACACACAGATGTTCCAGAAGCACCGGGCTTCCGCTGTCTATCATGTCACCCCCCTCACGGCTGGGCCAGCCCCAGGGGAACCGAGGGACTCTCGGCTGGGCGAGCTGCCGAGGCAGAGACCCAGTCTCACTGGGCTTAAAAAGGGCTGAGGATTTAGCTCCGTGTGAAGGCCTGGGCTCGCTCCCCGGTACGGCTACATAACTAAGTCCATGATGACAAGGACAGCGCTAAGGAGAAGCTGAGACCCTGAGGTGTCAGCTGGGTGCAATGCAGTGACACCCAGGCTGCCACGACGGCCCCAGGGTGAGACACACCCTGTGTGACAGCTCAGCCCAAGCCAGGGATTAACCCAGACTTACCAGTGTGTCTGAAAGTGCCACTCTGCAGAAATGACACGCAACAGGAAATGCTGCTTGGGGCTCACCGTGCAGCGCCCGTTCTAAAGCGCCGCTCGGACTGGGGGACCTTCTGCAGCTCCTTCACTGTGCTGAGCTTCAGGTATCGATGAAGAGGCTCTGAGAGCCTGTGAGACCCACAGGGGCCCCTTGCACTCCTGCTGCGGGGACACGGCTGTCGCCAGGGGTGGTGGCGCCTACACCAGAGGCCGCGTGCCCAGGACGAGGAGACACAGGTGCTCGGGGGTGATCAGAAGCCTAACATCACACACGGACCCGTCCACCACGAGGGCACTCCTGGAAGGGCCCACTTCCGGGGCAGCTGGCCCTGGTGTCTACGGCTGTGGGCCAGGGATGTCCTGTGTCCCATCTGGCGGTCTGTCCTCGGCAGGACACCGCCCCGGCCCCTCCCCATCAGTGCCTGAAGCTCCGAGGATGAAGCTCTGGTGTCAGCGTGGCACCTGCCGCCGGGTGGCACAGGCTGACGCCGAACCAGGAACAGACTTGATTTTGATTTAAAGGACCCACAGCAGAGCTGCTTGTGTGTGTGTCACACCTGCTTTTTATTATTGGGAAATATTCCTGTGTCTGACAACAGGAATCCCTTTTCTTCCTGCAAGTGTTCAAACGTCTGGCTCCTTCTCAATGAATGGGGCCAAGGGAAAGCAGGGCACTCTGGGAAGGCCGTGGAGCCACGTCTGGAGTGGAGGGACTCACTGGGCAGCCCCTGCGGGGAGGCTGATTTCACGCCTTAGAAGTCCAGGACGGTGGAGAGAGACACAGACTGCCCTGGAGACCCTCGCCCTGCTCCCCACCCCGTCCTGGCCCCTGGAGGCTGCCAAGGAGCCTGGGCCTGGGTGGACGGAGGTGCTAGGCAGTGTCCCTCTAGGAGCCTCCAGCTCCCAGGGACGGACCCTGGGCACGCACGGGTCAGAGACGGGGCTGAGGCGTGGCCTGGTGCAGCTGAGTGGACACAGGAGCCCCAGGAACCCACCTGTGAAGCGGGTGGCCGCCACCGTCCTGCTTCGCGTGATGCCGAGGCCCATGAGAGAGGCTACCGAGCCCCTGGCTTTGAGGGCAGCCTGAGAACCAGGCCAGCTACGGGCTTCCCACTTGCCCAGCCACTGCCTTGGGTGCACCAGGTGTCGTGTGGGGTGACAGATGCACCCAGGTGCCGTGCCAGCACCCTGGGCAGGGCAGTCAGCGGCAGACAGCGCTCTGCTTACAGGGTGATGCCTTTGCTCAACAGGGAAGGCTGGAAGGGACCTCCGAGCACAGCGCCTGCTCCCTGCTTCCGGAAGACTCGTAGGCCGGGGTGGCAGAGTCCCTAGAGGCTGCGCAGGCATCGCAGACCTCAGGGCTGGGAGCTCTGAGACCTCACGTTTTGAGGCTGAGGATGCTGACTGGGTCTGTGAGAACAACTGGACGTATTCAGGATAGTCAGTGCAGCCAGGCATGGTGGTACACGCCATGATCCCTGCACTTGGGAGGCTGAGGCAGGAGGAGCGTCGTGAGATCCAGGCCAGCCTGGGCTACATGGTGAGACCCCGTCTTAAAAAACCAAAACCAAAGACAACCACAAAATCAGGGCAAAATTGATTCATTAAAGCTAAAATAAGGGAAATAAAAAATTGCTTAAAATGTGATGGTAAAAACTAGTTAGTAATCTCTGACTACACGGAGATTAATCCTTGGAAAGTAAGCAAGCATTATGCTAACAATTTTAGCTAAATAAAAAAATAAAGATTACTAAAAAAGAAACAACCCTCAAAGTGGTTTAACTGGGCCGTGCAGCATGCTGGTGAGGGGAGTAAGGTGGCTAACTCCGGTCACCCCCGAAAGGTCCTTACAGGCCAGGCCCGGGTGCTCCAGAACCTTGCTGGCGGCCGTGGGGAACCTTCCATGCTGAGTGACTTCAGCGCGCGCAAAGACACAGAAAACGTGCCAATTTCATGCTCTGCTCCCTCTAACCTGTGGAGGAGAGGTGGTATCCCCATGACTTCAAGGGATCGCTGCTATCACTGTCGGTGCAAGGCTGCAGTTTTTGAGACAGGGTCTCACTATGTAGCCCAGGCTGGCCTCAAACTCACAGGGATCCTCCTGCCTTGCCCTCCTAAGTTCTGGGATCACAGGTGCGCATCACCATGCTCGCAGCAAGTCTGCCATTTTTTTAGCAAAATGTCGCGTGAAGGGAGAGGAGAAAGGTGAGAGAAAAGGCAGCCAGCTTTATTTTGTATCACAGTACGTGCGCAGCTAATCTCTAGGCTGTTCAAAGTGAGAACACAGCCCTCCCCGCAAGCGCTGGACAAGGCCCAGCCCCTCCCGGTGCGCGCGAGGTGTCTCCCAAGGGTGCCCGCGGGCCGGGATCCAAAACTCCTCTCAGGCAGCTTCCCGAGACTGTGATGACTGCGGCGAAGCCATCGAGATTTCAGCTGGGAAGGCCAGGGCAGGGGGATGCTGGCCGCCAGCTGCCCAGCCCCCCACCCCCAGGGCTCCCGCAGGAGGGAGCACGCGGGCGCGGGGCTGGCGGGGCACTTTATACTGCCGGCGGTGGCGCTGGCTGGCTCAGAAGCAGTAGGATGTGTGGGTGACCCAGTGCGCCGACTCCTCCTTGGAGCGCTTGGCGGAGCTGTGCGTGGTGAAGAGGGACTTGTAGGTTTCTGACTCCTCGCTGTCCGCGATGGACCGCTTCTGGGGCCCGCCTGGGGGCTTCCCTGCCTTCCCGGAGGCCACCCCGCTGGAGGCTGCAGAGCAGAAAGATGGACAGCTTTCAGGTTGGGCCTAGAGCTCCCCGCAAACACTGCGGATTCGTTCTTTCTCCCCAGCGGTACTGGGGATCAAAGCACATGCACGCTGGGCTCCACCCCGCGGGCTCCAGGCAGAGCCGGCGACCCTTCTGGCCGCCCCGCGGGAACTCGCGGGCTCAGCCTGACTGCGGAGCGAGCTTCCCACCAGGCCCGTGTGCAGAGACTTACCCGTGCTCCAAGGAGCTGGGGCGCCTCTCTTCTCTCGGGCCTCGGGGCCAGCGTCCTCGGGCTTGCCGTTCTTGATTTTGGATGGCCCTGGCAAGTCTGTGAAACACAAAGGAAGCAAAACAGAAACTGACCCGGGCCCAAGTGGGAGCCCCCTAGGACACTGCCCCAGTCTCACTGGTAAACACCGGCCCCCTTCCCCTCTTACCTTCCAAGGCGTCTGCTTTCGAAACCGACTCTGCTGCCTTGGGCTTCTTTGTTTTCTGTAAGAAGAAAGCAGTCGCTGCAGGCTGGGGTGTCCCGTGACAGGGACGCGGGCCCTTCACCCGGGCGCACTCCCCGGGCCCGGGGGACACAGCTGTGACGCAGGGCTTCATCCTGCGCCCCACCTCAGGGAGCATCTGTATTCCCCAAATCACAGCCTTCAAACTTTGAAATGAACATGACCAACTTCACTGATAAGAGCCAATGTTAACCTCGACTACTATTCACTAAGTAGCAGTTAAGTGAAAAATGTAAACTACACTTGCCCACGTGAAGTCCAGGCAGTGTAAACATGTACCAGGTCTCACCCTTCCTGGTACCTTGTTCTCTGCTGTCAAACTGCTTTTGCTGTAGCAACTAAGTTAGACAGAAATGTCAGAGGCAGTCAGGCACCTCGAAGGAGCCAGCGCAGAGGCCGAGGGGAGACAGGCACCTCTGCTGCGGGCCAGAGCTCAAGACGAAAGACGAAACAAATGCCCCCAACGCTTCCTAAGGATAAAGAACAGGGACTGATATTCTAAACAGGCAGAGTCACTAACCCAGCCCCCGACAGGAAAGGCCCTTGTTCTGCATTCCTGCCCCTTTGCCTGACTTGCTTCCCTATTTGATGCCGGTTTAGTCAATTTTACCTGAGCAATTATGCTTGTAATCTAATTGGTTGACCACAGTTTTGTCCCACCTCATGCCCACCTTGTGCTTTCCCATTTTTCTCCACCTTGGACCCACCTCACCTCGTGGACTGGCTCTAATAAAAATCCCTAGAAAAGGCAGGCTCCTTCGCAACCCATTCGGGACCCCTTCTGTCACCTCTCCGACAGAAGCTTTCTCTCCCTCAATAAATATATTCTGCTCTTAACCTCCACTGTTCCTCAAATTCATTCTTTGATTTTTAGAACATGAACTCAAACCAGATATCTAGCAGGTTGCGAGTTTCTTTCCCCTATATCACTTTGGTATTTGTTTATTTAACTGTAAGGCCTGGAGACATACTAAAGAACATCTCAGATATTCACGTGGGCAAGAATAGCTCACTATTCTTCTAATATAAATCTGGATTACTCTTGTTAGATTCTTAGGCGCTAGAATTTTGTTACTCATCATAGTTATTTTGGCCAGTAAGAATTAAAAAATAAATTAGCCATTCTAAAATCACAGGGCTGTGTTTGTACCGATTCAAGTACAGAACAGAACAATGTTCATTTAAAGTACTTTAAAATGTTATTTTCCTAAGTATCTGAACAGTGGCGCTAATGATGTCAGTGTAATTACTTGAGAAGGCCCTGTCCCTCGCAACCTAACAGGACCTTTGCCACGTGATGGTACTGAACTTGTAACATGTGCAATGGGACTTACAGGGCTGCAACGAAACAAAAGCTCGTTCCCTTCACCCATGTAATAATGCACCCATGCGAACCTACGAAGGGCAGCACTCAATTCAAAAACAGAGACAACTATTCATTTCTAGTCCTCCAATTGGAGCTGAGTTGTCCGAAAAGCACCGGCAATAAAGACACAGAGGAAACGTGCCCCGTTTCCAGCCGCGGGGTATTTGGAAAATATTTTGTATCTTGGCAGCAGTATCTAAGAGGGTGACAGGCGCTCCTGTGAGTGTGCTGCAGAGGGGCGTGCTAGTTCCACCGGGCTTTCACCAACTTGGCGGGAAGCCCGTGACGGGAAAACTCACTAAAATAAGGTTCAAGAAACTACCTGACACCTCTAGCAGCTTCCTTAGAATAGGACTTCCCCCTTTTGTGTTTGTTTCTAAAATCTCCTCAGTGGCAGCAACGAAGCACAAACAGGTCCCTTCTGGGAACTGTCCTTTGTCACAGACACCTCTAGTTTCTCCTTTCTCTCTGCTGCTGTTGAAGTCAGAGTAATTGAGAAAACCAACTCGGAACTTAAACACACACATACATTTGCACCTTAGTGCACGGCCTAATGACCACTGGCTCCATAATAATTCTCATTAATGCTGTATTAACATAAATAGCATCACAAAACATTTGCATTTGATCACAAAGTTTGGGCACAACTCTGAACTATAGAACCGTACACGCGTTATTTTCTACTTAAGTAAAATGAGAAAAGGAGCAAAAGCCACTGCATCTGGTCCCTTCTGACACTTCTGAGTCTACGCCTCATAGCAATGCTACCATGTGCTCCATCAGCAGCTTTTCTAAGTGTAACAATCACAAATTATTATTATTCCAAGGTGATACTGGTCCTATAATTGCTTCTGTGACAAAAGAAACACAAAAAACAAAGCTCTGAAAAACTCTTACATCATCACCCCAGCAACCAGTGGATGCAGACAGATTTTAAGGCCATTTTCCCCCAGAAGTTGACGTCCTCAGGGCACGACACTGGTTTTCTAACAGCTCCAGCACCCTTCTGCTTTGGTTCTGATCACACTGTTTTCTCCCAAGTCTGCCCTGAGTGTAACTTTTCTATTCTTCTTTTTTGGAGGGAGGCGGGTACTGGGAATCAAACTCAGGACCTTGCAATTGCGAGGCAGGAACTTGTGCTGTTGAGCTACATCCCCAGCCCCCCTCACTCTTCTATAAATAAAAAAATAAACTTACTACTCACAAAAGACCTGCAAGGTACAACTAATATCTGTTCCCACTTAATAAATCATAAAATGTACTGCTGGACTCACAACCGATGGCCTTTTTTTGGTGACACGGAGGCTCAAACCCAGGACTTCACGAACACTAAGCAAGTGCTCTCCCCCTGGGCTACACTCTCACCCCTGAGTGATTGTTTTGAATTTACTTTTTATTTTTGGTACCAGGAATCAAACTCAGGACCTTGCGCTTGCCAGGCCGGCGCTTGTGCCCCTGAGCTACGTCGCCGGCCTGCTTTCTTCACTGACCAACTGCTGGGCCTGTTTGTCACGCTGCATCACCGAGCAGTGCTTCTGCTGCTTCCAGAACGCGGTGCCGAGCCCTGGAGCAGGACGCGAGCCCCAGCTCTGCACCCCGCGGGCCGCGCCCACTGTGACACAACGCCGAGCGCCTGCCGTCCCGCGTCCTCCAGGGCTGCGCCCACTGCTCTGGGGGAGGGAGGAAGTGTGGGCCCCCACGGCCCCCAGGCCGGCTGGAACGCAGGCTGCGGGGGCTCCGTACGCATTCAGATGTGTGGACTTGCTGGGACGGTGGTGCCTTTCCACTGCCCCTTTGTTTCACGAGCTACGAAAACTGAGCATGAGTTCCTCTAAAGTGACAGTAGAGGTCATGGTCGCCGCCTTCCCTGAGGGCTCGCTAGGCTCTGCGCCGCCTCCCTCCTGCACCCACGTCCTACGGAGGTGCCCTCCCTCCCGCTTCACTGTGAGGCTGGGCTCAACCCGCACACCCGTTTTCAACCACGAGGGAGGCGAGGGGTGGACACAAAGCCTCCGTTCCGTTACCTTCTCCTGCTTCGCTCTCAGCCGCCTCTCCTCCATCCTCTTCCTCAGCATCTCCACGTCCTCCTTGGTGCCGTTGAGCACAATGACGTCATCCTCCTGGAAGGCAGCCCCGCACTGGAGGGCAAGAGCCAGAGTCCGTCACCAGGAGAGCAGAAGCCACCCGAGTCCCCCCTCTCGCCCCCAGCATCGCCCCGCAGCTTTTGCTGGCTTCCCATGCATCGTGGCCTGGCCAGCTCTGAGGTGCAAGTCTTGCTTTGGGGAGTACACGTGCCCAGGAAAGTGCCAGCCTAGCAGCCTGAGGGAGCCACCTGGAAGGGCCTGCCGGCAGTGCAGGAAGGGCCCCTACCACTTCCTAGCTGACACGGGGGACGCAAAGGGCCCAGACTTCGTATAATGTGGTTTATGCATTTCTTCTCTGTGTCTGGAATCCTGGTATGTGCTGAGCCGAGGGTACGTAACCAGCTCCCAGCAAAAGCCCTAGGCTCCGATGTGCTGCCGGGCACTGCAGGACAGAAGCCTGTCCCAGCACTGTGTGGCCGGGCCGTGCCCCCTCGGTGCCCTTGAAGAGCAGCAGAACATAAGGAAGAGGAGGATTCTTCCAAACTCTACGACCCACCTTGCTGCGGGTCCTCCCCACCACACTGCAGGGGCACCGCGCTGAGAGAACAACGGCAGCCTCGCTCCCAAAGGCCTTCTCAGCCCAGCTGGGCCTTGCAGCCCCAGGCTGTGAGCTTGGTCCAGACCCCACCCGACAGCGTCCTGGTGTCAGGCGTGTCCGTGCTCACGGCTTCATGAGGGAGCGACCACCTCCTCAGAGCCACCTGGGACCAGGCTGGCAGCTCCGCCACCTCTGCCCCTCAGCCCGTGAGGCCCTGGCGCTCTGCCCGCTGCGCAGCACGCTGGCGGGCGGTGCCGTCCTCACTCCGCGGCCCCTGCGCGTGGCGCACAGCCGGGACCCTGTGCAGCAGGGCTGGGGCAGGAGTGACAGGAAGCAGCAAGGACTGGCGGGTGTCCGCTCCGACACTGGCACGAGGCTCGTGTGCTATCTGTCCAGGCCACACGGAGCGTGCGGCCCCGCACTCCAGCCTTGGCTTCCTCAGCCTAAAGACACTGACCCAGAGCAGCCCTCCTCAGCCGCGGGCAACTCCGCTCCCCACAAACCCTGAGCACCGCCTGGCAACGATCCCGCCCCTTGTGATACAAGCCAGAGGCCACTAGACAGCTTCACTGAGGCACCCAGGCCACGGCGCCACTCCTGCCTGCGCTGGGAAACCCTGGGTAGCACCTGACACCGCAAAGAGAACCAGCACTGTGAAAGAACTGGTCAGAAAACACGCTTTAGGACTAGGACAAGCACGGTCCTGCAAAGCAAGAAAAAGGCAGAAGCTGTCAAGCGAGCACGGTTTGCCAGGTAAGCTGACAAACTCCCACACGGCAAAGTCAGTGCACAGCACTGTAAGCAGGCGGAGAGAAAGCACCTGCAGCAGAGGGGACAAGCGGTTCATCCAACCCCTCTACACACCAGCCGGCAAAGCTCAGCTAAACAGAAAGGCTGAGAACAGCCCGTCCTCGGGCAGGGCACCCGCAGCCCCAGCCTCCTCGGCCTCTGAGCCCACCGCTGAAGTCTGGGCCGTGCTCAGGACGGACGCCCGCACCTGCCCGAGTCTCGTGAGGAGACAGGGAAATGCAGCAGGGCAGGGGTGAGCGGGGCCCGCTCTTTCTCTAGAGTCGCAAGTCCCCTCACACTCAGGGCCCTCAGCTCCTGACCCAAGAGGAGTGTCCCTGGACACTGGGCACCGCGCAGCGCTGTCACCTGCCCGACTCACACCGCCCAGGGAGCCTGGGTGCACGGCTCACTCCGAAAGGGCAGGTGAGAGGCAGGCAGAAAGCGGGTTCCATCCACAGTGCCAGCGCCAGGCCGGCCCTCCTGCAGGCTGAGCTCAGGGCAGCAGCTGGCTCCAGGGGCTGCGCTCTCTGTAACCGGAATGCGTGTCCACTCCAAAATCTGCTTCTTTTATCACTCGTAATTTAATGCTTAGAGACTTAGGTGATCAGAAATGGAGAAAAGTTCAATAAATCATAACTTTCCTAGAAAGGAAGACCCACAGTTACTTTAGTTTCTGTGTAGAAATGCTTATATACACTTATAATTCTGTATTCACATGACCCCTAAATGCCATTTTTTTTTTTAAAGTACTTAAAATAAAGCCAGCAGGGAAGCGCCAAGAGGGAACAAAGAATTCTGCCTACATGTTTATATCCCCTAAGAACACGGAACGGAGGCCCCCAATAGCTGTCCTGACGGAGAACAGTTCCCATGAACGGCTGAGCGCGGGTACCTCTGACCCAGAAAACACTCCGTGACTCGGTTTCTCCGCCTCAGAACCCTGCGCGCTCTTTCACAGGACTCCACGGCGCACAGCACACGGATGGCCCCTGCACACCGGCACCGACCTGGACACAGGGTTTTCTCCAACAGACCGTGAGCTCTACGGGGGACCGTTCGGTCTTCCACGTCACGGTGGGGGCCCATGGCCTACCCGCAGCGCACGCTGGGAACACGACTGCTGCACGAGTGAGTGAATGGAAGCAGAGTTTCAGGAGATATTTAATCCCGGAACTGAACTCACGGAATCCCAACAGAGCCACAGAAGCATAAAACACAGCAGCGTTCTCTACTGACAGCTGCCTGAACAGGGCATGCTGTAAGAGCGCCGAGGCTCGACCCCATCTGCTCAGGCAAGCGCACACAGGAGTCCTGCAGAAGGGCAGCCCAGGTCTCAAGTCACTGACACGGCCCCGGGTCTAGGGACACGAGGGGACCGTTAACCTCAACGCTGCTGACTTTTTTGTCAACCCTGTCAACCAATCAAATCCAGGGCCTGGTACATGATAGGCCAGCGCTGTGCCGCAGACCCGCACCCCCAGCGCCTCACAACAAGGAATCTATGTTCCTTAGCGCTACAGCTTTTTTATTTTTGAGAGAAGGCCTTGCTGTGTTGCTTCACTTTTCTTAACAGATGTGTTCATGCAGAACCTAGTGAGCTGCTGCACCTGGGAGGAACTAAAACCCCGGAGGGGGAGGGTGGCCAGAAGATGCCCCGGGGTGGCGGGGAAGGGAGGAGGAAGCCCATGAGGGGCGGCAGTGCAACGGCCCTGTGGTGCAGCAGGCAAGGACGCAAGGGCTTGGGCTCACTGGCGTCCCCGACACCTGGCCAATTTTTAAAAAAAAAGTCCAAAAAAAAAAAAGCCAGCAGACTGAAACCCACGGGTTTTCCCGACCGCTCTTCAGGGAGAAGTAACACTTAAGAATGGCCTTCATTTGAGACCTCAGACTGCCGCCCTTCACCTGGGCGGGGATTTCTGCAGCAATCTCATCTTCTGCTTTCAGCGGGGGATCCAGTCCTGAAGATAAAAGCAGCAGCCATTTTTCCACCCGCACGTCACAGTCAACAAGAATCAAACTCTCCAGGGATGCAAAGGCAACACAGCCTGCCAGGCAACTCTGAGCTGCACCACTGCGAGGGAAGCAATCGGGGAAGACAGAGGTGGCTGGGGGCACTGCCGACATGTCACGCCCCGGACGGGAGCCTGCAGCAAGTGCGTCCCTCGCTGCTGCGCGGGACAGCGAGGGGCAGAGGCTAAGCAGGTACGTGTGATCTCTGAAGTATGATGCGTTTTCTCTTTGCCTCCCTCTCTGGCTTAAAGCAGAATGCTACAATATCAGTAAATCTGGTAAATCAGTACATCAAATCTGTGGGGACCCTTTCCTCCCCAAAATAGCCCCCACTTTCTTTTTTTTAATTTTAAAAATAAAAGGAGGAAAACATTAACAGACAGACAACATTTTACAAAATAGCAAAAGAACAGTACAGACAATATAGAGTTACAGAGTGGTAGGAAATTAACAATGCCTCTTGTATTACATATTGATATCTTCAAAGTGGTTTCTCATGAAAACAGAGACATGCAATATTGATCAATCAAGGACTCATTAACAGTTTCTTTCAGCAAAGAAATAGAAGACAGTAGAACAACTATGTTAACTATCCTGTATGTACATGCATACAACATTTCTCCTTCTTTCCCTTCTCTTTTCCCACATCCCAGTTGCCCTTTACCCTTGAGTGTTTTCCTATCATTTCACAATGTCTATCATACCTCCGAGTTTAAATTAACTCTTTCAGGTTTTACACTAGTGAGACAGTGCGGTGCTTGCACATGCAGGTCTGATTTATTTCACTTGTGAGTATGGTCTCTAGTTGTGACCATTTACCTATAAAGGCCTCGAGTTTATCTTTCTTTATAGCTCAGTAATATTCCATTATAGAAAAGTACCACAATTTTCTTATCCAATCCTAGGTGGATGGACATTTGGGTTGCTTCCACAATTTAGCAATTACAAATTGTGTTGCTATGAACATAGGTGCACATATATTGCTGTGATATGATGTTTGTAGATCTTCTGGGAAAATACCCAGAAGAGGAATAGCTGGGTTGAATGGGACCTCTAGACCTAGTTTTCTGAGGAATCTTGAAACTGATTTCCACAGTGGTTTCACCAGTCTGCATTCCCACCAGCAGTGGAGAAGGGTTCCTATTTCTCCACAGCCTCACCAGCATTTGTTACTGGTTGATTTCTTTTTTTTTTTTCTGGTTGATTGCCTAATGCTATCCATTCTTACTGGGGTAAGGTGGAATCTCAATGTTGTTTTAATTTGCATTCCTAGAATGACTAATGATGTTGAACATTTTTTCATGTATTTATTTGCTATTTGTATTTCCTTATCTGAGAAGTGTATATTCATCTCAGCTGCCCATTTTTGGATTGGGTCTTTGAATTGGGGGGGGGGCTGATATTTTAAAATTCTTTATATGTTCTAGATAGAAGCCCTTTGATGGACAGCCATCTAAAATTTTTTCCAAGTTTGTGGGTTTTCTTTTGACTCTGCTGGTGATTTCTTTAGATGTGCAGAAACTTTTCAGTAGGATGAGATCCCAGTTGTTGATTCTTTCAAGTGTTTCCCATGCAGTTTGGTTTTGTTCATAAACTCTCTGCCTACCCCTATGTCTTGAAGGTTTTTACCTACTTTCTCTTCCAATAGATCTAGTGTTTCTGTTTTAATATTGAGATCTGTGATCCATTCTGACTCGAGTTTGGTGCATGGTGATAGACCTGGGTCTATTTTCAGTCTTTGGCAGGTAGCAAGCCAATTTTTCCAGCACCATTTATTAAAGAGGCTATCATTCTTCCCCTACTTTCTCTTTAAGCCCCCCTAAATATAAGTGGGATATTTTCACAATATGAGAGCAGCTAGATTTTAAAATCTAGAATGCCACCATGTGCTCATTCCTCACACAGAGGTGGCAGTGAAAACAGCTGCAGGGCCAGAAGCCGCAGTTCTCATTTTGCGCTAACAATGAAAACTAAACACATTAGCTGTGGCTGAGTGGAGACCATAAAATGAAGTTTTCCTCTTTGCATGAAGACGGCTTAAAAATCTGGACACGTCCTAGGAACGCGCGTGATTATGGACAGTCGGACAGCTCCTGAGTTCAGAACTAGCCCAGTGAACGTGATGAGCTCAGATTGTTCAAGAAAACTGTGTCAGTGTTCAGGGAGCTTTAGACATCATACTAAGCCCAGAGACAGCAAAAAAAATGGGCATGAAATTATCAGTGCTGGGGCCACAGTGATTTCAGACAAGCATGATACAAAGCTCATTTCCTTCTAAGCTGAGCGCTAGGGTCTCCGATAAGCTAAATACAATAATAAGCATTACTGTTAAACAGTGCTCTGAAAACCTTTTCCGGTCACTAAAAGATTTTTATTGATTAAATTAACATTAATGCTACGAAGGAGTGATATTTTTAATCTACTGGGCCATGTATTTTAAGGTCACTTTTAAAGATGCCTGTTACTATTTACTCACCACAATTACCTTTAAGAGTAAAAACTAGAGCCACAAGTGGCAGCACATGTCTGTCACCTCAGCACTCGGGAGGCTTAGGCGGGAGGAGAATCCCGAGTTTGAGGCCAGCCTGCACTATATAGCGAGACCCTGTCTCCAAAACCTAACCAAGCAACCACAACAACCAATAAATATAAAGGAAAAGTTAAAAGCAGGGGTGTGTTGGGTGCTGAGAATGTGGCTTACTGTGAAGTGTGAAGGCCCTGAGTTTACCTCCTGGTACCACAATTAAAAAGAAAAGTAAAAACTAAAGAGAAGCATAGTATAAGCAAATGCAGGGCTGGGGTTCAGGGTTAGAGCGCCTGCCTCATCCCCAGCGCCATTACGACAACTACAACAACACCAAACACACACAGGTCAATGGGATGCTGCCAACTCCCTCCCAAAGTCTTTTCAGTAAAATCAGCCCCATCGTAAAATAAATGCCCACAAACAAACCTCTGGGTAACTCACGACCCAACACCACACTGCTTTTGGTTTCGGCTGTGTAGACAGTGCTGAGGGTGAGGAGGGAGATAAGAAAAGGGTGACGCCTCTCTCTCGGACAGTGAGGTGTTTTGAAACAAGCCCTTTTGGCCCTGGACAAAAACATCAAATGTAAAGCAATTCCACTCAGAACCGGAAACCGCTCCTATTACTGCAGACTGCGGCACGCTCTAAAGGGGGAGAGTCGCTCCACTCGCACAACCACGGCTTTGCTCACTGTTCCCACCAAAAGCGCTCTGCAGCATTCCCGGATGTCAGGGGCCGGTGAACTGAACACACAGCTTTAACAGGACTCACTGCTGGGAAGCTACTTAGTTCTGTTACATGCTACATAGAGTTCAACAACTCCAGTTTTCAAAGGCTGCAGATATGGAAGACCAAAGATTATTAAAGTACATCTGGCCTCGAACAGATAATCTCCAGAGAGGTAGTGCCTGGGAAAAGCTTTAAAGTGCTCTCTCGTACACCCCTAAACTTTAGGAACCATCTGTGATGCAGTCACATCTGAGGACACGGGATCTAGGAATGGTAAAATCACTTGGACTGGACAGAAAACTGGCCTGCCCCCTGCACACACACAAGGGGAACAGTTACTCATTTTAAAACCTTCCAGTCAATAAATACTTCAGATGTAACTTTTATGGAGAAAAATGGTTCAAAATCCAAACGACTACTTTAGGAGTACATATTTCTTACACTTGGAGGATACCTCCTATGGTTTTTGGAAATTAGTTCAGTGACAGAAGGTCACATGTTAAATAAATACATCTTGATTATGGCTTAAAAACTGAGTTTGCAACAGAAGCGGAACAAGTAATCAGGAGTCACTAGGAGACGTTTACACAACTGAAACCAGAGCTCAGCACCACCGTGAAGGGGAGCCCTGCCAGTCCCCGAAGAGCGCTCCTCCGGGAGTATTCGCGTTATCCACTGGATGTGCTGTTAAAGCGACAGCAAGAACTATTTATATTCAACAGCAGGGAGGTCTCCAAAGACTTCATTTACAAGATCTGTCCTGACCAAGCCTGGACTGAAATGTCAAGATAAACTGCTGGGGTTCCAGCTGCCACTCCACATGCATTCAGCAGCCATCTACTGTATCCTCACAGCGAGCCCAGGCTGGACTTCAGTGGCAAATGGGAAGGCAGTGCTGACCAAACAAAGGGGAAAGGTGACTCGCTGACACCTGACCCGGTCTCACCCCTACTCTACCGGTGGAAAACCACTTAGCCTGGGTATTACCCTGAAGGAGGACGGCCACCCCTGGGACTTATCTTCATTTAATTATATAAACTTCTGAAAATACCCAGTCCCCTGGGCCCTGGCACAGGGCGAGGTTTACACAGGGGGCATCCGGTTAGTGCAGAGGGGCTTACTGAACTGATGCTGCAACAGGAACAAAACCCCCAAACCCTCACTTCCTATACGAAAGCCGCAACACAAGGAGAGGTGTAGCAGACTGCAGCTGTGGCTTACGTTTAAGCAAAACTCTTCAATGTCCTAAAAAGCTTTACTTTCATTTTCCGGAGTTTCCTTCCCATGCAATACCTATGCTTATGATTTAAACTGTTTAGAAACTTATAATGAGATTTCTATATCTATCAAATGCCGTGCAATTTATAAAATGTCTTTAAATGCAGGCCATACGGCTTGATGTTTAGTGAAACTAGTGAACATTTACCGATATAGCATAAAACGTAACGATGTATTTGGGCAGTGCTACTGTTTAATTTGCAAGCATGCTGGGCGGAAAGAAACTATACAGGGAAAATAAATACATTTTAAACAATCCGCAACCAACGTGTACTTATGGTACCGACTGCCCCAGGGTCGAACAACCCGAGGGTAACTACAAACGCTGTGCTGCCGTACCTCACCCCAGCAGCACGGTGCCAGTGGGGAAAGGCAGGTCACCCTGTCCCGTGTGAGGCAACACACCAGCCCGGAGTACAAAGGATTTTTACAAATAGGCAACAGGGAACTGTGATGGGGAAAAGGGAAAGGAAGGAAGGGAAACGGAAAAGAAAAATATATATATACACACACACACAAGATAGTTCAGATAGTTACACAGCTAGTTTCTCCTAGTTCACAGGTCTGTGCTAACACTGTTTGGACAACGTTTCATGCCTTTATTTTGTACTCTGCCTAACTATTACGTAGACAGTAACATGCAATGTACTAATTTTGTTGCTGTCCTACTAGCCTGCTGCGAAACTGTTTTATTGGGTTTTTTCATTTTAAAATGAAGAAAAAAATTAGGTAATAGGAATAAGATACAGCTTTTTATGGAAACTCAGACTCACGATTCCTTAAAAACCAGAAAGTCCTAGCCATGTAAGGCTTGACATTTCCCCAACCTAGAGTCCAAAGAACGACCCTCGTACGTAACACTGACTAACACATTTCCGATTATCTTTTGCCACTGCTACACCTATTCAGGTACCAACCTAGAGCTCAGGACATCTTGCTTTTAATCACTGACATCTTCCCTACAAACAATTCAGGACCTCATTTCAACAGATTCAAGCTTCTAATCGTATAATTTCTCATTTCCGTAAGGGAAGAGCTGGTCCCCACAGAATACAAATACATGGGAATAACATGCAAATATGCTCAGCGCCATCAGTCACCAGGGAAGGGTGGGGTAAAACCACAGGCAGCAGCACCACACCCGATGCTATTGTGTGAGCACACCGTGCCGGCAGGTCAGGAAACGGAACTCAGACACTGCTGCTTCAACCACTTTGGAAAACGGCTCGGCATTTTCTTTTCTTTTTTTCTCCTAGTACTGGGGCGTGACTCTAGGGATGCTGTACCAAGCTACATCCCCAGACCTGTTTATATTTGATTTTGTGACACGGTCTTGATAAATTGCCCATGCTGGCCTAGAACTGCTGGTGAGCTCCTGCCTCCTGCCTCGGCTTCCTGCGGAGCTGGGATTACAGGTGTGCACCCGTGCCCTGCAGTCTGCAGTTTCTCAAGGACTGAAACTGCTTGCGATACCCACCAACGTGTGACAAGACGTTTCACTCCCCGAGATCTGCCCACACAGAGCTGTGTACACAGTGTTTACAGTATCTCTTCATATTCCGCTATTCAAAAACCAGAGTAACTTACATGTCCACCAACAGATGAACGGGGGAAGGGCACAGCCACAAGATGGACTACGACGCTAATAAAAAAGAGCTGGTGATAAATGGGACGGTAAGGGTGACTCTCAGAGTTACTATTACAAGTGAAAAACACATGCTCTATGATCCCATTTATATGTGAAATTGTAGAATACACAAACGAACCCAGAGTGACAGAAGGCAGACCAGCGACTGCCTAGAGTAGGAAGGAAGGACGGGTTAAGGGGGCCCGAGAGCCCTCTGTAGGGGAGGAAAGTGCCTGCTCGTTGTGGCGACCGTTACATGACTGGACAGGGACACACAGCCAGGCCACTTTCCACCAGGCACGGCTGTGTGGCCTGCAGTCCCAGCCACTTGGACAGAAGGGAAGGGTCCTCAAGGCCAAGGATTTAAGGCCCAAGGGGGTAGCACAGTGAGACACCACCTCAAACACAAACTTGGTAAAATTACACACTGTCAATACATGTAATTTAGTATGCTTCACTAAAGTTAATTCTGTTGTTCTTCCAGGAAGCTTAAAAGAAGAAACTTCAAACTATGGTAATAATGCCTGTGGAGCTCAAAACATGAGCCAGCTGCGAGCCACAAAGCCAGGACTTCTCGTGTGCACGGTACTTTGCATCCTCATTTTTCTTTATTTAAGAAAGCCCACTCCTGAGGAGCCCGCGGAGGAGCCTACGTACCCAGCAGTGGTGGAGTGTGGCTTTTATCCTGATGAACTGTGTTCAGCTTTATTTGAAGGCAAAGGGGTGGCCCCTCAAATCGCAAAGTTCTGTAAAAACCCTCATCGGTCTGAAATATTGCCTTATTTGCGTGCTCCAGGAAATTGTTCTAGGATGTTGCAGGGGTTGCGTTTCATAACTAGACCCCTGTCTGCAGAAGAGGGCAACTTTTCTTTGGCGTATATTATAACCCTTCCGAAGGAGATGCCCATGTTTGTGCAGCTTCTCAGGGCGATTTATGTGCCTCAAAATGTTTACTGTCTTCACGTTGATGAAAAGGCTCCAAAGACGTTTAAGACCGCTGTGAAAACCCTGGCTAACTGTTTTGAGAACATCTTTATTTCCTCAAAGAAACACAAAGTAGCTTCTGCTGGCCCTCTGAGACTACAGGCAGACATTAACTGTATGGAAGATCTAGTCCATTCCAGATTTCAGTGGAGCTATGTCATTAATCTTTATGGGGAGGATTTTCCAATCAAAACCAATAAAGAAATCATACACTATCTCAGAAGCAAATGGAACAACAAAAACATCACTCCTGGAGTAATCCAACCATCAAATGCTAAATTCAAGACAGGTCAAAGGGACCCCGAGTCCAGCCCAACAGGAAATATCTATGTCTCACCAAATGAAAGATTCAAACACGAGCCACCTCATAACCTGACAATTTACTTTGGAAGTGCTTACTATGTACTTACAAGAAAGTTTGTGCACTTCATACTGACGGACACCCGCGCCAAAGACATGCTTCGGTGGTCCAGGGACATCCGCAGCCCAGAGCAGCATTACTGGGTGACCCTGAACCGACTAAAGGGTAAGAACGATCCAGGAACGCGGATGTTTGTTCAGGTTACAGCCCATAGCAGGGGTTTTAGTCTTAACATAGATTCGTTCTACTCAGCTGTTTCTCCATAGCTCTGTAAATGCCGTACATTCCGCAGAGCTACCACCTGGGAGTACAGGAGGGTCCCTGGGTTTAGAGGTCTAAAGAGAGTGAGACAGTCATGCCCCCAAACCAACAGGGCTCCATTTGAAAGAAGAACTGTGCTGGCATTTTGCTTGTTTTTAAGATAAAACCTGAAAATTCTAAGCATAAATCTTCATTTACGTGATAAATCCCATTGGACAGCTACTGGTGCCAGGCACCACGTAAGGGCCCCCAAGAATGAAAAAGACTAAAACTAGTGATGTTTTTATAGCACAGCCAATTCTTCAGACGGGTTCTCTGAGGCAGAGGAAGAGCTCAGGCCCTCTGTGAAGGGCAAGTAAGTAATTTCTCTTTGTAAAAAGCTGTCTCCTGAAGAGAATGCAGGAAACGCTCGTCAGCCCAGACAGGGCCAACAGAGGGTCCAGCGGAAAGTGGCTAAGGCCTTGTCGAACTTCCACCCCATTCCAAGTCTGCCTTTGGGTCACCTTGGGGGGCCGTCAGAGAGAAAGCTTTGCTCCAACAGTCTGACATAATTGAGAGTGACAAGAGGTGGGGAACCCCTGGAAAGTGGAATCTAGGTACAGGGCTGGAGAGCTGAGACCTCAGTCAGCCCCAGTAGCCGGTGTACTAAGGGCCACTCACCCCCCAAAGCACAAGCGTTTGGTCTGATGTAACAAAGCAACATCTCTGTCACAGTGGGATGTCCCCTCAGTCTTTCTCATCGAATGCTTTATCTAGAGGGAATGTCAGGAACAGTGCGGAACTTACACTGAAAAACCCAGAAGAATGATGAGTGTGGTGTCTCATGCCTATAATCCCAGCATTCTGGGAGGCTGAGGCAGGAGCATCACAGGTTTGAGTCCCGCCTGGGCAGTCTAGCGAGACGTTGTCTCTAAATAAATAAATAAAAAGAGCTGGGGACACAGCTCAGTGTGGAGGCCTGGGGTGCCATCCCCAGCACATGGCAATTCTGTCTCCATTAGATGCTCCGGGGGCCACACCAGACGCTGGCTGGGAAGGAGCCGTGCGAGCTGTTAAGTGGAGAACGGAGGAAGGAAAAGCTCACGATGGATGCAAAGGTAAAAACCAAAGCTAAACACAACCTTAGAATTTTGCAGAATCGATGCGCCTGCTGCTTAGTAAGGGGGACTGATGATCACGCTGAATGTGAAATTAGTGATGATGCAGTACCAGCACGGGTGTCAACTTACACAAACTACTTAATATAAGATCCACACAGAAGTCACGCACGCCCACAATCCTAGCACTCGGGAAGCTGAGGCAGAAGGATCACTGGAAGTTCGAGGCCAGCCTGGGCTACAAAGTGAGCTCAAGGCCAGCCTGAACTGCATAGAGAGACCCTCTCAAAAAAAAGAAAAAAAAAAGAAAAAAAAAAAGATCCACACAGAAAAGTGTAGGCATCACAAACGTTCAGGTTGATACATTTTTCTTTCTTTTTTCTTTCTGAGGTGCTGGGATGGGAGCCAGGGTTGTATGCATGCTAGGCAAACTCTCCACCACCAAGCTGTACCCCTAGCCCCAGGGGATAAACACTCACAAAGAATATACAGGACTACAAAGTCATTAAACAACAACAGCAGCAGCAGCACAGCCTGGCTGGTGCTGTGTCTCTTGGGAATACAGAACGATAATGCAGGTACAAGCTTCAGAGCAGGCTGCTGACAAGCTCCTATCGCCTCCACTATCTCAGAAGCAAACGGAACGGTAACCGTATCGCTCCCGGGGTCCGCTGGCTGGCTGCTGCTCACTACCCTGGAACACAGCCACAAGCACTCCCTTAGTGTAGTGTTTATGACCTGAAGGGCAGGACTGGGCAGTGAGGACACAAACTCTGGACCGACAAAGCCAAAAAATGCCTCTCTGGCTCTTTACAGATAGCCCGCTGCTGCCTGTTCTAGAACTGCAGGCTTCGCACTCGTCTTGCTCGCATGCGCTCTAAAAGAATTACGGAAAAAATACTGCTGCAGGCTTAATTATTGTAAAGGAGTATTTCTAGCCTCCTAAAAACTCCATACGTTTTGAATAGTTTTTCACCAGAATCTTGGAGCTACGACTTAAGCTCCTTCAGTAACAGAAACCCCTCCCATGAGTTTTAATGGGCCCAGGGAGACTGCATGGTGATACCAAACAAACCACGGTCCTTGTCTTTGGAGAATTTGATTACAGTACCTAAGACATGCCAAATAAACCAGGCTCGGCCAGTGCTCCAGCTCCCTGAGACTAACCGACAGGAACAGGCTGCCTGTGAGCAGGAAGCGCCAACTCTGACGCCACAGCTCCAAGACGCACACTGCTGCTACCTGCCTGCCCCCTCCCTGACGGGTCGGAAGTGCTGGGCTGATCTGCTGTGACGTAATTTTAAAAAGGCACAATGCTTCCATTCACACGGAAGGTGACCGCTGAACAGCAGGCTGACCCCTGCCCTTTCTTTACCAAGCAGGCGCCTGTCGTTCACTCCTCGCTGGGCTTGTCAGGACCCGTGAGTGAGTGCTCAGCAGAGCAAGGGGCTCACATCCCCCAAATGGCGCGCAAGTGGTGTAAAAGCCCACAGGGCTCAGGACTCATCCAGCAGCAACCCGAGTGCCTCCGTGTGCACAGAAGCGCAGCGCTGTGTAGGCGGCTCTCAGCCTGCGGAGCGACGGAATGCCAGTGTCCCGCCACACTCATTTTCAGTCACCAGAAAGGCATACACAGGATTCTGGGAACATTCCACGTATTTGTGCTCCTTCGGTTCAAATCCACATGGACCTAAATTACAGTTTTATGGTTTTAGAGAAGGTGTAGCTGATTCGTTTTTCTCTTACATCCTAAGGTCTTCACTGCTTATCTTGATACGATTTTACCTGGTTGACTGTAACTCTACTGAGAGCCCAAGACACTGTCTGCCAGCTAAAAACGTTCCCATGACACTCGTTGCCCTTTATCTAATGGCTCGGGCCCTTCACGGGGATGGACTGCAGCAGCGGGCTCCTCTGCCGTGTTCCGTCTCACAGCCGCGGCTTGGCGCCTGCTACGCCTCCTTGCCCCCAAGACGGAGCTGGAGGCGGACTGCCAGCCTGCTGGGACAGCGCAGAGGGAGCGGAGCGCAGAGGGAGCGGAGCGTGCGGGGACTCCCGCAGCCAGGCCTCACCCTCGGGACACTGAGACCTCACTTGTCACCTGCAGACCTGGTGCCAGTGGGACCACGTCAGCGTGCTGTTGAGGGCCAGGCGAGTAGCAAGCGCGGCACGAGAAAGCTCTACTGAGTCCGCCGCGAACAGATCCAATTAGCCCTGGATTCTGACTTTAACTGCCACTTTTATCACCTCACTTGTGTCAAACGCTCACTCTCAACAACCCACGGAGGAAGCAGTGGCTTATTAAAAACACACCTTTCTCATGAACTACCCACAACCAGAAATCAGAACCAGAACCTATCAGAACTTAGACTTTCCCAGGCAGATGAGTGCTAGTTCATCTTCCTGCGCTCACGACTCGCTAAAATTCCACAGGATTCATCTGCAGCCACCACCAAACATTTCAGAAATCACTTGACAAAAAGACTGAAAATGTCTTTTTCTGCTGTAAATCCAACATTCAACGTAGCTTCTATCAAAGCAAAATGCTGTTTAATTTGAACACTTGTGAAGCAGAGGCCTTGCAGATGAAGTGGGGGGGAGGTGCATCCCGGCTGCAGGAATATGAGCATGTGGGGAAACAGGCAGCTAAGCATTTGCCCTTCTCTCTGCAGGGCGCTACGTCCAAGATGTCTGCGTGTACGGACTGGGAGACCTGCCGTGGATCATTCGGTCTCCTTCCCTGTTCGCCAACCAATTTGAGCGCTCAGCAGACCCCCTCGTGGTTACATGCCTGGAGAGGTGGCACAGACGTAAGGTCCTACAGCAGGCAGAAGTCACTGTAGAACCACAGTGGCGATTTCCACAGGAAAGTCACTTCAACGTGAGGCCGAACCACTAAAGAGTCTGCGGTCTCACTGGCTTCCTTCTGCTGGAGGAACCAACCTAACACAGCTACAGAGGGAGGAAAGGACAGGAACTCCTGGATATGGATTAGCCCTACAATGAATTCAGAAATATGCTATCGGCAAACGTTTGCTCCTGACTGCTTTGCAGGTTTGGGGACGAAATCACAGGAGAACAGTAACTTGAGCAGCCACTGATGATGTGCACACAGTCACTGGAGAGCTGACTGCCTCAGCAGTTCTGAAAACCAAAACTCTGGAAGTGGGTGACCCAGGCTCAAGCTGGGGTTGTAAACAATGTGTTTTGTTTTGGGGGCCTGGGCACTCTTGTACATGAGACACTAATAAAGAATAAGCTCCTAGGGAAGTGTGGTGGCTCATGTCTGTAGTCCCAGCACTCAGGAAGCTGATGCAGGAGGATATCTATGAGTTTAAGGTCTGCTGGGACTACACAGTGAGACCCTGTCTCAAAAAAAAAAAAAAAAAAACAAACCAGGAACACACTCCCACTGAATATGAACATATGCTTATCTAAAGAATTTTTGTTACATGAGAACAGAATCACTTTATTCTGACAGATTCTACAAAAACATCCAAGAGTCTACTTCTCTGGGTAAAATGAAATTAATCTGGGGTGAGCAGGGCATGGTGACACACACCTGTTGTTCTATCACTTTAGGAAACTGAGGCAGCAGAATCACAAGTTCCAATCCAGGCCAGTTAACTTAATGATTTGGTGAGGCTGTGTCTCCAAAAAAAAGAAAACAACAACAAAACAAACAAACAAACAAAAAACAAAACCCAAAAGAGGTGGGGATGTGGCTCAGTGAGCAGGCCAGGGTTCAACCCCTAATACCATCAAAACAACCAACTAAGCCCTGCGGTGGAAAACCCTGCTCCTTAACAAGGCTGCCTGAGGTTTCCGAGTACTCAGTGACTGTCTGCTGGGACCTCTGCCGTGCTCGGAGTGACCCACGCCTGAGCTGCCCACGCCACCACAACCAGCGAGGACACTGGACATTAGAAATGTGGCGCGCAAGATGGAGGAAGTGAATACTGAGTTTTCTTTAATTTTTAAATTTTTAATTAGTTTAACTTAAAAAACAAGGTGCACATGGCTTACAGCCACCACGCTGGACAGCACCAGGCAAGGTGTGGTTCTGATTATCTCTCAGCAGACAGATAAAGGGCCTCTCTTTAAAGGCCCTGACTTTTCTGTTGTTGGTGTCCCTGAAACGTTCCTACGCACTCGCTGAAAACTGTCTATACCCGCTCTTCCTCTGACAGTGTTTGGACACGATGCAAGACTGAAATGTGCAACGACTAAGCAGGCAACGTAGGAGAGTGGGGCTGGGTGTGGAGTGCAGTGGCAGGGCGGGTGCTCAGTGTGCGGGAGGTGTGGGGCTCAATTCCCCCTACTGCAACACAAGAGAAGTTAAAAAATAAAACAACAGGGGTATAGCTCAGCAGCGCAGCACCTGCCTGGCAAGTGCAAGGTCCTGAGTTCAATTCCTGGTTCCCCAAAACAACAGCAACAACTAAAAGTGGAAAAGCAGGAGCCATAGGGAAGAAACTAAAGAAATACAAATACACTTCAAAGGCAAAACACAAGCAGCTCAGTGAACTGTAACTTCCCACACAAATGACGCCGAGTCCACCACGTACTGAAGGAGCACGAAGGTATGGAGTGATTTCTCTACATTTCACACACTGGACGTATTTTTTTTTTTCTTTCCGGTACTGGGAATCGAACTCACGACCTCGCGCTTGCCAGGCAGGCGCTGTGCTGCTGGGCTAAATCTCCAGCCCCACACTGTACGTATTTGTTTTAGTCTTTTACTTCTCTTCATTCACATTTCCAGAATACGCTCCCCAAGGCTGTGCCGCTGTTCCTCCTTGGGGCAGGGTTTGGCAGGAACGGCTGGCACTCACCTTTCCCACAGCTGGGTGGCCTCTAGGTGCGCTGGCGGTTAGATGTGGCCACGTGGCAGTGGCTGCTGAATCGTGAGCAGGTGCGGAGGGTGCCATTTCCAGGTCTGCCCCCCGCCACACCTCCTGAGATAGACGCTCTCCCCCTGCCAATCAGGTCAAGGGAAGAGGGAAGAGTATATCCCAGACCACAAAAGGTCACAGCTACCACGGAGCAGGCGCCTGAGAGTCTGAGTTACCCCTGAGGAAAGCTGTCCACCCAGTGATTTTCACTGTGATCAGCCTCTGGAACCTGGACACTGTTACAGCAGCTACTCAACTTTGATCAAAATACTTAGTGCTGCAATATCAAACTTTGAAAACTTTTTTTTCTTGCAGTATTGGGGATTAAACTGGCTAGCGGGGGGATTTTGGAAAGTTCAGAGATGGTGGCTCGAGAAGCAGCCCTAGAATGCTGTATGCCAAGCCCGATGGAAGATGTTGGTCAGAGCTCAGAAGATCAGAATGTTGATAAAAAAGATGAAAAGACCAGGCTGAGGAGGTTCCAGCCTGCAACTGGACTCTAGGTTACATTTGTTACACACTGGCAGGAAATTTGTCTGCGTTTTGCTCATGTTTGGAGACCTTACAGGAGACTAAGATTAAGGGCAGTGGACAAATTAAGCTGGTGAGGAAATTTCAAGGCAGCCAAACATTTAGGCTGTGGTTTGGGTACCACTGTGGGCTTTTAACTAGCTCTACACTGAGAATCAAGAGCAAACAGCCCAGCAGAATGATAAAAAAGTTTTGAGTTTGGGCAGAAAGAAAGCTCTGGTAAAGTTGGTGCCTATAAAGCTGGAGCAGAGGAGAGCTTGGTTGCAAAAAGATTAGCATTGAAATGAGCCAGATACTTTGGAACAACATAATGAGAAAAAAAAATGATTTCAGGGCATTTGAGCTGCCCCACCCTTCGAAGGCTCAAACTGCAGAAGTGAAAGACTTTGCTTTGAGGAGTGAGCCCAGAGCATCATGCTCCAAAAGGCGGCAGCCTAGGGAATGAGAACTGATTTCCCAGGACTCAGCTTGCTGTGCTCAGCCAGAGGCATTCAGAGGCCTCTGCAGCCAGCAGCAAGATGTGACAGGGCTCAACTACTGCTCCAGCTGGCACCACACCCTGGCATCACCCACGTGGTGCTTGTTTTAGGTGCATGCAGAGTGGGAGAGTTGTGTATTCAGGAAGGGTTCCACTCATGTTTCAGAGGAAAGCCTGGGAGGCCTGGCAGTGCACCCCTGACCGAGAGGGCAGGGTGTGAAGCTGAAAGTCAGTGGAGACCCCTGCATGGTGGAAAAGGCAGGAACGGACACCATCTGAGGAAGGCAACAAGGAGGGAGCAAAGCCAAACCTAGACTTATGAGGGACACAAACACCACTGGCAATGCTGGAGGGTGGAGCGGCTCCAGCCCTCTGAATTCACATCTCGCCCTGCGTGCTGGACATGGGAGGACAGGACTTCACGTTTGCCCTGCTGGATTTCAGGGTTGCTTTGGTCTCATTCCTTTCTATTCCCCTATTTCTGCCTTTTGGAATGGGAATGTTTACCCATGCCACTGCCTGCTGGAAGTGTTTAACTTCCTCTCCACTGTTACAGGAACTTACACCTAAGAGTTTACCTTACATCTCAGAGACGAATTTTGACTTGGGACTTTTTAGCAATGCTGAAACTGTTAAGACCCCTGGAGATGGACTAAAGGCATTCTGCATAGAAATGTGCATGAGTCTTTCGAGAGCCAGGGTGGAATGTTAGAGGTTATATCTAGATGTCTCCCCAGAGTCCCACAGGTGGGGCTTTGGGGGCTGACTAGATCATGGGGGTGTGACACTCATCAGTCGGTGAGTTTATAGCTAAATGTCACGCCGAGAGGGGACGTCTGGTGGGGGAGGTGGGTCGCTGGGGCGTGGCCCAGAAGGTCTATCTCCCCCGTCCTCCCTAGACAGCTCTGCTTCCTGCCTACTATGCCGTAAAGTGTTTGTCCACTGCCAGCCTGCCCTGCCTTGGGGTCAGCCGGCTGTGGGCTGAAACCTCTACAAACTGTGAGCTAAATAAACCTCGCCTTTAGTTTATGGGCATCAGGTACTATGTCACAGTAACATGAAAGTAACTAGGACATGGGGCACCAGTTTTTTGAATGAACTGATGCCACTATCATTGGCAGTGGGTCCCTCAGAAAACGACGAGGTTGGCTCACACTTGCTCATCCGCTTCCCTCTCCATCTCTCCCTCTCTCTCTCATGAATACATGTCATTTCTTCTCTCACATTATAACCCAGCACAATATTTGTACTTCACATTATCCCAGCACCTGTATCTTGGGCTTCCCAGCCTCAGATCTCTGAGGAAGTAAATTTCTCTTTTTATGAATTACCCAGTTCTGCCGAGTGTGGTGGTGCACACTTGTAATCTAGCACTTGGCAGGCTGAGACAGGAGAATCTCCGTAAGTTTATGAACAGCCTGGACTACACAGTGAGACCCTGCCTCAACAAAACAAAATAAAACCAAAAAATGAATTACTCAGTTCCAAGCTGTCTACTGTAACAGCACAGAACAGACTAAAGCTGGCTGTGTGCGTATGTGAACAAGTGAAGAACGAGTGGTTCCCACTCTCGCGGCCACTCTCTATCCTGTGGGCTATGATGCGCTCATGAGACTGCACTTTGGGCTCTCGCTGGCCACACTCTGCCCTGGGCTCTATGATACGCTCATGTGACAGCACTATGGGTTGAACTGCGCCTTTCCCAATCCTCATGCTGAAGCCATAACGCTCAGTACCTCAGAGTACGACACTTGTGCAACTGCCAAAGGGCCTAACGCATAGCATCTCACACACATCCACCACAGCGTGCAGACACCGGAACACACGACGGAGAAGCTGCCCTCGGGCCGGCAGGAACCCAGAGCCTGCTGCTTCCCTCTCCCTCACGATGCTTCTCCCACGGGAGCCCCACTCAGACCTGCTTTCCACCTCTTGCTCTTGTCCACCCTTCCTGCTCTGGCCCTTGAATGCTGCTGCCACGCTTCCAGGGCAACTCTGAACACGCAGAGGACACAAAAGTCTCCCAGGTCTGACGGCCAAAGCTCTAAGCCTAAGTTCTACTCTGATGCAGCCCATGAGTGTCAAAACAGGGTACAAAAACATCTGGGGCCACAGACTTTACCTACGAAGCAGGCAGCAGGTCTGCCGGAGAGCAGGAAAGGGGGCTGCCGTCGCCCTCGAGGAGGTCCTAAACGGGTCTGCTCGTGCTGCCTGTGGACCGCACCCCCCATAGCACTCCAGCCTGCCCCGGGTCTCACCCACGAGACGCACGCCCTTTCCTCTGTGCCCAGAACAAACACGGCACCCTCCACAAAGCCTCTTCTCACCAGCACAGACGAAGAAAGCGCTCTGCCCCGAACACCAGTACCGCTGCCGGGTACCCGCCTCAGAGGGCAAAGCACAGCGTGAAGCTTCCTACAACTATGGCTCCTGCAGGTCTGCAGCCTCCCTGAGCACAGGGGGCCTTGTCACCACATCTTACCTGCCCTGGAGCATCTCTAACACCGCCTTCAACAGGAGACTACGCTGACTGAAGTATAACCAGTCCCCAAATGCACTCTGAAGCAAGTTTAGAGCTACGTTGCAAGTTCTATGAAGAACTTTATTCACAGTCATCTCAAATGTTCTCCACTGTCTCTGAACCCTGTATAAATGAAGTCTCTTCCTCCATTTGTTTTTATTTTTGGTACCTGAAATTGAACTCAGGACCTTGCCCTTTCCTGGCAAGCACTTGTGCCACTGAGCTATATCCTTGCCCCCCTCACCCCCTTTTTGGACAGTGTTGCTATGTAGTTCAGGCTGGCCTTACAAGTCACTATGTGGCCCAGGCTGGCCTCAAATTTGGTGATCCTCCTGCCTCAGCCTCCTGAGTGCCAAGATTATAGGTGTGCACCACCGCATCTGGTTCATCTCCAGCTTCTTTGACGCAGGGCTTAGTTTAGATCTAAAGTATGTTGGTCTGGCTTAGAGCTGCCATCTGGCTTTCCTCTGCTCTGAGAATAAAACTCATGAGCAATGATGTGGCCACCCTGGCCCTATGAGACAACCCTACCTCATTCTTCAGTCTCCCACTTCACCTCTTCTACCCCATTATGGCCCCATGACCCCTGAGCCTGAAAGGCCTTCTGTCCCTTCTGAGCCACTGTACATGGCCTTCCTCTGCTGAGGAGGCTGCTGCTCAAGCTCACACTCGAGTCCTTCATGCCCTTCCAGTCTTAATGCAAACTAACCCGGGGGCGTTCCTTGCTGCTATAGCGCCCGAGTGCTTCCTCCCAGGTGTCTGTCACAGGGATGCAACTCTGCTCGCTTCCTTGAGGTCCTGCCTGGCCTGCGGGAGAGGACCCAGCACGAGCTGTTCCTCTAGGACCTGCCCATCGGTGCCTATGATGGGCTGGCCTGGCACAGCTGCTCGGTGAGTCACCCACGGCGGGAGGAACGCTTGGGACCTGCTGACACGCAGGCTGAGTTAACACAGGCCACCTACAGTCAGACACGCTGGCAACTGTGACACGGAGCCAAACGCCTGGCTTCCACGGGGCCAAAGAGCACCAAAGCCCAGCCCGACTTCCCTTCCTGGAGCCGTGTATGAGCCGCTTACTGAGGCACCCCAGAGAGAAGAACCTGGAGCTCGGCGATGGACACACTTGTTCCCCGCCCTCAACCGTCCCTGGGCCGGTGGGACAACTGCACTGCAGCGAGGTCAGGGAGGGAACAAGGCGCCAGCGAAGGCGGCAGATCAGTGACAAGGGCTCCCTGTGTGGCCCAACTGGCACAGGCTGGTGGGGGCTCAGCTCGCAATGGGCTGTGTCTCCGTTTCCAGCAGTGAAGTCAGGAGATGGGTTTGCTCAGAGCGGCAGCTGTTAGTTCTGTGCTCCAGAAAGAGCTCTGCATGTTCAAAAACCAGAGGAGGGGGTCCAAACCCTACTCCCTCGGGGCTAAGAAGGACAAGGGGAGTACGTGGCGAACTCACCGTGTGACAAACTTCCGCTCTGATCTCTTTCAAGGCGCGTTCAGAAAACACACAGCCACAGCCCCGAAGGAAGCAGAACCTGGAGAGAGAGTGCAACACGGGGAATGGTTTAAACAGGACCCGAAGTGAGCACCTGCGTTACTAACATTTATCAGTTTACAAAGACCAAGAGCCACAGAGACAAAAAGGGGTAGCTTCTGTCCTTCTAAAAAACTATTCAGAGGGCTGAGGCTGCAGCTCCTGCACAGCGGTGCCTGGCGTGCACAGCGCGGAGCTCAGTCCCCAGTGCTGCAAAGCAGAAAGGTGCACTCAGATTTAAATATACACGGGTACGTGTACTAAAATCACATGCATAGAAAGTCAGAAGGCAGAACAAGCACCCACGGAGAAGATGTTTTAAATATTTTAAGGGGCTGGGAGTACAGCTCAGTGGCACAGTGCCTGCCCAGCAAGCATGAGGGCCTGAGTTCGATTCCTGGTTCCGAACAAAACAAAAACAAAAAATATTTTAAATTTATGAGCTTCATGGTTTATCTTACGAATATTTGAAAGGGCCTTGAAGTTTTTTTTTTCCTTTTAGTGCTGGGGATTGAACCCAGGACCTTGTATATCACTAAGTTAAACACCGAACCCTAGGAGGAGTCTTCTATTATTTTGTTGAGACAGAGTTTCACAATGTGCTTCAGGCTGGCCTTCGACTCACTATGTAGCTCAGGCTGTCCTTGAACTCATGGCAAGCCTCCTGCCTCAGCCTCCTGAGTACTGGGAATACACCTGTGTGTCATTAGGCCCTGTTTCTTGAAGGGGTTTTTGAAAGCAACGTAATAGAAAAATGTGCAAAGAGCATTAATATACAGTTCACAAAAGAAATATAAGGTCAAAACTTATAAAAACACTATTAGCCTCAAATGTTAAAAAAATGCATTTCAATATTATGCTGTATATTTTATTCACCAGGTAATAATTAAAAGCAAATTTAAGTATCTAACTGGAAACGAAGGACACAAATACATTTATTGTTAGGTGGTATAACATTTCAGGAGGATAATTTGGCAATGGCAAGTAAGAGATCATTTCAAAATTTCTTCTGGAGAAATCTGCCCACAAGAGCACAGATGTATATTCCTGAGGCTGTAAAGCACAGCACCATTTATAACTAGGAAAAGGAGGAAGCCACCTAAATACTCAACAGGAAAATGGTTAAATAAATTATGAATATCCATGCAGCTACTAAAAACAATAAGCCTGACATGGGGCGCATGCCCGGAATCCCAGTATTTGGGAAAAAGGATCATGAGTTCGAGCCCAGCCTGGGAGGCTCAGCAAAACTGTAGCTCAAAATTAAAAACAAAACAAAAGGGGTTGGGGATTTAGCTCAGCAGCACAGCGCCTGCCTGGCAAGCGCAAGGTCGTGAGTTCCCAGTACCGGAAACCTCCCCAACCAAAAAAAAAAATAAAAAAAATAACAAAGCAAAAGGACTAGGGATGTAGGTCAGTGTGAAGCCCCTGGGTTGAATCCTTACTACTGGAAAAAAAAGGTAAATCAGCATGCAAGGCTATGAAACCAGGATCATATTAGACATAAAACACAAAAAGAGGATTCAAAATATGTAACAGAGCCAGTATGCTATGTATGTTGGCACCTGACTCTAATCCCAGCACTCAAGAGGCTGAGGCATGAGGATCACTGTGAGTTCAAGGCCAGTCTGGGCTATATAGCGAGTCAAGACCAGCCTGCATCACATAGCAAGACCCTGGTTTTTTTTTAAAAAAAAAAAAAAAGGAAGAGAATATAGCTCAGCGGCACAGTGCCTGCCTGGCAAGTGCAAGGTCCTGAGTTCCCAGTACCAAAAAAAATGACCCCACATATAGCACATGTACCAAAATTGGAACATGTCTGTCTGTGGGTGTGCTTGCAGAGGGTGGGGAAGCACAGGCTGGTGCGTGTGGTACAGGAAAAGATGCTGAACACCGATCTGTAATGCTATCACCAGAGGAAGCACCAGGGCAGCAGGAGGAGTTGCACATTTTACATACTCCCTTCAAAATACCGCAGTACAAACTTCCTCTAATTTCCCACGGATTACAGCAGATGCAGATCACCCTAACAAAAATCTAATTAATACCACTGCAGTAGATTCATTAAATGTTGTTCAGGAACACCCCTCCAAAAGAAATCCTGTTTTATGGATGCTTACTAATTATTAGTAAATTAGAAAATTATTTTTTAAATGAAGACTCAATATTGTTATTACACTACATATTTACTTCTGTTTTTCTGTATATTTAAATATTTATTACCCAAAATTTACTAAATATACAAAAAAAAAAATTTCTGTGGCAGAGATTCAATTACGGAAAAAAACAAAGCAGGCAGAATTCAAGTAACTGGGAAGAGAAAAAGGAGAAGAGATCAAGCAGCCCAAGAAAAGGCAGGAAGTGGGGAGACCACAGCTAGAGCACAGGTGACCCCCGCCCAGGCCGTCGCTGGCTCGCTCTTGGCTAAGGTCCCTTGTGGGGTGAAGTGGGAAAGCAGACCCAATAGGTCGCATGCTGCACAATTCTATTCGTGCTCTATTATCTGGACAGGTACAGCCACCAAGACACAGCAGGTGGGTAGCTGCCGGGGCAGGAAGTGGGGAGCCGGAAGCCACTGCTGAGCAGGGTCTGGGGTTTTCTCTGAGGATCATAGAAGTGGTTTTGGAACTGGACAGAGGTGGCGACTGCATTACAATGTGAATGTATTATGTGCCATCCGGCGTACACTTTTAAATGGTCAATTTCACGTTATGTGACATTAACTTCAAGACACACACATACAGATATATAAAGCTGAGGTTGAAGAGTGAGCCCTAAATGCTTTATTATTTTTTTCAGGCATAAAAGGATTTCCTAGGCAGAATTTTAAAAGTACACTCAAAGAGATACGAGTGTGGGCCCTCAAAAGGGAGGCACGTAGCAGTCTGGAGCTAAGAATATCTATATGTTCTTGGAAGCAAAATCTGTGAATCTACACAAAGTCTGAAGCCTTAAAGGGTTTAAATTCAAACTATTTGAAGAGGAAAATCTTGAAAAGTCAAAGGTCCCCAGGCCTTATGCTTTGCTTCGCTCCAGATCCACGAGCAAGCGAGCTGCCCGTGTCAGAACACACGGTGTCTGATGTAGTCTGCCGCGCTCAACACAAGGGCTGGCACGGGAGAAGCTGTCCGCTGCCACCTGTACACAGCTCTCCTGAGTGCTCACAACTACCCAGGGCTGCCGAAAGCACAGCGCGATGTTTCGCCTGAGATGCTTTCTCTTCTCCGGAATAAAATGGTAGAAATGCTGTCTTTCCATCCGTCATGTGTTAGACTCAAGATTCCAGCCTGGACCACTTGTTGTTGAAGGTACTTCTAAATGGCAGGGGAAAGATCTGCATCTTTTTTCCTGAGACAGGGTCTCGCTATTTAGTTTGTGTTGGTCTTGAACTCACTGTGTAGTCCACACTGGCTTCGAACTTGCAGTCATCCAGTAATCCTCCTGCCTCAGCCTTCCGAGTGCTGGGATTACAAAACGTATCACCACGCTCAGCTGAAGGTTTGCATCATATATCATATATACAGCATATATATGATATATATATCATATATATGCTATATATGCTGTATATATGATATATACATGATATGGCTCATCTAATATTTCTATTTTTTTATTGTTGTTTTGTTTGTTCTTTTTGTGACAATCTTGCTATGTTGTCCAGGCTGGTCTCGAACTGGTGGTGATGCTTCTGCCTCAGCCTCTGGAGCACTGGGATTATTGGTGTGTACCGTTCCCAGCTTATTTTTTAAAGAGGAACATATACTGCCCCCGTACATTTGCTATAATAAATCTCAACCCTAAGATTCTGAATGCTCTAGTCAGAGGATGTGTTAGGTGCAAACTCAAAGCAAGGGACAGTCACTGGCTGGGATTGCAGCTGAGGGACTGGCCGCAGAGGGTGACGCTGCCGGCTACTGTGTAGATTGTAACTGTCCTAAGGAGCGGGAATGGTTTCATGGGAAACATCTGCTTCTTGCTTTCTGTCCCCACTTAGGTTTTCTGACTGAAGAACAGAGAGCCACAGCCCACACACTGGGCAGGTGGGGCAGGCAGGCCCAGGCGGCAGCTGCAGAAGGATTTACTCCCTGGCACAGCCCGGGCCTCAGACACAAACCCTGACAAAGACCAGCGCTGCTCCATGGGCCCCACGTCAGCTACCAACCTGTGCCGCCCGTTCATCTCCAAGCCCACGACTGGGCAGATGAAGCGAGCCCGCTGGAGGTCGTCGTGCTTGTCGCCTTTCGTGTTGCCTCTGTCCCCTTCCCAGGCAGGATTATCAGAAAGCTTCAGTTCTGTCACGCTCTGTGAGAAACCATCGATGTGTTACAAATTCATTCAGCAGATGGATGGTTCTTTGCCTCAATAACCACCCAAATCAAAACAGAAACTGTGTTTTTATTCCCTTCCCAGGGGATCCTTTTTTCCTAACCCCTTGGCCTTGGCCATCAAGAAATGTGAGCATAAAATTAAAACTCAAACTGTATAGGAAATATTTTAAAAATCCACTGACTAGCAAGGACAGATGCGCTTCCACTTGTGCGGAGTTAACCAGCCCTGCCCGTGCTAAGATGAAGTGCAGGTAACACCTACGTGCCACCCCCATGTCTCGGCGGTGGCACGGTGCATGGGGAGCATCGGCTGCGTCTTTGGGGAACAGAGCTGCCCAGGGGCTGTGACCTGATACCACTCATGCCACTGCCCTGAATCTCTAGCAGTGGGAAAGGGTCAAAATCCAAGAAGTATGACTGCTACTGAAGGTCTACCACTTTTGTACCAGCATCACAACAAGAACATTTTAAAGTTGAACCGTCACAAGCCAGCGACCATCTATAATTTAGGTAAATCTATTTTAAGGTACTTTGCCATTTAGGAAAGAGCATCTTCTCCTTTCAGCAAGCAGGGCACAGGGCTGGGACACAGCTCAGTGGTGGAGAACGTGTAGCACGCACAGGCCCTGGGTTTGATCCAGCACCCCCAAAACCCAACCAACCCGACACTGGAGGATGCTCAGTTCCATGCAGAAAAGAACTCTTTCTCTCCCTGCTGACGGCGCCTCGCTGAGCGGCTCCAGTTTGCTATGTATGCTGACAGAACAGCTGCAGTTCAGAGGCCCCCGTCTTACCTTCATGCTTCTGATGTGAGATGTGGCCTTCCCCAGCGCTTTCTCGGCAGATTTGTCCAGCAGAAACTCGATGACAGCATCTTTGTTATAAAGTCTGCAGGAATGAGAAGCAGGCACATTACAAGGCCACGGCCCACTTCCAAATACCGTAAGAGGCAGCTAGAACACGACACAGCGTACACGCACAGCCAACACAAGCAGTGCCCCGGACCCCTGAAAGACCCCCTCACCCTGCTCAGGCACCGCCAGGGCGCACGAGGAGAGCGAGTGGCTTAAACGGGGGGCAGCGAGACGGAACATCTAAGACTGACACAACCTGAACAAGGACTTTAAAAACTGGGAAATTTACTGTAAAATCTCCTATTTTCAATTTTTCTTCAGAAATAAAAAACCCAGAAGATTTAGAATCACAGGGCCCAGGCTCTGAAACTGCAAGAACTGGCTGGCACTAAGCGGCGGCTCCCCTCACCCGGGACCTGGGTCCCTCTCCTCCCCACTCTGCCCTGCACCTCACTGGCCTCCCTCACGCTGCAGGGCTCTCACCTGGCCCTTGAGTTCTCCTTTTACAAAACACTGGTTTAGCCTGTTTGCGAACACAGTGCATCTTTCACCGCAGGCCGCTGGTGTGGACGCATCCTCACCCCCTCACCTCCCCGCCCTCCTGTGGCCCGTGCATTTTCAAACCAGTGATGAAATAAACCAAACTGACCAGAATACAGAATTAGGTTCAGAGATGAGGAATACTATCCTACGCCTCACAGACTGGCCTGGAATAATTCGTATTTGATGACTCAAGAATTGTATTTATAGGGCTGGGGATATAGCCCAGGGGTACAAGTGTCTGCAGGGCAAGCACAAGGTCCTGAGTTTGATCCCAGGGACCCAAAAGAACCCCCAAAAACTGTATTTACACATTAGAATCATCTGCAAAATCACTGAATAAACTTGTCCTGATTAAGTACAGAACCATACCTGCCAAGTTCACAGGCAACTATTGGGCGTCTTAGTATTTCCTGACTTAGGGTACAGTAGTTCCACTGGGCCACTAGTTCAGCATCTTTGTCAACCTAGTAAAAGAAAACAAACACTCTTTCAATTAATTGTACCTCGGAAAGACATGTGGTCCACGGGTCTGCATACAAAAGTTCACTTAATAATACCTACCAGTGATGTTTTTTAGTTTTTAAATCAAAGGTAGTGACACTGGATGTTGGAAATTTGAAAGTCCTAAGTAACTAATACTAAGCCACATAAAGATCCCTCTAAAGATGATACAAAAAAAGTTTATATCACATCACTAAGCCCTTTATGCGAGCTATGTACAAATATTAACAGCCCATTGGGAAGGCCACACCAAAACAAAGCAGTGCGTATCCATTTCTAGTATGGGGAAGGGCTCCCACGTTATGGCAGAATTTAAAAACCAAGAACTAAAAAGATTGTTTTTTAAATTCAGAACTAAAGCTATGTAATTCTTTTTTGGGGGAGGGCAGGAAAGGAACTCAGGACCTTGCACTTGCCACGCAGGCGCTGTGCTGCTGAGCTAAACCCCTGGCCCCTAAGGCTCTGTAATTCTTCACAAAATCACCAATTCAGTCCAAAGGCTGTCACTGTTCCCGCATCTCCCTCCGGCGGCATATCAAACCCTTCCTGCTGTTGCAGCTCACAGTGGAGCCCCCGGTGAGAGGCACTGAGAGGTGGGATCAGGCAGGACCTCTCAGAGAGCTTGGGTCATGAGGGTGCCGCCCTCGTGGGCAGACTTAATCCACTCAGATTAATTCGCTGATACTGATCAGTGGATTACCTCAAAGTGCGTCTGTACCAAAGGCCGGCTTGGCTTTCTTACCTGTAGACTTCTTACCAGGTGATGCCTCAGGCCCCCTCTCAGCCTGCAGTATACAGGAAGAAGGCCCTCACCATAGCCAGGTATGATGCTGCATGCCCATCATCCCACAGCTCTGGGAGGCGGGGGCAGGAGGACTGCGAGATCCCCCTGTCCTGGACAACGCCGTGACTCTGGCCACGAAAGTTTACTTCCTTGGATTCCCATTTCTCTGCCATTAGCATGAAAAATACAATGCATAATTTCCCCCATTACTTGTGAGAACTGGAAATTATTCACTCCTTCTTTTATTTAAAATATTTACTTTGCCAGAAATGCTGCTAGTTGTAGGAGGGAAAAGGGGTTCTGTCTCCCCCATCAGGAGCTTATCGTTTTAACCATGAAAACAGTGTGCAGGGTGGCAAAACAGTTTATAAGCCGAAGGTCTGATTTCATGGTGTCCGGGGTCGTTGGGAAGACCTCTGAGGAAGTGAAATTAATTTATAAAAAGCTCAATAACTAACAACTATTTTTTTTTTTTTTTGCTGTACCAGGGATCGAACTCATGACCTTGCGCTTGCCAGGCAGGCGCTTATGCCACTGAGCTATATCCCCAGCCCAACAGCTACTTTTACCATCGTTACTAACCGAAGACAAGCTTCAAATCCCGACTCTGCCACTTAACTAGCTCTGTAACTCTCTCCTTTGAGCCTCAAATTCCATGTCTGAAATGGAGGTAACGGTACGCTGCCACGGGGCTGCTTCAAGAATTACACAAATATCCCACATTACCCAGTCAGTGGAAACATTTTTAAGCACTCAAAAAAACGCCAGCTGTCAATATTATTGTTAGTTCGGAGTCCTGTGGCCAGGGAAAAGTACGCAGCCACCCAGGTATACAACTCCGTTGGCTCCTCCTTACCTCCCGTCCCTCCCTGGGGTCACCCACCCACATTCCCTCCACCTTTGGACACTGCTGACCTTCTCAACCTTCTTCGGCCCCTTCACCAGTTCATGCCTCTTGGGGATCGTTCCCCCGTCGCAACCCATCGTAACACCGGAGTCAAAACCAGCCCCAAACCTTGAAGTCACCACTTCCGGGGTGGGTAGCGAGAGCTACCGCCACTTCCGGTGCGCCAAAATGACGTCACCTCCGGTAAACGGGCGTGTGGGGCGTGGCTGTTGCGAGAGGCAGGGCGACGCCGTTGCCAAGCGCCGGTTGCCATGGAGAGCGTCGCCAGCTACGGGGCGTGGCCAGTGTCCAGGACGGCGCACAGCTGGCAGGTCTTCCTGCGCTGGGGCTTGAGGAGCTCGCCCGCCACTCCCAGTCACAGCATCACAGCGCATCCCTTCTTCCTCTTTCCAGTAGGTCCTTGGGTTCCTGTTGTACACTAGGAATCCCTCGCCCACGCTCCGGAGGGCAGCGAGGGTGGAAATGACTCAGGAGTACTCACCGCTCTTTGGCCCCATCCCACCCTAGCCTTGTGTGACAGCAGATCTGGCGCACCCTGTGAAGCCATCATTTCTGCTCAGATGTAGGTTTTGATTTGTGCTGAGCGCCATCTGTGACCTCAGCATCCACGATAACCTTGTGAGGTCATAGCAGATTCCAGGGGAGTACGAGCTTCCATCTAAGGCCCGCGACTTTCTGACATTGCGGATGGCACAGGTCTGAAATTTCTTCCACAGCCTCCTGAAGCCCAAGCTAAAATAATTTTTATGTGTTAAGAAGCAGATATCATTAACATTATACAGTACATTGGTTCTTGTAAAGAGTACATTGTTCTCTCCATTCGGTTTCCAAGAGACATGCTGTATTATCTGTAATGAGAACAGAAGTCCCTTGCAAAATCCATGATTGTGTCAGGCTCCTTTAAGTATTACAAACATTAGGGGAAAGCCTTTCCTCTGCCCATACAACAGGCCTTTATGATTGGAAATTACCGCGTTGAAAGTCATCCCCTCTTAGCAACAGATGCCCAGAATAATGTGTGGATGTGAAAATTTCAAGTCTGTGGGCTTGGGATGTCTGTTGCTGTGACTGGTAGAAATTAAATCGGTTTATGACTTAGTGACAATCACAAGAACTGTAATCCCAGCAAGGTTAGGGACTGTATGTTATTCCCTATTGTACCTCGGGGCCTAGAAGAGTCTGTTTGGTATACTCCAGATACATATCCTCACTACGTCAAAGGAAGGTACAAGCTCATTTTGAGCTGACCTTAAAACTGAGAGAACTGCCGAGCTCTTGGCACATAAACACTCCTTCTAAACCTTTGCACCAAGAGCTTGGCCCAAATCTAGCACAGCTTCAAACAGCATAAAGTTGTATCCCTAGAATGACCCCAGTGTCCATTCAGTGTCTGCTCAGAAAGCTCAAACTGCAGTGTCAGCTGCACTCAAGCAGCTCACGCAGCTGGAGGTCTCTCTTCCTCTTTGGTTTCCTCTTTTAGAATACTGATCTCCAACCTACTTTGTGCTTCCGTGACATTATACCCAGATAAAACTTGTGTGTGGCTTGTTGTTATCATAATAGTAACTACTTGGGGTTGAGAGCTGGCTGCCATGTCAGGCGCTGGCTGTGTGCACTTTGCTGCTTTGAGCCATTTGATTCTCCCAGCCGCCCGGGAAACAGGTGTCATTGTCGTCTGCTTCCTCTCCCACTACCTTTGTTGAAGGAAGCAGTAAAGGAGATTTCCTAACAAGGGGTCCTTGGGGACAACTTTGTTCCCACTGAGCTGTGGATTTGAAGAGAAGAATGAAGTCATAAAAAGGAAAAATCAAGCTCTAGTAAAACCAGTGTTTCTTTTTGATTGGGCAGTGCTAGGGGTCAAACCTAGGGCCTCATGCACGCTAGGTAAGCACTCTGCCATTGAGCCACATCCCCGACCACAAACTGGTGTTTCTTAACCATTTTGGAGTCCTCAGATCTGTCTCAGAATTTAATGAATACTTTAGACTTATTTTCTGAAAACTCTCTATTAGCACATACAAAATATTGCATATGGTTTATGTATATTTGTATTCAGTGGGAGGTGGAGTTGTTGCTTAGCAAGTGAGAAGTCCTGGGTTTATTTGAATCTCCATCAACGAAGGTTCAAGTAAACTGTAGTGGAAATAGGTGATTACAAAGAGAACTAAAGACAAAAATTACTTTAATTTTCAGTTTTAGGGAAGTATTCTAAGAATATACAAGGCCTTACATAAATTGACCCCAGCTACCATCCTAAGTTCATGGTGACTACTTTTCTTTCCCTTACTAGGCCCTAGCCGTACAGGGCCACTCCTCTCCTATCTCCGGCAAAGAGCCTGCTGGTCCCTCTCTCAGGCGGAATCATCTCTTTCCCCAGGTGTCTGCCCGGCTAGCTCCCTTGAGGGACTCAGGCTCTGCTCTAGGGTCTCCTTCCCAGAGCGATTGTCCCTAGATTCCCCCTGTAAAAGAGCACCCATCCGTCAACCTCGCCCTCCTTTCTTTATCACCTGTATCCTCTCAATGTCATGTTACACATTTAAATTTTGATATCTTGTTCACAGTGGATGTTTACATTGGCTCCTTAAAATATTGCTTCAGGGCAGGGGCTGTAGCTCAGTGGTGAAGTGCTTGCTTATCATGCACAAGGCCCAGGGCTTGATCCCCAGAAGTACAAAAGAAAATCAGCAAACCGTTTATTTTTGATTACTGAATGTTTTGAGACCCCAGTGCGTGTGACATTCATGGAGGGAGCCTCGGGTGTGTGGCCTGGCCTGGTGCCCATTTCCCTCAGCCGGAACAAAAGCACCGTGTTGCAGTCTCTGCTTTGTTGCCTGCAACATCTTTAGCCATCAGCAAAGGCATAGGACATGCACAATACAAATCTCTTAAGGGAATGAATAAAAGGCAACCAGTATTAGCAAAGAGCATCCATGCACCTCATTATGGGTGAATACACAAAGGGGAACTTTGGGGGCTGGGGATTTAGCTCAGCAGTACAGCGCCTGCCTGGCAAGTGCGAGGTCTTGAGTTCTATTCCTGGTACCGGAAAAAAATAAAAAAACAAAAGCAAAACAAACAAAACAAGAAAACAAATGGGAACTTTGGGAGTATGAAGCAACACAGTTGGGGAAAATATAAACATTAAAAATGATGCTTTATAAAACACATGTTGCTACCAAACCAGAAACATGACTCCCCTGCGCTTGTCACATTGGAAGATCTCTGAAGTGGGGCTATCACCACTTCCAACCTCCTGATGAATTTAACTTGTGGTTAAGTTGCTACCGCCACCCCTACCACCGGCTCACCCACCATTTCCGCTTCCTTCCTTGGGAGGAAATGGTACAAAATTCTGCATGTTGGACACTAATATTTAGCAAAAGGTCACCAAAAGCAGAAAATATGTGCTTAGTTCTCTCAGACTGTTTTCAGAAGTAATCATCCTATTAAATTAATCAGTAGAAACTCACCACTCTCTTTCAAAAAAAAAAGGGAAGGAAACACATTTAGCTGAGAGCAGCAGTTTTCATCATTTTGTACCCAATGGTTTTGTTGATAGTGGTCTCTGGTTTGAAGTCATCTCAAAAAGAAAGACCCGTTTAGTAATTAGTAGAGTCTGTCACTTAGAAAGGACTGAGTTAAGGCACACAAGACATTAGAACAGTGCTTTAGTAGTAATCATTTAATAAATATGTGCTGCTGTTATTGTTCTTGTGTAAAACTTTTTTCCCACTGCAATAAAAATGTATTATTTGCTTCCCTGCAACAATCCCCCCTTCCAGCAGTATTCATGACCTTTGCCGGGGGATCTTGCTGGAAGATGGTTCTCCATGGGTGTCTTTCACTTCCATTTATCTTCTGAGCACAGTACCTGGCACTTGGTTTGGGACCATCTTGTCCGGGACATTAGTGGCCAGCAGCCTGGGAAGATGGCACTAGAGCCCCCCTTGGGAGAAGAGGGATGTTTGCTTGCTGTCCGGTATACTAAAGATGATCTCTTTATTACCTTTATTGTCGGGTCTGCTTAGGGCTCATTATAACAGGGATCCTCGTGTGTTTGCTTTTCACTGCTGTGACCAGGTACCTGAGAAAATCAACTTGGAGGAGAAAGGTTTATTCTGGCTGGTGGTTTCGGAGGTTTCAGCCCATAGCTGGCTGGTTCCCTTGCTGTGGACCAGAGGTGAGGCAGAACATCACCACGGAAGGTCGTGGTAGAGCAAGGCTGCTCACTTCCTACAAGCCAGGAAGCAGAGGAACACAGAGAGAGGCCAAGCAAAAGGAAGGAGCTAGGGGCCAGGAATAGTCCCCAGACTCAGGGCCCATGATCCACTCCACCGACGAGGCCTACTTCCTGTTTCCCTCAGCTCCCAATAACGCCTCACAGGATGATTTGAGCCCTTGTCATCCCGTCACTTCCCAGAAGCCCAGTGTGTGACAGCATCTACCCTCCTGGGTCTCGAGGAGTATGAGCAAATGATTTGAAGATGGGAAGCTCAAGCTGGCTTGCAATGAATCCTTGGAGAGAGTTCAGATAGGAACTCAGGCGGCAGGTCTGGCTGGCACGCTCAGAAAGGTCTGCCTAAAAGGTCAGCTCTTGGTTGGCAATGGGAACCTGGAATCTGGGAAGGTTTCCATCATCTCCAGAATTGAGCAGAATGACTCCCTCTGCCTGAACTGTTCAGCCAGTGTGATGCATGCTGACTACCTGCTTTCCCTGTGGGACACTGGACATGCAGCATGTGCCAGGCAGAGGCTGCCTGCACGATCAGCCTCCAGTAGTAACGCTCGGTACGAGGCTCTCATGAGCTTCCTGGGTGGCCACATCTCACACGTGCTGTCACAGCTCACTGCGGGAAGAATTAAGTGTGTCCTGCATGATTTTGCTGGGACGTGTGTGCCACCCCCCACATTTCAAGGTGCCTCCTCCCTTTGTTGATTTTACTTTCTCTTTCACCAGAATAACACATAGCTGTGAGCCCACCTCCATTTTGTATCCTGTGAGTCCTTCTAGCGGCTCTTAGGGCCTGGAGTTATCTTGGGGACCACTGACATAGTCTGATCCCAGAATCTCATCTCCTCTCAGCATCCACGAAACAGTGCCAGGCCAAGTGGTTAATCTGAGATAGGAAAAAAAAACCTTAGGTACTTCTCAGCTCTTGACAGGGCTGCTATCAATTTACCTCTCTTAGGACATGGGTGGAGAGAAAGAGAGAGAGGGAGAGAGTACATGTGCCTTTGTCTCTGTCTATGTGTCTGTGTGACCTTGGAGCTGGCCGGGACAGACCCCTGATAACCTGCTGTACACAGAATGCAATCTCTTTTCTCTTCTGGCCATGAACCGAGAAGGACATAATCAGAGGCAGCCACTTGCAATGATCAGAGTTGATTCAGAGAGACTGAGCCCAAGACATTGTTCCTGCATAACACTTGGAGCCCCTGAAGCCAGCCAGATGTGCAGCCAGGTGCCCCAGAGTATTTTAAGATATTCAAGTCAATTCATTTCCTCTACTGCTTAAGACAGATATAGATGGTGTTCTGTCACTTGGAACAGGATCGTAACTGATGAAATCCTACTGTTCAGAGAATGTGGTGTTCCAGACTCTCTCCAGTGGCAGAGAAGTAAGGCTCACAGTGGTGGGATCTCTCTCTACAGAGCCCTGAGACTCAATAGAAATAGCCAGTCTTCAACAGTGAGTAACTTACATGTGCCTCCCAAGGGCACAGGAGTGAACAGGAGCACGACGTGTTACCACTGCAAGGGACTGAGCCTCCAGGATGCTGTTTCCTGGTGACCAGGGTGTAAGTGTGACTGCGATGCATGCATATAGGTGACACAGAAAGGATGATGTAATCATAGCAACACAAGCAAAAGACTCAGCCTCAAGGAGGGAAAGCGGAGGTGGTTCGACAGGAAGGGAGCCCAGGGCCACTCCACCTCTGTACCCAGTGATAGGCACCCTGACCACACCACACTTCTTATCTGCAGCACCGCAGATGACACTTCATTCCCCAGTACCAGGTGCATAAGAACTTAGCCTCTACAGCATCTCACTGCAGGCTTAGGGAGAAGCCCCTGCAGGGCAAAGCAAACGTCAAAAGCTTCACTTTGGTACCAGAACTTGGGTGACATTGATCAAAGACTTTCCCAAAGAAACGATTGCAGCGAGTGATGTGTATGTTCATGGTTATATTTAAATAATGTTAGAAACTGTAACCGACTTGCGGCAGCCAAAGTACCTTTCTCAGGTGAGCAGTAGAATTTATCAACAAAGAATCTTCAGGACGCAAAATAAGTTAATAGGGAACCCAACAGAACATGTTACGGTGCAACTGCGGCGTGTGACTTTAACTAGGGGAAGATAACATAGCAAATATATATGTCTGTACGTACATATTTGTGCAAGACACAGGTATGATTTGTATCCATGTCAAGGAATTAATTCAACCCAAAGTGAAAAAAAAAATTGCATTTTCTAATGGAGGTAACACATTAATCTTTTGAAACTAAGTTCCCTTCTGATTGCCCAACGTTTT
>NW_004955445.1:2770924-2786497 GCF_000276665.1 Chinchilla lanigera
GCTTGCTTTACTGTCTAAATAGATAAAGCTCTTCCCACACAATTTAATATTTAAAGTGACGTGCTATCACATGACCTTCTCCGATTTTTTTGTTTTGTTTTTTTTTTTTTTGTTTTTTTGGTTTTTCTCCGGTACCGGGAACCGAACTCACGACCTTGCACTTGCCAGGCAGGCGCTTTTGCCGCTGAGCTAAATCCCCAGCCCCTCTCCCTATATATTGAAGATACGCTTCTTCATCACCTCATCGTCTCTGTCCCCTACTAGACTGTGAGCTCAGCACGCCTCTGATGCCCACTCCAGCTCCTAGAACCTGATGCATAATTGGTGCTCAATAAGTAAGTGTTGAATGAATGAATGTAAACCACGCACACGTTTCACTAATATAAAAATGATCTCCATGACGTCACTTCCAACACTGACGCCATCCGCCCTATGTGTTATGCCTAGCTTCTCGATGTCCATGCTTAATATCTGACTCTGTCTCCTGTCCCCTCTCTGGGTAAGTCAGTGTCCTGGGGTCACTTAGCCCCTCGGGACTATGGACTCTGGGGGCCGGGGCTGTCGTGCACATGCGCCTACGCTCCAGCTGGCTTGTCCCATAAGCCCGCGCTGCGCAAGCTGTCGGTACCAGAGTTAACCTCGGAGAAGGAGGAGGAAGGGCTCATTCTAGCGTCCCTCTGAACTGCCTCGTGTGGTGCTCCAGCTTCTCGGCCTCGGCCTGGAGGAGCCCCAAGGCAGCGGGGCTCGGGTACTTGAGCACCGCGTCCTTGGTGGCCAGCGCCAGGCCCTTGAGCAGCCCGCAGAGGTGGCTGCTGCTGCGGAGGATCTCATTGCGCACGTCTCTCTCCTGGGTCTCCTTGCACAGCGTGTCCACCAGCTTCTGGCCCACCGTGATCACCAGCTTACTCTGCGTGATGAAGACCTCGGGGGGCTGGTGGGTGCTGAGGCTGCTGTGAAACACGCGGATGGCTTTGAAGAGCGCCCCGAAGTAGAGCCGGCAGTGTTCCGAGAGGTGGACTTGCCTCTGGCGGCTCAGCTTGCTCGGAGGTTGGGTTAGAGAGCCCGGAGTCTAGAGAAAAGGAAGAACGAGCTAGGTAAGCAGGAGGCCAGTCAGCGAGCTCGGGTTGTCCTCCTTTTCCTGTTTCTGCTCAATTTGCAAGACTTTTTTTTTTTTAAATAAGAAAAACAGTTTCATTTGGGAAATCAGTGCTGCAATATTTGTCTGACAAATTGATGTGCTCAGAGCAATTGTTACCACCTCCCTAAGCCATGAGGAGCCCAGTCTAAGAAACATGTTGGCAATGACTAAACTTGTAACATTCAAAAGTGCAAGAAAAGTTGGGGATAGAGTATGTGCTCAGCATGTACAAGGCCCTGGGTTCAATCCCTAGTGAAAAAGAAAGGACCACTTGGGAGGCTGAGGCAGGAGGATCACTGAGAGTTCAAGACCAGCCTGAGCTACCTCAAGACCCTGCCTCAAAACAAAACAAAGCAAAGACAGAAAGAAAGGAAGGCACAAAGGAAGGGGGGAAGAAAAAAACTTAATGATGAGATTTTTTACAGTGACTCATAGAATAGATTTTAAACTGGGCGTGGTGGTGCATGTCTGTAATCCCAACATTTGAGAGGCTGAGGCAGGAGGATCAGCACAAGTTTCAGGCCAGCCTGGACTACATAGTGAGACCTTGTTTCAAAATAAATAAACAAATAAATAAATTTTAAAACTTTTACAAATTCCTTTTACTTCCAGTAGCAGAGGTACCCCTGAACTGCAGAAGTTTGTAGAAAAAATCAAATAGGCTGACTTACTGGTATCTGCCTTAATACTAAAATGCTTCTCTGCTACAAAGATTTCATCAAAATTTTACTTTCATGAATTTACTTTCTGGGAAATAGGATCACCCAGTGTGGTGGCACACTGCTGTAATCCCAGTACTCAGGAAGCTGAGGCAAGAGACCACTGTGGGTTTGAGACCAGCCTGGGCTATATAAGCGAGTTCAAGGCCAGCTTCAACTGCATTGTGAGGCCCTGTCTCAAAAAAAAAAAAGAAGAAGAAAAAGAAGAAAGTTTGCTTCGGAGCAGACATATGGCCTTATCCGAGTCACGGGGCCTCTCTGTGCTTTGCTTGTCCACCCTGCATGCCCCAAAGTCCGGATCGTGGAACGGATTCGCTGTCAGCCAAGTATCAGCCAATGAAGGACAACTTTCACCCCCATCACAAGCCATAACCTTCCTTCTCGCTCTCCTGACACCTGTGGCGCGCACTTTGTCTTTAAATAGACTCATTGTTTCCTTTCATTAATTCAGAGGAAACTTTAAAATTGATGAATGGAAGACTACGGTCATTTGCCACAAACAGGAGGCGATCAATAAGAACAAGCACAAGGATAACATCTTGGATTTAAAAAAAAAAGTAGATCAAATGTCAAAGAGGTGTTGGAGGTGTATAAACCCCAAACCCAAATGTTTTGGTTGTTGCCATTGTAACCAGAAGCATGAAAAGAAAGTGTCTCAGGGAATGTGACGCTGCCCTTTGGGGCCGTGGTGGCACCACCCACAGTGAACTTGGCAGAGCACCAGATCCTTTTGCTGATGGTCAGAGGTTCACACTCTACACACTGGGCTCCCTGGGGTTCCTTCCACTGCTAAAAAAGGAAATACCAAGCCTTCCCCGTGTGATCATGCTGTAATAGTGAGCTCTCCATAGCCCAAGGAGACAACTCTAGGGACAAAACGCATTCATCAGACATCAGAGAGTGGGTGTGATGGCTTACCGCTGGTCCTGAGTTTTTGTTTTCATCTGACTTTTGTTCCAAGGTTGACTTTTCTCTCTCTTCTACACCAGGTAACTTCTGTAAAATAAAATCCCTTTAAAGGACCAGACTAGGGTTTTTTTTACATTACTGTATCGTAGCAGAAAATGGCCCTCCAGCCAGTATACTTCAGTTTTTTAAATTCCTGTTGCAGTTCCGGTTGCTTCTGTCTCTTAGAAACAGCTGGTCGCTGGGATGCACATCTGGTTACTATGATTCACATTGTAAGAACCAATCAAAGACACCCAAGTACTCTGCCTGTGTACTTGCCCTTGCAGACCCCATAAAAACCTCCCTCCCTGGGCCTTCGGGGCCTGACATTTTGAGGAATGACTGATTCTTGGTCAGGGCCCAACTGATGTTAAATAAATCTGCCTCCAAATCCCGGGCGTCGTTTCGGTGTTTCTGTTCGCGGTTGCAGTACAACTGTTTAAGTTCTCTTTAAAACTTGTGTATCTTATATTTGTGTTCACTGTTCTGCCTAATGATGCCTGTTTTCAGCCAAAAGATTTTGGCAGCCCAAGAGCTGAATTTCGCAGCCCAAGGGCTGAGTTTTGTCTACCAACATGGCTTCATATAATGACCCACATAGCTTAAAGTTACACACATAGATAATGAAAATGAAAAACATGTCAAAGCTCTTACATCACCAGGCATTTTGATAGAACTCCAAGGCCAGGGCTGAAGGTTCCACACTGTCTCCTTGACATGACATAGCCCCCAAGTTGCCCTCAAGGCCCTAGAAGCTGGTAATTCCTGAACTCAAGCCTGCTTCTGTGAGGGGTGGAGGCAGCTGGCAAAGTATCCCCAAAAGTGACGGCGCTCTGGAGCACCCAAGAAGAGTGTTCATGCTCCTTTTCTGTTTCTAGGAAACATGCTGATGATGACTAAATTTATAACTTTCAAAAACACAGGGGAGGGGCTGGGGATTTAGCTCAGCGGCAAAAGCGCCTGCCTGGCAAGCGCAAGGTCGTGAGTTCGGTTCCCGGTACCGGAGAAAAACCAAAAAAAAAAAAAAAAAAAAAAAAACACAGGGGAACTTGGTAGTGAGATTTAAAAATCTACTCAACAACTAGATTTACTTTTTTGGGGGGGTACCGGGAATCAAACTCGGAACCTTATGCTTGCCAGGCAGGTGCTGTGCCATTGAGCTATATCTCCAGCTACTGAGCTATATCCCCGGCCTCTTAGATTTACCTTCCTGAGACAGGGTCGCAATAAAGTGTTCAGCCTGGCCTTGAACTGATGATTCTCCTGCTTCAGCTCCTTGGATGCTGGGATTACAGGTGTGTGCCAACTCTTCCAGCTTCAATGAATGAACTTCTAGAAGATTTCAAAACTCCTTGCTAATTCTAGCATCCCTGGGTAAACCTGAACCCCAAATATTTCTTCAGGAAATCCAAATATGCATGTGTTCCATCTGCTTAATATTAAAATAACTGTCTGACTTCTTAATAGGATCCATCCAGGAGGTACTTCCACGACAACTGATTGATCGGGAAATGGAAGCAGTTTTCCTGGATCTCCCTAGGGAAGACCTATAAACCACTGATAAAGGTTCTTGGCATTTCACTTAGCGATAACCGTGCTGGCTACTAGTGACCCCCCTTATCACACCACTTCAGACCCCAAACTCACCTGTTCACAGACAGTTGTTCTGTTTTTCAGTGCTAGATTAGGGGGGTGTTCATTTCCCCCTTGTTTATCAGAAGGAGCACTCCTTTGGTAGGATTCCATCTCTCTTTGGGGAAGCTGGACACATTGTGCACATTTAAATTTTGCATTTTGGGGCAATCGCACCGTGTCCTCTTTTTCACAGTTCTGCTTAAAAAGGAGCCTCCCGTTGGCAATGACAATGGAGACAAACCTCTTGACATCTTCTGGAACCGTCCGTGCGACCACAACAAACCTCTCAAGGTCATCTATGTTGTTTTGGACTCTGTCCATTGAAAGAGCTTTGAGGGACCAGTCGCAGCTGTCCAAGGATTCCTTCGCTTCCAGCAGGCTCTGGTAGGAGTTGGAGATCGTCTGTAGCTGATCCCGAATTTTAGCCTGAAGGTGACCGTCACTGAGGTTGTAGGCGGCCCCACTAACTCTTTGGGCAAAATCCAGGAATTGTCTCAATGATCCTTCTATGTGGTCTGCGGCCCTGTGGATCGCGTGGATGTTGGCCTCCAGGGAGTCCCTGAGCCTCCAGTTCCTGCTTACAAAGAGCAGCAGGCCTGCTGCAGAGCTGACCACCTTGTGCTGCAGGGCTATTGCCATGTCTTTGGCCAAGTCCACGTCCAGCCAGTGCTCCTTGGCTGATTCCTCCAAGGAGGAGCCAGAGCAGGAGTCAGTGGATGTAGAGGAACATGAAGAAATGACACTGGCCCTGCTGTTGGAGCTGGAAATGGACAATCTGTCCAGCTCTGGAGAGAGGGAGGGTGTCCGTCTTGAGATCAGGCAGGAGTCGAGGCCTGCAGAACTCTCCGGAGCCTCCTTGGCTTTTTCAAACTCTTTCTCAGCTGGAGGCTGGCTTGATATTGCTTTAGGGATGTCATAAATATTGGGCTTGGTGTTCTGCTGCTCTACGCGAGGGATCAGAAAGCTCAAAGGCACCTCGTAGCTGACACCTGCGTCCAAAGGGACAGTGTTCCCAGGCACTGGGAAGGTGTGGGAGGCGATTTCTGGGAGGCTGGGCTCTTTCTGTTCAGACACGTTGTTAGCAGGCTGTGGGCCCAGGGCCCTGCCTCTGCTGCTCAGGGGGCTGCGGGCAGCGGGGATGGAGTCAGGGACAGCGACTGGCTTCACTTCTTCTGTGAAGCTAGTTAGAGGCGCATTCCCGACGCTGGCCTTTCGCAGAGACACTGGGGTGTCATAAATCCATTCTGATTTCTGCAGGCTTGGCAATGTATTGTAGCCACCTCCTCTGAAGTCCAGCGTTGGTTTTAGGGGACCACTCTGCCCCTGTGAAAGAACCACACGAAGTTGCCCCAGAGTAGTAGGGATAAAAAGAAGGTTTGAGCTGAGCATGGGGTAAGCCTGTAATCCCAGCCCTCCGGGAGCCTGAGACAGGAGGACTGCAAGTTCAGGCCCAGCCTGGGCACCTTAGTAGCTTCGAGATGCCCTGTCTCTGCAGCTCAGTGTCAAGGCCCTGGGCTCAAACCCCAGTAAACGAAAAAGATCACTGAGTGCTTCATTAAAGTCTCTTGCTCCCCTGCTCCAGTCCTTTCATGGCCCCCCAGTGCTGTTATCACTCAAGGCCCCTCCCAGCATGTCCCCCCATAGTTTTGAGCCTCCTTTCTATCCACTTCCACCATCTCATCCCTGCCACCCTCTGGGCGCAGAATACTTACTTATCCCACTGTATTTGACTTTGCCTGAACTGGTCCTTTTGCCCTAATTGCTCTTCTAACACTTTCCTTTCCACCTAACCAGCTCCTATGCATCCGTCACAACCCTGACATGCCACCTCTCTTGTAAGGCTTCCCCCAGTAACCTTGGGCACAGGTGTAGCTATGGCATGTGTGGTAGAATCTAATTATGACTATGGATTATACAGATCGCAAGTGAGGTCTATATCCAAATCAAAGCATACTTTAACACACTATGCATCTCTGAGGCGTCTCAAGTAAGAAGCAAATTATCCGACTCTTGCTGAGTTCTTGTTCTGTGCCAGGCACTGTTCTGGGTGCTTTGCAGGGAATATCCCACTTCATATTCCCTCTGTGTCTGAAATAAGAAACTGAAGCATTCAAAGACTTATCAAACCACATAACTAATCCTGTTCATAAACACCAGCCAGGCATAGTGGTGCATCCCTGTAACCCCAGCACTGAGGAGGCTGAGGCAGGAGGACTGCCATGAGTTCAAGACCAACCTGGGCTCCGTAGTGAGTTCAAGGCCAGGCTGAACTCTATTGTGAGAGCCTGTCTCTAAATAAGTAAGTAAGTAAGTAAATACCAGTGCAGTTAGGGATTTTGCCTCAAATGTGAGACATCATCAAGAGGAATCTGCATTCCGAGTTTTGATTGAGTTCTATAGTTTGGACCTGAAATGTTCCTGAGAATTTCATATGCTGAAACCTTGGTCTCCAGCTTACAATACTATTAAGAGGTGATGGAATCATTAAGAGGTTCTAGCCAAATGAAGTGATGTCATCAGAGGTGCCCGAAGGGGATATTCAGACCCCAACCCTTGCCCTTTCTCTCTGCAAACTGGCCGCCATGAGGTGAATACTCTTGCTCCTCTGTGCACTCCCGCCATGATATCCTGCACTGCTGCCCAAAAGGAATGGGCCATCCTGCCATGGACTGACACATCGGAAACTATAAGCCACATAAACCCTTCCTCCTCATGAGCTTTCCGTCCCAGGCATGTGATCACAGTGATGGACAGCCAACGCATCAAGCTGATACAATTTCCCGGTGCACATTTAGTTTCCACAGTAGCACATCCTGGCATCTGCTCATACTCACGCTTGCTTGTTTGGCTGGGGGGTGGAAGGCTACCTTTTGTGGGGTGGTTGGTACATCGTATAACTTGTGCTTCTCTTGCTCCTAGGGAAGGACATAAAGGAGGATCACTCAGATTCTCCCTTCTTAATGGCTACCATCACAGACTCTCCACACTCCAGTGTTTTCTCCAAAGAAAGACACAGATCCCTGAACACGTCTGGGTTCTCAGTCAAGCTGCTCTTCCGGAGGAAGCCTCTGTGCTGCAGTGTGGGTGCATTCAACAAAGGACCTGGTGCTTTAAAAGAACTCCCGCTCCAAAGATGGGAGAAGCCATAGAGCCCTAAGTGCTGCTGTCTGTGTTACACTGACAGTTCATCTTAAGGGGGTTGTTGTTATTTTGTCATTGTTTCATTTTTCCTCCTTAAAAAAACAAAACAAAACAAAACAAAAACATGGGTGTGGTGGCACACTCCCATAATCCCAGCACTCAGGAGGCTGAGGCAGGAAGATCGTTGTGAGTTCAAGACCAGCCTGGGCTATAAAGTGAGCTCAAGGCCAGCCTGAACTGCATAGCGAGATCTTGTCTCAAAAAAGACAAATAAATAAATAAATGAATAAATAAAGCTGGAAGGAAAAACAGCCTTGGCTTCTCATGTCTGTCCCTTTTCATTTATTTTTCTCAGAAATTCTCCTGTTTACCGCTCATGTATTCATCCTCAAAATGTTTATCGAGTGCCTACGACCTACCAAGCACTAAGCCAAATGACACTGTACGCATACAGTACTAAAAGCAATGAGAAGAGGCTTTGGGTGACTTTTTAGACTCAGAACTCGAATTTGCAGTGGAGGAAGTAGAGTGCAGAGCTGGGCCTGGTGGTGTGGCCCGTCATCCCAGCACTCTGGGAGGGAGAGGCAGGAGGATTGCAAGTCCCAGTCTAACCCAGACAGTTTAGCAACTTAGTGTGACCCTGTCTCAAAACAGAAGTAAAAGGGGTTGGGGATGTAGTCCAGTGGGAAAGCCATGGGTTCAATCTGTGGCACTGTTTAAAAAAAAAAGTCAAGATTTTTTTTTCTTTTGAGGGCGTGGGGACAGGGTCTCACTATGTAGCCCAGGCTGACCTCAAACTCATGGTGATCTTCCTGCCTCAGCCTGCTGAGTGCTGGGACTACAAGGTATGTCATAGTGCTCTGAGCTCCACCCATGAGGAGGCTGTGCATCTGGTGTCTTAGTGGTGGCGTCTCTGTGGTGAGAGCAGACTGGGGGGAGCCCCTGAAGAGCTCCTCAGGAAGCTGAAATGTGACGTCCGTATGAGACCCCCATCCCCAGGTTCCATGGCTCAGAGGACAGGCATCAGGGGGCAGCGTGGCTGGATGAAGCTTACCTTAAGGGCCAAGGAGGGCCGGCTGTGGGTGGGCACATCATACACTTGGGAAGGCAAGGCTGGCAACGAGGCCCTGGAAGGCCTGGGGAGCACGAAGAGGGCCTTGGAGAGAAAGAGAAGGAACAAAGGGAAGAGACAGCGTCATGAAATCATCCCAATCACCGTTCGAATGATCTCTCCAACCCAAAGACAGCTTGGATGCTGGCCAGGGTTTGCCTGGCACTGCTGGCGGGCAGATCCTTCATGCTGGAGCTTGGGCATAGCTGGCCGGGAGGCCCCATGGTTGGGGGCAGCTTTCACCCTAGCTGCATGCCTCTGCAGCTGGGAAGCAGGTGAAGATTCTTTGGCCCTGCATCTGGCGAACCTCTGAGCTCAGCAGGGGCCCAAGAAGCGGCCATGGAAACGAGCTTGCTTGGTGATTGTGAGGCTCTCCGGGGACCAGGAGGCTTGACTCCCACACTGGGTCATTCGTGTATTCATCCAGTGACGCTGAGGCTGCGGCCGCCAACCTCGCAGGCAGAGCGGGCTGCCAGAGTGCACTTGGAGAGGCTCAGGGGCCTGGGGGACCAGGCCCACGGATGTGCCACTCGGGGAGTCAGAGGTGACCAGAGGAATCGTGGTGACAGCTCTTGCTGTCATGAGTGGGAGGCGAGGAGACCTTGGTGACGAGTGGTTGAAAGGAAAGAAAGCCTGCCTGACAAGCGCAAGGTCATGAGTTCGGTTCCCGGTACCGGAGAAAAACCACAAAAAAAAAAAAAAAAAAAAAAAAAAAGAAAGGAAAGAAAGGCGCAAGCAAGGGGAGGAGGGAGCGGCGAAGTGGGGAACGTCTGCGAAGGGGTGGGGAGTCACCCAGACACCAGGAGCGCTTGCACAGTTACTGCTTATGCTTTTGCCATGGAGTTTGGGGTTCTAGACAATCCTTTAGAGCTCACTGCTGACAGCTCTAAGCCGGGGACCACTCTGCGTGCTACAGGGTGGAGGCTCCCACTCTGGATTAGAGATCCGAATTCTCTGGTGAACTACAAAATCATGCAGGTCCTACTTCAGACCTCTTGAATCAGGTCCTCTCTGGGAAAGGGTGGGTTTTTTTTTATAGGGTAGTGACAGGGGCTTACAGTCTAAGGGGAAGGGAAGTGGAATTTGGGTACCTCTAAGATGCAGGCTGGGACTCAAGACGGGGATGGAAAGAGGAAAAGCTGAAGTTCCTGAGAGCCTAGGAAAGGAAGATGTTCCTCCCGCCTGGCACCCAGGGGGCCTGTCACTGAGCATGGGCTTGCCCAGCTGGAGCAGGAGGGTGGTCAGGATTCACAGGAAGACAAGGCCAGGGTCTCTGTTCATGATGGGGTCCCCAGGACCTCACGTTGGGACGCAAATGTTAAGTGCTGGTGTTTGTTTGTCCATTTTGGGGGAATGAACGCGTCCATCTTGTGACAGTAAAAACTAGTTTGAGATACAAAAACCTGCTTGGCTGTTCACCAGGCTGGAATCACAGGTGCAGGGAAAGCAGCTGCAAAGCCCACAGGACACACATTCCTCCTGAGGACGTGATGCAACTGTCAGGTGTCAAAACAGACCCCTTCTTGGAGTCTACAAAGAAACAGGCTTCTCTACAACCCAGGGCTCTGGGAAGCGCTGCTCCCTAAAGTCCTGGCATTGGGCAGGTGACATCCCACTCTGCCTGGAGGGCCTAAGTCATGGACACGGGGAGCGGAATCCTCCAGGCAGAGCTTCTGGTAAGGGGGAGGCAGGCCCAGCATTCTACCTGTCTCTGCTGCGTGGTTCCCAAGAGAAGACCTGGCAGCCCAGGCTGATGCTGACCCCTTTGAGCCTATGCTGGTGCACTTTCCAGCACATCTCACTTGAATCCTACCATCCCCCAGTTCCATAAGTAGGCAGCCTTTGCCTTTTTGTGACATGTTTCAGGGCTCTCTGCCCTGCCATCCTCCTCCTCCCAAGCCTTGACCCTGACTCTATCCCTGGTAGTGTCAGGTTGTTGGTCCGGCACAGATCAGCAGTGGTTCCCACTGGATTTTTAATTAAATCCAAGCTGCTTAACAAGCCTGAGGAGTTATGCGCCATCCAGGCCTAGGAGCCAGGCAAGAGCATCCTTACCCATGGGCCATCCCCTCCGGTCCCCTCCCTCCAGGCTCCACTTATCCCAACACAGCCAGTGCTCTCACCGAAGACCCTGTCCAATGGTGCCCCCTTCCTGCCTCTCCCCCGGGACTCAGGCCCATGCTGTTCACGTGGCCGGGTTCGGGCCCTCACATGGTAGCAGACACCGCCAGAGGGCCAAGGGACTTTCCTGAACTGACATATCAGGTGGAAAGAGGCCACTTTAAAAATTCCCAGCTTCTTGGAAAATGTAGGTTCCAGGCATGAATGGATTAAGGAACATGTCTGAGAAATGCGGTTTTGAAAGGTTTAGGGAGACAGAAGAAATGCTGGCTTAGGAACTAGTGGTGCCAATGGCGACCATACCAGGAACACTACTAGCTCTTCACACTTGAAATGCCAGGGTCCCTGCTTAGAATTTAACCCAGAATCCAGCATGTGCTTTATGTGCTCTACTTTCTTTTAAATCAGGCCCACACAGTATATTAAGGAAGTAGAAATAAAAGTAAAACAAAGCTTCCCCAGGGGCGGGGGGGGGGGAAGTAGCAGGGAGGAGGCACAAGGCGTGGGGTGTGAGTGGGGGCTGGTTTTATTTATTTTTTATTTGTGGTGCCAGGGCTTCCATGTTCTAGGCAAGCGCTCTACCACTCAGCTACATCCCCAACTTGTTCCTTTTTCTGACTGATACCAGTGGCTGAGCTGGACCCTGAGGATCTGAAGGTGAGAGTTCAACCAAAAACTCAATGGAAAGAATAGCTTAAGCCACAGCAAAGTGAAAGGAGGTGAGGGGCGACCCCAGGGAGGTGAGGGCTCTGTCTTTGGGGAAGACAGATGGATGGACACAGATGTGAGCTGGAAGTTTTCATCCCAGCTCTGTAGCCCTTGTAGCATGAGCCTGGATGGGCAGTTTTGCACCCCAGGATCAGTTTCCCCACTTGAAAAATAGAAAATTGCTCTAATAGGTTTGCAAAGGTCATTTCTAGCTCTAGTGACATCTGACACATAGACGCCTCTCTTAGGACAATGTGAGAAAAGCCACATGTTCCCACTATCTTGGTATTTAATTTGGAGCCACTTCGAATCTAGAGATGATCAAGTATAAAAGCAGGTTGTGCAAGGAGACTCTGCTGGGTTGGAAAGCGGCTTGAAGCCAGTAGCTGGGACTTCCCTGGTTCTACCGATGATCATGGGTGCTTGGGCAGTATTTCCTAGGCAGTGTCAGACTCGGCATTAAATGTTGGCTCACCTGAGCAGGTAGGAGATGCCTGCCTTTCCTGTGGCCAGGATGTTCTCAGCTGATGATTAACTAGTCTACTGCATCTAGCTCTCTCTTTCTTAATGCTGAGGAAGATGTGAAGTTATTTAGAATCACCCTGAGGGACAAGTGGAGATGATCTTAGAAATGATAGGTCCAACCTCCCAACAGAGAGGAGGAAAGAAATACACGAGGGTGTTAAGATGTTCCTTTCCAATGCTCCAGAGTGACGGTGGCTTATTCCAAAAGCCAAGGAAACCAGGACTTTGGATTCTCAATGGAAGAGAAAACAGAGAGAGAGAGAGAGAGAGACAGAGACAGAGAGAGAGAGAAGGAAGGAAGGAAGGAAGGAAGGAAGGAAGGAAGGAAGGAAGAGAAAAAAGGGCAAAAATGTAGCTTGGGCAGACAAAGAGGTAACCTTAAAAAGAAAAACAAGGCGGGGAAGTTTCTCAGGGGTTTTCCCATGCCCCCCTCAGCACCCTGCTCAGTGACCAGGGGCCCTGGATTCCCCTCTGAAGCAGTGCTTCCTCTTGGCTGCCGCAAGGGCCCAAGTGAGGAGTCCCAGGGCTGCAGTGCTTTGTGTCCCAGCAGACGCCCTGCAGTCTCCCTCCTTATGTTCAGAGGTGGACCCACCCTTCCCTTCACCCAGCCAGCAGCTGGTGTTGGAGTCCGACTTTCCGAAGCCTGGGTCAGCTTGGCTCACTTCATTCACTCAACCAAATTTTACCCAGCACCCCCAGAGCCCAGTACTGTGCTAAGTGCTGGGGAGGCCTGGCAGACACCACATCCATTTTCCCTTTTGGGAAAGGGGGAAATGGCCACTGATTTTCAGTTAGCTTCAGCTAGTATCAGCTGTTCTTAGAAGAAACACAAGTCCCTGCACAAAGGCAGCTGCTCAGACAGCGGCTGGCACACCAGCTGGAGAGCAGGCCAGTTATTTAAGAGGAGCAAGGTGGGGTCCACCCTGTGCGCTGCTTCTCAAGGCTCAGCCAGCTTCCTTTTGGGGCCTGGAGCCACCGCCTGCATGTGGCAGCTGTGCTGTGCAACAGCAGACTCTCAGCCCGGGGAGCTAGAAAACTGGAACAGTTTAAATCTTTTTGAAGGAATCAACACCTTCCAGCTGCTACGGAGACTTGAGTGGTGAGCAGCTCATTCCTGAGGCCCCCGCTGCATGGATGAGGTGCGATCGAAAAAGAGGATGAATGTTTACATTTTGAAAAATGTGTTGCAATGAAAGACACGTCGACATGAATCCCTCTCAAAATCCTCCCCTCACTTCAAACACACTGATCCCATCGTTCTTGCCACATTCTGAAGCAGCTGCAGAAGTCCTCCTTTGTGAGAGTGTCTTCTGTTGCATTGTTGTGGCCGCCTCGATATTCAGAATGGATTCAAAATGTTTACCTTTCACAGTCATTTTGAGGGTCAGGAAGAGCCGGAAGGAGCATGGCACCACATCCGGTAAATAGGCGCCACATCCGGTAAATAGGCGCCACATCCGGTCAATATGGCGGATAAGGACGCTGTGCGTGCTGTCCTCATAGCCTGCTTTCCATGGAAAGGCGCGAAGCAGCAGTCCCCGTATTTTTGATCGTACTTTGTAAAGATAGGAAAGAGGACTTCCAGAACTGCTCCAGAAAGTGGCAAGAATGATGGGATAAGGGTCTTTGAAGTGAGAGGGAGTATTTTGAGGGGATGGATGGCAGTGCATTTTTTACTGCAATGAATTTTTAAACATTTAAATATTCACTGTAGTTTTGAAATCACACCTCATACACTGAGGCAGCAGCCGTCCCCTGGACACAAAGCCCGCCACCGAAACCCCTGCCAGGGCCCTGGCCAGCTGGGCTGTGTCACTCAGCTGAAAGCACAGCCTGCCATGGCGGAAATGCCCGCAGGATCTGAGTCCTGCTGCTCTGCTTCCCCACACCTGGCAAACGCCAAGGCTCAGGGAGAGCAATGTGTTATTTTTCTCCTTTTAATTCTTTTCCTTATTTTTATAAAAAAGCTTTCATTCTACCTTTACTGAGAACTTTTTTCTGTTTTTTTTTTTTTAAACTGATATTATAAAAATTACAGATTTCATACCGTTCCGTGGAACACAGAAATCATTCCTAATTTATCTGTCCAGGACATATTTTTCGAGCACGTACTTTGTATGAGGCTTGGTACCAGTGCTAGGGCAAGGGTGAGAATAAAGCAAAAGCTCCTGCTGCCCGCCCCCTTTCACTTTCTCCTTAGCCTAAGTTGCTTCCTAGGCAGCCACACCTGGTGCGGGTTCTTCCAGCCCTTCCTGTGTGAGACCATGCACATGTCCATGCACACAGTGGTCTTTGAAGTTTTGGTCTTTGGTTTGGTGGCTCTTTCTTTCCCCTTATAAATACTTCATCTTTTCTTTAACAATTGCATAGTAGCTCACTGTGGTGATCACCATTTGTGGAGCTACCCCACCCTTGACACACTCACACACTCTCTCTCTCACACACACACACACACACACACACTGGTTCTCACTCGCAGATCTACTCAGCCTTCACCGGGCCGCCCCATGGGGCCAGTCTGGCAGGGCAGGGCAGGCACAGATGTGCCAAAGAGTAAGGGCTGAGCACACAAGCGCCGCACCATGGCCACGCATCATCAGGGTTCGCACTACATGCGAGATCTGCAGGCAGCATAGGAGTGTTTCTGTACCCTGAACCCTCTCTTTTTCTTTTCCCTTTTTGGGGGTGCACTTACCTGCTTTGGGAAGGTCAGCGTCTTCTCACAGACAATTCTGGCTCGAGAAGGCGGATCAGGGAGCTCGTAGACTTGGGTGGTGGGTGGCGGGGACTGCTCCACCCAGCTCTTCATGGGCTCGTATATGGGCCCTGGGGGTGAGGAGTGCAGCGGTGTGGGCACCTGATAGGTCTCCTCCGAGCTGGTGGGGGGACGGCTGAGAGGGGGACAGAGTGTGTCTGCAGGGGCCTCCGTGAGGATCTGGAGGCGGTTGGCTGGGGCCAGGCCTCGCCTGCCGTGGAGCAGACATGTCCACCAGCCCTCGCTTTCAGGCACATTTTGCTCCAGAATGGTCAGGATGTCGCCTCTGGAGAAGGCCAGCTCGTCGGAACAGTCTGGGTGGTTGTTGTACAGCGCTCTGGCCAGGAGGGTCTGGGGGTGGGAGAAGAGACTTTACTGGATTGCGTTGTCCGTGGCCCACTACCCCAGCACCACCTTGAACCCCGGTGCACCCACGGTGCTGTCTCCTTTCTCCCCTGCCCTCGGCCCCTCCTCCATTCCTTCCCATCCTGGGGGCCACATCTTCAGGGAGGGTTTATTTGTGCACTATGACCAGGTCAAGCAGCCCTTATATGCTGCTGTGGACCTTTTTAAATTGTGGAAGCCATGACCCTCCTAGTTATTCAGTTGAGGACAGCATAGCACAGTCGAGTTGAAATCTGAAGTTGTAGCACATTATTGGGTTGAGATATTAACTACCCTCAAACACATCACCCACTTACTGAGCCTCGGTTTCCTCATCTGTAAAATGGGAACAATAGTAATATTTCATGGAGTTATTATGAGAATTAAA
>NW_004955445.1:2786597-2806427 GCF_000276665.1 Chinchilla lanigera
GAATTAAATGGGCTGACATATATATATATATATATACTCATTCACCATAAATGAAAAGAATCAGGGGGCTAGTGACTTGCTTATGGTTATGTAGCCAGAATTAAAAGCCAGGTTTCCTAATTCTTTAACCCATGTTCTTTCAGGAAACCAGACAGCCTCCCTAAAAAATACCTGCCAGCCATGCCAGTGACTATTGAGCCCCTCCTTATCCAAAACTTGCCACTGCAATTACACGAAGGCAATGTACTTGTCTGGCCTTAAAGTAATCAACTTCTCCCTTTGTAGCTGAATGCGTCGCTGGGAGCGGGTCCCAGCTGGAGGAAGTAGGTCAGGGGTGTGGGGCGGGGTGCGCCTTTGAAGGGCACTTCTGGTCTCCCCTCTTCCTGTGTCTCTGACTCTCTCTCTCCTTCGTAGGGGTTGGGAAGCCAGAAGCTTTCCTCTGCTGCACCCACCTGTCTTGATGTTTCTACCTGAAGCCTGCCGACTAGGGACCAAAATGTCTGAAAACCTGAGCCCAAATCGCTCCTCCTTAAGTTGTGCATGTCAGGTATTTTGTCCTAGCAACAGAAAAGGTGACACACACAGTGTCCTCTTAAATAGTGCGTGGTTTCTGACATTTTAGCTAATTCTAGTTTTCAGTGATGACAGACAAGGCCGAGATGATCATCTTTCCAGCTACACAGCGGCTTCTCCCCTCCTTCTTGCCCGTGGATAAACTTCTCCGTGGACGTTGGCAGAGTAAAAGCCCCTGGGCCTCTCCTTTGCTGTCACAAACGCTTGCATAAGATTTCAATCAACTCACAGTTCCTCCCACCGGAAAAGCCTGCCCATTTCCTTGCACTTTCACCTACCTGGGTATGAGCTCTTTGTCGGATGGTACCACTTTGCTTAAAGTCTTTGCCAAGGAAAAGTAAAATGTTCCTTAACTCATTCTTAGAAACAGTAGAATCAGCTCTGGCCTCCCTGCTCTGATTTTTGTCATTTTTGCTTTTTGTGCAACTTGGGAAGATGGTCACCTCCCTGCTGCGCCCATTTTACCTTATTTTATAAAAAGGTAAAGCGTCCTGAAGCGTTATGGGCATGTGCATTGTGACACGCCACTCTTGCATGAGGAGATTTCTTTCCTCCTCATGGTGAACCAGAAATCATCAACTGAGAGGGATGATGTGAAGCTTTTACTTTTGAGTCCAGTGAGTTTACAAGACTGAGTAGCTGTCTTTGTCATGTTTCTCTTGTTGCTGAGACAAAATACCTGACACTCACAGTTAAAGGGGGAAAGGTTTATTTAGCTCATAGTTTGTGGAGGTTTCAGTCCATTATCAGCTGGCTCCAAGGGTGGTACGGCAGAGGGGCACTGCAGAGGAGAAATAGTTCATGGTGGGCTGAAGTTAGCAAAACAAGCCTCTTTCTGCCCCTTACATTGTATTCACGCTACTGGGATTAGGGTGGTACTAAGCCAATCGGTGATTTAGGGATCACCACCCTCAATCCCAGCATTGCACCATGAATCAGTCACACACTCTAGATCCAACCACCTCTGAAAAAGCCCCGCTTTTGACCATATGAGCATCTGGGGGGACATCCAGACACGAGCCATAACAGCAGCAGAGAACTGGTTAGAGTTACTTGACTTCAGCTGCCCTTCTCCGTGCCAGGTTCCCGCTCCTTTCTCAAGCCAGCAAACATGTATTGCTAGGCGCAGCAGAACCCCGGTACTTGAGTGCTCAGAAATGCAAACTTCAATCACTCCACTCCCTCTCCACGCCCCTTCAGTGGCTCCCCAGTTGCTTCTGCGTGAAGACCAAACTCTGCCCAAACCGTCAGGGCCCTGTGTGATTTGCTCCTGCCCACGCTTCCAGCTTCCTGGGTCTCGCTTCCTCATCAGCCCACGATAAGTGCTACCCTCTTAGGAGTTTGACCCTTCACACCTGCTGTTTCTTCTACCTTACAACAGGCAGCGGCTTTTCACCCAGTGAAATCTCACATCTTGCTGGACTCATCCTCGTGTCATTTCCTTAGGAAAAAAAGGATCCCCTGACACTCTCCCCAACCAAGCTAGTCCTCACCCACCTGTTCTTTCTCAATACCCTTCCATGTCCATGCTCATCACGTTGGTACTGAACTCCCTGAGTGTACAATCACCATTCAGTGTCTGCTTCCTACTAGTATGCGAGCGCCAGGGCCCATCCTTTCCTTGGTTTCGGCTGCATCCCCGAGTCCAGCCGGCACCTATGACAGTGATGGCGAACCTTTCAGAGCCTTTAATGATACAATACAAACAACCTGCAGGGGCGTGCATGCCATAGGTTCGCCACCACTGCCTAGGAGTTGATGGAGAGCCAGGGTTGAGGGCTGGATGCCCCTCGTTACAAGTCTCGGGAGGTAAAAAGCCACAGCACCAAGCTGAGAGCCCTTATCTCCATCTACGGCAGAGGAAGAAGGAAGCCTTCTTTGGAAGGTTTCACAATGACCACCAAGACATCCAGGATGGGAGTGCACAGCCTCACTGGTGTGTCCTCTCAGGCACTGGCCCCGAACGTGCGGGCAGTGGCTTTACATTTCTACACGAGCGGGGCTGCTGACCCTGGAGAATCCAGCAAAGATGAAGGAAGGGTGAAAGTAGGTCTGAGAATTTTATAAAGAGGATTGAAAAGGTCCTGACACAGTGAGGTTGCAGGCTACTCCATATATTTTTTTTTCTAGTTTAAGAGGCAAAAAACTTCTGTCCAGTAGGAAAAGATAAAATGAAATGTTGCAATGTATTACCTTGTAGGACTTTTATAAATAGCTCTGCATATCCTGATACTCCTTATTGAAATTATTTGTGAACATGTCCTCTTGAAGGTGGTTTAACATCTTCATGATTTGCTCATTGATTAACCAACTGGTTAAAATCCTTAGCATGAATTCGTTTTATATTTGCAGGATAGTCACGATCTCACCTTTTCAAACTCTACACTTTAGGGCTGGGGATGTAGCTCAGTGAAGTGCTTACCTAGCATGTGCAGAGCCCTAGGTTTGATTCCCAGCTCCTCAAAAAATGAAAGGAACTCTCTCTCCCTCTCCCTCTCTCTCTCCCCTCCTCTGTCTCCCTTCCCCTCTCCCTCCTTTCCTCCCTCTCTCCTTCTCCCTCTCTCTCTTTCCCCCTCCAGCTAGCCACCACAACTCCTGTTCACCACATTCAAAGCACTCTCATGGGAAAGAGGAGTCCCCTGAAACACTCGCAGCCTCTAGAAGTAAGACAGCGTGTGTCTGTGCATAGCGCAGCTGTTGCACAAGGCAGCTGCTCCGCAGAGGCGTCCTGGTGGGTTTGTCCATTGTGAAACACAGAGATTTTTTCCCCCAGAGAACAATGGCTTTCATGGTCACCTGCCCGACTGGGCACCCACAGCTGTGCGAAATGCACAGCAGCAGTTTCACTCGTGGCTTATTACAAGCTTCCTCCCTGGGGACAGCCGCTGCCCACAGGACAGCTGGCCACATCTTCACAGAGGGTGAGCTTCCAGCAGAGGGAAATTCTCAAGTGCTGCCGTCACACATATATGTGACACTTCGTTAAAATCGGCAGGGAATGTGTCTGGGCATCACAAGCAACCAACTCAGAATGTCTCTGAATTTTAATAGCAAAGACCATCCAAGTTTGTTACAGAAGAATAACGCACAGTTGTTTTTCTTTGTCTTTTTGAGACGGGGTTTAGCTATGCAGTTCAGGCTGGCCTTGGACTCACTTTGTAGCCCAGGCTGGCCTTGAACTTGCAGTGATCCTCCTGCCTCAGCCTCCTGAATGGTGGGATTATAGGTGTGTGCCACCATGCCTGGCTTCGTGTAGGAACTCTTGGGGGTCCTCCTCATGTAGACAGGAGAGAAAACAGTGACCCATACTGAATGGGAAGCTATTTTATGTTGGGTGTGCTGACATCATCAATCCTGAATTCTTAGAAGCCTCCAGTGAAGGCTTTCTTCCTCCCATTTTACAGATGAGGAAACTGAGGGTCAGAGAGACCTAATCACTTGTCCAAGGTCACTTGGATTCTACGTGATCTCTTCATACCCTTCTTCTCCTGACAACCCATTCTCCTCAGCCAGAATATTTTAAACACAGAAATCTGAACATTTGGTTTCTTCTTTAAAAATCTCTAAAACCTAGAACCCTGAACAAAGCCTAAACTGTAGCATCATTTTGAGGCCCCACGTCACCAGCCTTCAGAGCTTCTGCTTCTCCTTCCAGCACTGTTTTCTGGTTTTCTAGAGCAATTCTAGCGTGACCTACTCCTTGCTTTTTCCTCTGCCTGGAACACCCAGCCGCCAGATCAGATCTTTGCGTGACTGGCCCCTCCTCTTCCAAGTCTCAGCTGGGGAGGCCTCTGCAGAGGCGTCGCAGCAGCAAATGCTTGCTGCATGCCAGACGCCTGGCATCGTGCCTGGCTCCTCACAGATAACAGACGGAAGCGATCGCAGCCGCCCCGCGGAGGAAGCTGATAACCATCACTGTGGTTGCTGAGGCCAGCTCACAAACTACTCTTTAATGGGGTGTCGATTTGGCAATCTTCGCATAGATTTTTTTAAGAAACAAAGCAGGAAATGTGCTTATATTTCTGTTCCTTATAGGCACACGGGCAGTTAGAGTCCAGGTACAATGGAAGAAAGGTTCTTGATCACTTTCCAAGAAGGACATCTTCCCCATATGCCCACCTTCATACATTGACCGTGACAAGGGGGAAAATGAGTATCTGAAGGAGGAAGGGGGTGCACTTGGGGGGAAAGGCCAGGGGTCAGGCTGACTTGGGGGGCCGGGCTCGCGGGTGTCCACAAGGCGATGCCAGTGCCCTGTGCTAATCCATACTCCACTGGATGGTGCGGTCTTGGCTACAACTGGAGAAATCCAGAAAGCCATTCATTCATTCAACAGTGAGATCGTGTGTGGAGCATTTACGATCGGCCCAGCAGGCTGACAATGAAGACACCGTGGTGAACAGAACCGTTCTTGATCTCAGAAGGGACAAACATCCTTTGATTCCTAGAATGGATGTGGTCTTTCTACTTCTCTTAAGAGTGATGGAAAGAAAAACCAGGAAGCCGTGAGCGCAGTGGGAAGTGCGGTGCGTGGGGCCTGAGGGAAAGTTTCCCTGCAAAGCTGCTCTGGAAACTTCTCTGGGGTGAGGAGGAGTTGGTCAGACAAAGAACAGGAGAGGGTCTGCTGGCAGAGGAAGAGAGATGCACACGGGACTTGGAGAGGGCATGGGGGGGCTGTGAGTGTGGGGGCGCTGGGGAACCCAACAGTGACCAGGCCGCCTGGAGACATAAAAAGGGACCCGGGTGTGGATTTTGGCTGTGGCTGCTATTTATATCTGGTCGTTGGGGGGAAAGGGGGAAAGCACAGAGCAGGTATGGAGACAGAGCTGCTAATCAAAGCCAAAGGCTTGTGCAGGTGGGCAGTGCCACACTCCCATACTGTAAGAAGACCAGGGAAGAGCTGAGTCCTGGGGTGAACCCTTCAGAGAACTTGGGAGGGTAACTGCTGCAGAGGCAGGAGGACCCACCCTGAGTAGCCTGGAGAAAGTAAGGTGCAGAGCTGACCTGTCCTTGTCTTTTCTGTCTCTAACATGAAAAGCCGTCTCGCACAGTTCTAGCTTTTTTGCTGCCTTGAATTGGTGGTGACCCTCCTGCCTCAGCCTCTTGAGTGCTGGGGTGACAGGTATGCACTGCCACACCCAGCTCCAGCAACTCTAGTTCTGAGCAGAAATGGCTCAGAGGTGCACGTAGCGAGGCTGCCCACGTGGCCTGCCGTGGGTCTCCACCACTGCAGGTCCTGGGTTGGGGATTTGCTCTCCGGGCCGTGTGGGCGCAGTTCCTCAGTGACTGCCTACATCCGCCAGTGACTCCCTTACTCCCAAGTCCCCACCCGCTTGTCGGCTTTACCCTTCCTTTCGATTGCTTCTGTGACTTGAAGGGGCAAAGCTGCAGACACCAGCACAGCCGAGACAGGGTTGGCGGAGGAAGGAAGGATGAACGCAGCGTCCTCTGGTGGTCTCATGGTAGAGCTCTGTGGCTCCCCGGACCAGGAGAGTTTGAGCGAGCGATCCGCCCCAGGCCGCAGAGCGCCAGATAGCAGGGACTTGGAGCCAGTCTGTGATTTCTTATACACTCATGTATCTTGTGTAATATCTCTTTCTCCAGTAAAACCCTGACTGATACAAACCCTGAAGAAAATAGGTATAGAAGATCTTTGTCTCAATCTGATACCAGCTACCTGTGATAAACTGATGGCTGACGTACTACATGGAGAGCAGCTCTGAAATCAGGACTAAGGCAAGATGTCTTCTCTCACCACGCTGGGTTCACTATAGCTCTGGGAATGTTAGCCAGATCAGTTAGGCAAGAGAAGGAAGTGAAAGGGACATGCAAGGGAAAGGATGAAGTTAGATTATCATTATTCACAGATGACTGGGCCTCTGCATAGAAGACCCCAAAACAGTTGTGAAATGTTCGCCGGGCGTTCAGCTAGCTATGCGTTTTTCCATACATGTTTCCACAGAGGTGGCAAAACAGTACTCTAGCGGCTTCTAGTTACACTGGGAGATGTGATGTCTTGGAGTCCACACTGCACGGTGCGTGGAGGAGGGACCTGCTGTCCTAGTCAGGGTGCAGGGGCTGAGGGCGGAAGTGACCCTGCTCCCAGCAGAGGAAGTGAGGATGCCTCACTGACAGAGCCGTTCCCAGACTCCCACTGGCAGGTTAAGCAGCCTGCTCTTCCAAAGCGAGTGGTGCTCCTTCTTTATCGGTGTCGGTCCCTGTGGAGGACACCTGGACAGCTCTCCTTGAAAGAAGAGCTCAGTGCTGACGGTAGTCTTTGAAGACAACAGATAGTGTTTTCCGGACCATCCCACCCCCGTTGTTCCCTTGTGTGAGCCAGGATGAGGTGGGATGAAGAGATGGTGCTCCACGCTGTCGGCTGGGATTGAGCCTCGAGATATAGGCTACGACTTCCTGGGGCTTGAAAGATCACACATCAGAGCTAGAGCACCGACCCCAGAACATTAGATACTATCTCAGTTGTGTCATGCAGATTACTTTTCTGCATAGCCTTCTCTCTGCATTTGCAGAGGTGAATTCAGGCCTCCTACCTCGCCCAGCTCCTGGCACTCACCTACTTCCCGCCATTCTCACAGTCACTCATCTTCAAGCCACGCCCTTCTTCATGAATGAATAAAACCTGGGTGGAGGCCTTTGTTCTGGATGGCCATCACTGCAGCTGGACTTAGGACCCCTGGGCTCCCCATAACTACAAATATGCCTCAGTGTCTTTATTCTCACCATGGGTTGCACTGGAAGTGGTAGACTGGAATTAACTCGATAGAGTTCCAGTAACTTTTCATGGGAGTACAAATACAAACTTCCTGGGCCGTGAGGAGGACCGGAAAGGCTCTCCATAATGTGCGTGGACCAACTCCTCACCATGAGTGCACTAATAACAATAAAATTTAAATTAAAAAAGAACCTCCATAGGCAGGAGCAGTAAACTCAAATGACCCTTGGGGCTGGGCAGCAAATTGCGAGACAGGCAGGGTGTAGGACAGGTAGCTGTGGTGGAGACGAGCATGCGCAGGCAGATTTTACTTAGAATATCCCACTGGGACCAGGTGAAGCACCCAGCTGCCAAGTTCCGCTCAGGCTGCGTCGTACAGACCCTGCCCGATTCCCTTGCAAACCAAACGTCAGTGGCCAGGGCCTGAGCATTTCTGCCCATCGCAGGACTCCTCTGACACAGTCTCAGTTTCGAGCTTGGGCTGGAGCCTCCTGCCATTGGAGGCTGCTTCTCCCACCCTGCTGTCTTCCCTCCTTCCCAGAACAGGACCCAGCCCCCATTATGGACCAGTCCTGCTTCCTCCTTATGTGGTCTTTCACGATCTTCCCACCCTCTAACCTGGAAAGTGTAGAGCTGAAGACTGGGTGTGTGGCACACGCCAGCAGTCCCAGTTATTTGGGAGACTGAGGCAGGAGGATCACAGGCCCATGAGTTTGAGATCACCCTGGGCAACACAGCGAAAAACATGTAGCTAATGGCTAGGGAAGTAGATGTCATAATAGTTTCTATCCAAATAGCCCAAAATGTCATTACTTCTTTGGAAGGATACATCGTACCACAAAGTCACTACTCATAGCTGTAGGTAATAAACAGGGGCCCAAGCCAGTGACAGTTGTGGATAAGGTGGAAGGAAGCTCCCTCCAAGTGGCAAATGACTGCTGGCTCTGGCTCTGTACAAAGATATGGCTTTCCAAGGTCCACAAGAAGGGCGTATTTTTCCCTCCTAAAGCCCTTCTTTAGAACATGTCCGTGTTTAGCATTCCAGTTCCCTTCCCACCGATTCCATGAGTTATTTCAAGAATTCTTAGTTTTAAGGAGAGGTGACAGAAGTGTTCATACTTCCCCACTGGGGGCCATGAGAAAATAGTTACATGTAAGCCATATTTTCTAAAGAAAGCATGTCCTGCGAATATCATAAATCCTTTGATGTATCATAAATCCTTTACGATGTACCATAAATCCTCGGGACAGGCTCGAAGGAGCTTTGTCTCTGAGATCGATGAAGAGGTAGCTGAGCTCAGGCTTAGAGCATCAGGAGTCAACGTGGGGCAGAGAAAGTTCTTTGATCATCTTTAAAGACAAGATCTCGCCTTGAGTGTACTTGGAAGTATTTTGCATTCTGTAAACACAACAAAGATCGGCTTGGAAAGATCAAAGCAGAGGGAAGCGGCTTGTCTGCTGGTTTGTGAATGTTTATTTTCCATCACTTTTTAAAAGCACATTTACCAAAACAGCAACAAGAGCAACAACAACAAAAAAACCCAACAAGCAAAAGAGAAAGAATAAAACAAAATGTTCCACCCACATTCTCCAAAAAGCGAAGACAGAGGAAGAAGGACCAGCCTGCAGGAGAAGACGGGCATCTGGGTGACACTCGCTTTGGGAACAGTTCCTGTAGGTGACCTCCGGAGGGGTGAGAAAGAGCTGAAATATTTTGAAGGAGCCACAGTAAACATGATCCGGAAATGGACCGTTTTTTGTAAATCCCACATAACTGCAGGCCTCCTTAGATGTATCCCCTAAAGCTACTCTCCTCTGATTAATCCAAAGGGGGAACCCTCTTTAATCTTATGTATGCACATCCACCCCTACTGAAAGCCCATCTGTCCGCCCTGAGAAAAGGAAGAGACTCCGTCCAGCCAATTGGGAACTAGATGTACTTTGTTGTCCCCTACTCAGCCCGTGCTGCGCTGTAAAGATGGTTCACTGTCTCTCTGCTGTGTGCCAGGTATTGTCGGTCTCACTGGCTGTTCACAGCCCCATGAAGAAGCTACTGTTACAGACACCTCATTTAGGAGATGAGAAAGCTAAGGCACAGAGAGGGTAAGTAAGTAGCAAGGAGTAGCTCAGAAGGAAGAGTCAAAGCCAAGGTAGGAACACAGGCGGTTTTGACTCTGGAATCTGCCCTTTAAGCTCATATACCTTATGACTTAGCACACAGTTTGTTACAAGATGGCGTGGGCGTTTCAGCGGATCCTGGGTGGGTGAAGGACAGACTGCTTGCTGGGGTCGGGAACGGAAACCTGATAAAACGAAACTTTTGTATAATAGAATGTGGTGACCGCTGCAAGAAAGAAGGATGCAGCGCTGCTGTGAGCTAAGGTGGAGCAACCTCCAAACACACCGTTCTGCTCTGGAGAGAGAGCAGGACGAGCAACTGTGCCCGTGGCAGTTCCTGCTTACCGTGTGGTCAGTCTAGCTTTGTTTTGGAAGGTTATGTAAGTGTCAGAGTTCCCCAGGGACAGGGGCACAGCCGTCTGGGCAGCCAGAGATTGGGGTGACAGACAACCCCTTCAGTCCATGTTCATTTGTACAGCTGGAAGTTTTTGAGCCCTATGTAGATATTTCGCTGTTTTGGATATAAAAACTGAGCCTTGAAATTGGGCCTGGTGGCACGTGCTTGGACTCAGTACTCTGGGAGGCTGAGACAAAAGGATCAAGCTCAGCCCGGGCAACTTAGTGCCTTAGCAAGATCTGCCTCAAAATAACAAATAAAGTTGCACCTTAGTGTGAATGCCCTGGAACCCAACTGGGTTGGGGAGAGGAAAGTGAGGGAGGAGGGGAAGGGAAGGGAGGGGAGGGGACAGAGGGAGCTTTGACTTTGAGTCCAACTTCAGCCTGGCCAAATGCAGCTCACTCTTCGCAAAGCAAGGTGCTTCCCATCTGGCATCCCGTCCTGACTTGCTGGGGGACTAATGTATCACTCAACACGCACAGCACACACTGCCTTTCCGTCTGTGGGCCTGTACCATGAACAGCCTGGAGGATGCTCCAAGCACCTGAGGATGTTTGAGAACCAGATTTCAGCCGGGCATGGTGCCACACGCCTGTAATCCCAGCACTCGGGAGGCTGAGGCAGGATTGCTGTGAGTTCAGGACCAGCCTGGGCTACAAAGTGAGCTCAAGGCCAGCCTGAACTGCACAGAGAGACCCTGTCTCAAAAAGACAAAAAAGGAAAAAAAAGAGGGAACCAGATTTTGAGAGCGTTGGCTTCTCCCCAGCAATTTAAGAGTAGGGCCACAGAACAAAGGCACACAGAAAAGGCAGCAAATGGTGACCTGGTAAAGCAGATGCGGTCTAACTGCACGTGTGTGTGGGCTCTCAGAAGCAGGTCAGGGCTGGGAGATCTTGCCCAGCAAGTCCAGGAGACAGGGATGAGGAGCTAAGCGACTGCAGAGGCCACCGCCCTTCTCACCCCGACCCTCCCACTGCCCTGCTCCGGCCAGCTGCAGAGCCATCTGTGTTCTGTACACAAAGATCCGGGACAGTGAGAGGCCGCCCTGAGGAGACACGTTACCCAGAGGCCAAGTTAGGACGTGCGGTAGCACGACGCGGTAGCTGGGAGGCGTGGAGAGTAACCACTGGCCCACTTTCCGCCCTCTGTATCGTATCGCGCCGGGCGTCTGCAGGAAGGGAACGCGGCAGCCCGCTCCTCCTGTCTCCCTCCTCGCTGCCGTTCACTCATCCCCTCTCCTGTCCTCCCGCTCTCCTCCCTGGGCTCTGTCTTCCCTTCTTCTTTCCACCTCCCCTCTGCAAATTCCCCTCTCTTGGATACAGTGGTCCAAGAAAGAAATCTTCTTATCTTTCCCATCATGCATTTCAGTAGCTTTCCGTATCAGTATTTATCCTTAAATGCACGATTCTGTGACTTATGGGGAACAGAAAGTCTCTTAAAATAGCCAAATGCTGTGAGATTTCAAAACCAAAACTTGCCCTGGAAATTTGCGACCATATTCAATTATTTCCCTTTCACTTGCCAGGCTTCTCATGGGGAGAGAACTAGTTTATGCAGCTGTAAAGCTCAAGACAGCTTTGCTTCAACCACTGGCATTTCATTATCAGAAGTATTTGGAATTTTTAAAATGAGGTGACAGCTAAGTAATTTTTTGCATCATTCCACACTACAAGGAGGAATTGTTCCATTTGCAGCTGTTTTTAAAGAAAAACTCAGCAAAAAGTTAGAGATGCTGAAGGAAAACCGGTTCTTCTTCTTTTTTTTCCCCTGTGGTTAATGTGATTTGCCAAACGGCTTAGAAAAATAACAGTTTTTGCTTCAGTTTTCCTTTTGAAAAGTTGAAAATGCTTCAACAAATGGTTCCAGCATGTGCAGAAAATGATCTGAAGCAATTTACCTGATAAGACACTCTTGGGACGTCCTTTTCCAAACTAGTGTTTATATAAGGTAACATTGAAACATTAAAAAAAAACGAGTAGAATACAAACAGAATATATTCATTTTTGTCTGGGAGCCTGGCAGACTCGAAACAACTGCAGGTTGTGAGGTAGGATCGTTCCTGGTGTGATAGTTACTTGGGAAAGCTCATAACCGACTTGTAAGGTGAGGGAGCAACGCTAAATAATGCTAGAGAGCCTTTGCGTGGTTCACTCAGGAGTCCCGGGCAATCAATAGTTGCAGGGAAGGGACAGGAGAAAGGAGACACTCACCTTCGCCTTCATCCTGAGCCCCTGCAAGGACGATCATTCCCCACCCCCGCAGCACCGGCAGAAGCCACGTTCGGAGGGAACTCTTTCTGTGTGGGGAGCACAGCCAACCTGGGCTCTAGAAGGCACGAGCCAGCATTCAGCTCTTGGGCAGCTGTCCTCGCCAGTTGCCCGGGCTGACACCTAACCCGCTGTGCTGTGCGCTCCCCATGAGGGCTCCTCCCATCCATCTGCGGAGGAGCCCCTGCGGCTGTCCTCCCCGTGCGCAGCAAGGGCGAAGCTGTGAGTAAGCCGGGTGAACTTGGATAGGCTGAGGGAGAAACTTAGCTAGCAGGATGATTCTTGTTTTCTTAACACCCGATAGAAACAATGATACTGGAAAATGGCATATTCGTGAATAGGTGCAAGGCACAAACTAGCTGGTTTCTCCATGGTAACAGTGAGGACTGACCGTTGGTCCTGTCCTCCCTACATCCTCCCTGATGCCTCCAGAGTTCCATCCATGTAGAAGGCACTCCCTTTGAGGAAGAGGTTGCGGCCAGAAAAAAAATTCCCAAGCCACCAGTAGAAAGGAAACGTGTTCTTCCTGATGTCCGAATGCCGTGGTTTCCCAGTAGGTCTGGGTCTTGCCCAGCTCCACTAGCTTGGCTGTGCTTCCTCGGTTCCCGGGAAACTTGCTAAGCTCTTCGAGCGTCCCTGACTTGACAATGACTTGGCAAGCACCTGCTCGTGAGCTGTGCCGGGGGCCAGGTGACCAGCGTCCCTGCATCTAAGCTCAGGATTGGAATGAGCCAACAGTAAGTTCTCCCAGGCTACAGAGTAATTGATTTCCTTGGATGTGGCCCAAGATGGGCCCATCAGACCAGACTACTCTCTGGAGATGCTGGTGGATTCATCCATCTCCTTCTCCTCCATTACCTCTACGGCCATGCCTTGCTAGCCACACCCTTGGGTTACTGTCTAAGATACTCTACTTGCTTGAGAAACTGAAGGGTTGGAAGGAATTTTGGATGAAGGTAGGTGGTCAAGGATCTTCCCGAGGGAGGGCAAGTAGCTCAGGACTTTTGCAGGCCTCGCTTTCTTTGCCTGATGGTGAGGGAGCTTCCCAGGGAGAGCCCCAAGGTTCCATTCTGCTGAGAAACTCAGGGTTTGCTCAGCTTCCCTCTCTCTTTTGTCTTTTTTTGAGACAGGGTCTCGCTATGCAGTTCAGGCTGGCCTTGAGCTCATTGTATAGCCCAGGCTGGCCTTGAACTCACAACAATCCTCCTGCCTCAGCCTCCTGAGTGCTGGGATTACAGGTGTGCGCCACCATGCCTGGCTTTCGGCTTTTTCTCTTAATCTTGGCCCTGAGTTCATGGAAGCCAGCAGAGGCATCAACAAAGGAAGAACACACAGCACTTTTCCTTTCTAATGTCTTCTCCTTTGTTTTCTCCTTTTCTTTGAAGGGAAGAAAAGGTGAAATGCATATAGAAAGGAGTTCGGTATTATTTGATTGGGCATAAATAACGATCCCAACTCCAACTAGGAGAAAGTTTGCTGCGAGACTATGTTCTCACACTTTGTGTGTCTCACAGCCTCCCGCTCCTGTCATGTCTAAGCATCACTGGAACAGTTTTGAAAGTAAAATATTAAATTGGATCAATTAAAAAAACACAAATTTCCCTAAGCAATATTAGGTAGGAAATTATAGATTTTTCTTTTCTTTTCTATTCCACACTGGAAACTGAACCTAGGATCTCATGAGTTCTAGGCAAGCACTTTAATAATGAGCTACATTCCTCAACCCTTTTTCAAAATTTTGTTTTGAAACAAGGTCTTACTAATCTGCCCAAGCTGACTGTCACCACTGCTGTTCAACATAGTTCTGGAAATATTAGCCAGAACTGTTTGTTAGACAAGAGAAAGAAATAAAAGGAATAAGGATAGGAAAAGAAAAAGTTAAATCATTATTTTTTGAGGATGACATGATACTCTGTATAGAATAACCCAAAAATTCCACCAAAAGACTTCTAGTTTTTTGTTTTGTTTTGCTTTGCTTTTTGTTTTTCTTCTGGTACCAGGAATCGAACTCATGACCTTGCACTTGCCAGGCAGGCGCTTTGCCACTGAGCTAAATCCCCAGCTCCAAGATTTCTAGTTTTAATAACAAAATTCAGTAGCATAGCTGGATAAAAAGTCAACACTCAAAAGTCAATAGCATTCCTGTACACAAATAACAAACTGACTCAGAGAGAAATTAGGGAAACAACACCCTTCACAATAGCATCTAAAAAGACGAAATATCTAGGAATCAATCTAATGCAAGAAGTAAAAGACCTCTACTCTGAAAACTACGTTACTCTGAAAAAGGAGATTGAAGAGGACGTCAGAAAGTGGAAAGACAGCCATTGCTGTTGGGTGGGATGAACCAATATAGTGAAAATGGCCATCCATTTAAAATTACTATACAGATTTAATGCAATCTGGGGCAAAATTTCAATAGCATATCTCACAGAATTAGAGAAAACAATCCTAAAATTCATTTGGAACCAGAAGAGACCTAGAAGAGAAAAAACAATTCTGGGCAACCAAGGGAAGGCAGGGGGCATCACAATCCTTCACTTGAAATTATACTACAAAGCTACTGTGATAAAACAGCATGGTACTTGCCAACAATAACAAACCAGACCTGAGGACCAAAAGAAAAGAAGGTACAGAAATAACTCCAAGCACACTCAGCCGCTTTATCTTTGACAAAGGGGCCAACCACCTTCTCCGGAAGAAAGACAGCCTCTTTAATAAATGGTGCTGGAAAGATTGGTTTTTCACCCACTGAAAATTAAAACTAGACCCATATCTTTCACCATGCATTAAACTAAAATAGAAACAGATGTGAGATCTAAATAGTAAAACACAAACACTGAATCTTCTGGAAGATGGTCTAGGTAGAACTCTCAAAGACATTGGTGTAGGCAAAGACTGTATGAGCAAAACTCCAAAGGCATAGGAACTATCACAAAGAATCCACAATTGTGATCTCATCCGATTAAAAAGCTTTTGCACAGCAAGAGAAACCAACAGAGTGAGGAGACAACCCACAGCATGGAAAAGAATTTTTGCCAGCTGTCCCTCAGACAAATACCTAATATCTACAATGTATAAAAAACTAAAAAAAACCTAGATACCCCAAATTTAAAGACCCAACCCCAAAATGGGCATCTGAAATGGATAGACTGTTCCCAGATAAAGAAGGAGAAATGATAAATAAATATGTGAAAAAATGTTCAACATGACTGGTCATTTGAGAGATGCAAATTAAAACAATGCTGAGATTCTGTCTCACCCCAGAAAGAAAGACTATTATCAAGAAATCAACCAAGCCGGGCATGGTGGCGCACGCCTGTAATCCCAGCACTCAGGAGGCTGAGGCAGGAGGATCCTTGTGAGTTTGAGACCAGCCTGGGCTATAAAGTGAGCTCAAGGCCAGCCTGAACTGCACAGCAAGACCCTGTCTCAAAAAGACAGGAAAAAAAAAAAAAAAAAACGAAAAAGAAATCAACCAGTAACAAATGCTGGCAGGGCTGTGGGAAAAAAGGAACTGCTCTCCAGTGTTGGTGGGAGTATAGGTTGGTACAACCACTGTGGAAATCAGTGTGGGGCTTGCTAAAATAAAACCTGAAACTAGAGGGTCCATTTGACCCAGCTATTCCCCTTCTTGGCCCCTACCTGAAAGAATTAAAACTATCATACCACAGTGATATACGCACACCCATATTGATAGCAGCACAGTTTTTAATAGCTAAATCTTGGAAACAGCCCAAATACCCATCGGCCAATGCATGGATAAAGAAGATGTGTTTTTTATACAATGGAGTACTACTCTGCCATAAAGAAGGATAAGCTTGAGCTATTTCTAGCTAAATGGATATACCTTGAGATGATACCCTTTGTGTGTGTGTGTGTGTGTGTGTGTGTGTGTGTTTGTTGTGAAGATCAAACCAGATCTTATGCATGTAAAGCAAGAGCTCTACCACTGAGCCACATCCCCAGTCCTTAGACCATACTGTTAACTGAAATAAATTGGACACACATGTAAATATCACAGGGTTTCTCTGGTGTGAAAAACTAAAAGTGTAAATAACCAAAGGTATGGTAGGTATTGGAAAATGGAAAGAAAATGTTCAAATGAGAAGGGGAACAAGGGAAGGTGGGGGAAGGAAAAAAGGGACAGGGAATAAAAAAATAGAAGGAAAAAATGGAAACAAAGCTTTTGCAAGTAAAGGGGAAGAGGTGTTGAGGGGAGGGGAGAGGAATTAGAAAAAAAGAAGCCAGATATACCATGTACAGGTACAATTCCCTATGATGAATGAGATCACTATGTGTATCTAAACTGTACCACTGAAATAAAAAGAAAAGGAAAAAAGTAATCTGCCCTGGCTGGCCCTGATCTTGTGATCTTTCTGCCTCAGTCTCCCAAGAAACTGGGCCTAAGTTGTTTTCTCCCATGCCTCATAGAAAGGAGAGATCTGATGAGCTACTTTTAGTGCTTTCTAATGTGCATTAAGATACACAAATCACACACACACACACACACATTTCTGTCTGTGTGGTACACCTACAACCATTTGGTTTGCCATCAGTCAAGGTCCTTGCAGCATGTGACATTTCCCTTTGAGGGCTCAAGAGATCAAAACTGGCCCAGTCCCCAGGTTCTGTATTTCCCCAGGTCCTGGCAGAGGGGGTGGCAATGCAGGGAGCCCCTGTGCTCTCTCAGCTGTCCCGCCCTCACTGTTGGTGAGTTCCCGCCACTTCCCTGCACTCAGACCTTGTCAACAAGCGGCCACAGATCAATTCACCCCCACTCTCAAGGCCCTAAAGGAAGGTCGGAGATGTCTGACATCTTCCTAGTAGCCACTGACCCACGGGAGGCCCCAGTTGAGTAACTAATCAGGCTTTGATTTCTCTTTCAACTGGGGCCAGTCTAAGTTCACAATCCCAGGCAAACGTGCCGCAAAGCACTTTTGACTTGTTCAGCAAACACCTCCAAGGGAGCGGGACCCTGCTGCTTTCTTCCTTCACTTTTTCCCCTCAGAGACAGACTGGCTGGCCATCCACGGCAGATGCACAACAAACAACAGCTCCTCTTGATGCTTCCAAGCAAAAGAGCAACGCTGTCCATTCACCACGGAAGCTCATGCAGAAGTCATCCCGAGGTGGCCAGAGGAGCGAGCCGCTCAGGGCGGCCTGGGAAAGAGTTTCTGATCCCGGCAGCTCCTTCTTGGAGCTGAGGCTCCGCCCAGGCTCGGGGAGGACGTTCAGTTCTCTGCGTTAACTCCGCTTCCATGAATACAGGATCCCTTTTCCCCTGAGCAAATGCTCATGAGCAATAGATGTTTGAAAATGGTTCCTAAAATACTTTACTTCCCCATTTTGCAACTCATGTTGGAGCCTAATCTCACCCTTCGTGGCATCATTTTTACCAAGTTCAACCTTCTTCCTTTTTTAAGTTGTTTCCCTCTGGGGCCCTGTCATTTCCTCCCTTAGTCATCGCAGTTCCAAAATGATTGTGGTGCGCAAAGGGCCAGGGTCCCTTATTCCCTTGTCAGCCTCCTTTGAAGGGCCGGCTGCTGGCAGATGGTGTAAGCTTCTAAGCAGTGGCGGTGTACTTCCTAGCTGTGCTTTTTCAGCACCTTCTACAGGAAAACGTTCAGACAAGAAAGGTCACTAAATGAGAGACTGAAGAACAATTATGGGATAGATGTTAAAAATTAACTGCGCTAGCAATATAGTAAATGTGAAGAAAGAAAGCCAGGTACTTCTTTCGTTGCATAGCTCACAGCGCCTCGCATGTCACTGGCCCTTAGCATTTGCTGAGTGAACGAACGAAGAGTATGTATTCTGCCTCCAGGGGAGGACGTGGCATGTCACACAGTTATGTGACAGCGATTTACTGCTTTATTTACTATTCCTTCTGCTCCCACCCTGGAAAGTCTTAAACATCCAAAGCTTTAGTTGTTTTTTTGTTTTGTTTTTTCAAAAGACAGAGTAAACAATTCTCCTCCATGTCCACGAAAAACAGTCTGATTCCATCCAAGGTGGGAAAGGAAGCCACCTACACTGAATTTTCTCAGTTCTTCTGGCTTTTGCCCTCTTCCACCTACAGTCTTTTCTTTGCTTGGCATCCGCAGCACTCTTTGAAAATAAGAGACCATGTCATCGCCTGTATTAGGTGGGTGGTGGCTTCCTTTGCAATTAGAATGCACTTTGACATTTTGACACAGCAGGCCAGGCCCTGTGCTTCCACTCCAATGTCGTTTCCTGCCGTTCTTTGCTTTGTGCCCACCCCCTTGGCCTTTTTATGGATACTCTGCTGTGCTGAACTCATTCCTACCACAGGGCCTTTGCGCCTGCACTTCCTCTGTCGCTGGATCTCCAGAGTGGCCCTTCACATCCACTCACTGTCTCCATCAGATCACCCTGCTTTATTTCCCTTATGGCAGCCAGCCACCCCACCCCCATCCCTTAAAACCCTTGTGCCTGTGTCCTGGCTTCCTTCTGACTGTTGCAGGGCTAGCTCTGTCCTCCTCTCCCTGGTCACTCATCACCCCGTAACTCTGTGCAGTGTAGAAGGCAGCAGTGGACGATGGGGCACTTGCCTTTGGGCTGCTCTGCCCTATGAGATGGACAAAGGGCTCAAGTGGCTGGGAAGGTCAGAGAGAGGCCCTGTCTTTGTGACCTCGGCTTGAATGGCAGCGGTTCAGATCTAAAGCAACATCTGACCAGTGGAGGAAGAGCCCAGTTCTCGAGAATTAAGGCTGAGTGGGGCCAGGGAGGAGTCAGAGAGCTGAGAGTCTAGGTCAAGCTCTGTTCCCAGGCACCTGACAACAAGGAAGTGTCGCTGCTCTCTGCACATCTGGCCGCTTGGAAAGGGCTCCGGCTGCGCCGTCACCTCCCGTTCACTCACACGCGGCCACGGAGCATGCGCTGTGTCTGCTGGGTGCAGACCCCGGCTGGAGACACGCTGCCTAAGCACCGCAGGCCCGTGGCCCGGGAGCCGCCTCCCAGGGTGCAGGCAGACAGCAGGAGGGAAGGACAAAGGCCAGGATGAAGGCGAAGTGGGGGCTGGGAAAGATGCGAGCAGGTGGGCTGGGGCTGGGGGTCCAGGGAGGCCTCTGGGTGAAGCAATGCCAGATGGAGGCAGGCGCAGCAGGGTGGGTAGGGAGAGAGGAGGCTCGCGCAGCCGGCCAGGGGTGCCTCCGTGGTTAGGGAGCTTCCAGACACAGCCCCATTCCCTCCTCCATGAAGCCTGGGGGCCAAGTGTCCTGCTGTCCACCTCAGGACTACAGCGGGACCGCTGAGCCTGCACCGTGCCCCCTGGTACACTGCGAAGCCTTGCACGGCCCTTGCCCGCGCACGAGGCGAGCCAGGCCCCCAGGGCCCGCGCATCCGCCCTGAATGTTGATGGTTTTTAAAGATTCTGTCTTTACCTCTATCTTCCTTGAGCGCGTCTAAACCATGCCAGAGAGATAGGAGAGGGTGCAGCTGAGGCTGAACCCCAAATACCACCATCTGAATGTTCTGGAAAGATGATGTTGGACAACCCACTATTCACTAAGATGCTAGAAAGACTTGTTTGAAAACGCCCTTCAGAAACCAGTGAGCATATAGCTGTCTTTTTACTGACGGCACTGTGGATTGGATTAAACTCAGGGCCTTCCTTTCTTCTCCTCCTTCTCCTTCTCCTTCTCCTTCTCCTTCTCCTTCTCCTTCTCCTTCTCCTTCTCCTTCTCCTTCTCCTTCTCCTTCTCCTTCTCCTTCTTCTC
>NW_004955445.1:2806597-2814569 GCF_000276665.1 Chinchilla lanigera
CTCCTTCTTCATTTTGACACAGGGTCTCACAAAGTTGCCTAGTTGCCCAGGCTGGGCTTAAACTTGTGATCCTCCTGCCTCAGCCTCCTAGAATGCTGAAAATGCAGGTGTGCTCCATGATTCCTCACCAGCTGTCTTTATAAAAGAGATAAAGTATGCCTTAGACAGAAGATACTGTGGAAACCAGGTTTAAAGTAGAATCAACTTTTGGAAATTCTCAGAAAATGACAGAAAGCAGCCCTAATGTTTATTTGACTCACTAATCTTACTTCCAGTCCTGGACATGGCAGAGAAAAAATGTGATGGTGTAGTGGGGGTGCCGTGTACAAAGCTGCTAACTTCAAATCACTGCTAAGCACTTGCACACATGGCTGTGTGCACACATACTCATGCCCAAGCACCGACTGACACAACTTGCAACCACTGGGACTGAATCACGAAGGTACATGCAGACTGTATTTTTAGGAATAAGCATTTCTAAATTCAAAGCAAGGATTCCTAAATGATAAAAATAACTCATTTACCTGGTCTTTTTGAACTAATTTCCTAGCATGTTTTGAGCAGAGGTGTAGGAGGAGCCAGCTGGCTAGAGTGAAGGAGACATCGGATTCACCACTCTGCCGGGCATAAGGATTCCTGCTTTTGTTGCAACTGTAGTACTGGAGGTTCCCGTTGCTAGTAGCGTGGTGTGTATTTTTAGGTGTTCTCGTAAAACAACCAGGACAAAGCATAATTAAACAGTCTGGTAAACATGCAAAATCTGCTGCGTGTTAAGGGGAAAGCTCTACTGACGGAACCGTTGGTTAGCAGGCAGCATTGGCAAACAGCTCCGGGAGCAGCTGCTGTTTACCTCCATGGGCCAACACAGACTCGCAGTCTGAAGGGTGGCTCAGAATGCAAGCGAGGGCTCTGAAATCAGACACACCAAGGCTGAGGACCCACACAGCAGAAGCACTGCGCTAGCATTTGAAAAGCAAGTAAATGACGTGGTAGGCATTCAAATTAGCGGCCAGTTGTGCTTGTAGAATCTGAACTCTGCTAGATGTGTTTTTAAACAGTGGAAAAAGAGTATATTATCTTGTATGTGCTTTGACAGGGACACGCAGGAACCGAGGAAACAGTAGCTGAGGCTGCCCCTGGACTAGGAGGCGAAGGCTGGGTCCTCTTTCTGGTGCAGGGCTACCAGGAAGGGGGCGCTTGTGTGCAGTGAGATGACATGGCCTGGCGCACTGGGGCCCGAGCACCAAATCCCGACAAGTGATCTGGGAGTTCAGAATGGCTGTTTTACAGGGCGGGTGGGGCGGTGCCCGCTTGCGATCCCAGCTGTTTCCTCGTTGGTAACACGGGAGAAGAGCAACGCTCTGCTTCACGGAGAGGCCGTGAGGAGAGGGGACTGTGAGGGGACACTGCACACAGCCCGGGTGTCAGTGATCAGCGACAGTCATTGCTATCATCGCCTCACTGGGAGAGCAAGACCGCACAGAGAGTCTGAGCCTGTCAGTCGTGTCTATGCACACAGCCAGGCTATGGACACACTGTCAAGGGCCATACAAATAATCCAGGCAGAATAAGGGGCTCAAAAAGAAAAAGGACTCTAAATCATAAAAAACTCCAGGCTATTTGAAAAAAAAGTCAATGTTATGAAAGAAAAAAGGAGTGGGTTCATAACCTAGAGTAAGGATCACTGAGACCTGGTAAACGACACCGTGTGTGAGCCCACGAGGAATCCTCCATTGGAAAAGCAGACAACAGGCAAAAAGAGAAAAAGGGTATTTTTGGAAAATCTGAATGCGGACTGAATATTAGGGTGGCATTGTGAAATCAAGGTGAAATAATGGTGGGTGCGATGTAGGTGTGTGGTGCTGGAGGTAGATGCCTGAGGAGACCCATGATCAAGTGTTGGGGGGTAAAGCAGCGTTATTTCTGTCATTTGCTTTCCAGTGGTTTAACCACGGTGACAACATAGTCAGCGCTCATGTCTAAGTATATACAAATAGGTGCGCATGAGTGCGACAAAGCGCCAGGAGCTGATGGGTCCAGGCGGCTTAAGTCAGGAGTTTGCTGAATTACTTAACCCACCTCCATCTATTCCAGTGCTTTGAAAAATGTTGCAGTACGCAGTTGAGGACACAGTTCTAAGCTAGCTAAGTATTTACACATAGTCTACATAAAAAAATATCACAGACCACTCCGCCATACAGTCCACTACTGGAATCCATTATTATTGCAATAAATATTTTATTAGCCCTGTAAACAGGCTCCTCACTTAGCAATTGTCTCATTTCTTGTTTTTTTCCCTGTTCTACTTAAAAATTTAAAAGAATGTAAGAGAAATTAAAAAAAAAAACATCAACGCTGAGCTTCACGTTCCTGGAGTCTGAGTAAATGCTTTTGGGAGCCGTTTGAGCTTCTAAATAGGGGCTGTCTTTTGATTCAAGACACCGACTTGCAGTTAACATGCAAATTCCAGCTGGGTCCTGCGGTGCGCAAGTTACAGGAGGACAGTGCCTCGGGGGACCGCTGTGGATTCAGGTGGGAGACAGAAACTGAGGTCTGGGTTCTGCTCTGGAGAAGCGAGCGCAGGACCTTGAGAACTACACTGGGTGTTTTCAAAGTGCAGAGGAAGGAGAGACTGGGCTGGGCAGAGCCCCACATTTGCTGGACAGACATAAAGGGACGGGCTCTGGTACCCACCACATTCGCCGCTATCTACTGAGCAATCATTTATAGCCATCTCGGAAGCCGGCTGGTAAAGAGCTCTACAGACCACGGATTTCCCACCCTTAAACACACGCTCAGTGTTCCCATGTCAAAGCCATATGTTGTTAGCATTCATCCTTTGCCTTCATTAGAAGCATAGCACCAAAACTGGTCGGAGCCTCCTCCCCACGCACCAGCCCAGGCGCACGGCCCGGTCACTCACCTTGGGCACACCGTCCCTGATGCTGGTTCCCCTCATGCCTGCAGCGTGCAAAAGCTCCCCAGAGTGCCACAGCCAGTATCCGCGGCTTCACAGGCAGATTACGCAGTGTCACCGCCTGCTTCCGACTGGTTCTCAGAAGCCGAATCCTATGGAGTTATCAGACAACACATGGGAAACTGTCAAGAAGATTCTTCCAGCAGGCAGACTTTCTGGGAAGCATGATAAGAGTAAAATGAGAGGGGTGAGGGCGGGGGGAACCAGAAATGCAGGCCACGCTCACGCCTCCCTGCCTGACGTCTCCCTTTGTCTACAAGAAGAGATTGTCACTCATTCGCTGTGTGAAACCACAAAAGAAGAAGGAAAAAAAAAAAAAACTTCTGCTTTATGTGGTGAAGTTCCTTCTTTGAAAGACCTAGGGTAGGAGCAGACAGCATTCTTGCCTTTGAATATTGTGGGACAACTTCCACACAACAGACCCGCCTCATCTTCCTGATGAGAGGCTACTTGGCCGAATTTCTGATGCTGGTCAGCGTTTCTTCCTTTTTGCTCCCTAGCCCCGGCCTGCTGACAGCCAGGGTAAAACGAGTCAAGTGAGGTGCCTCACAGGACAGCGCCCAGCATAGGGGCTCCCCGCTACTCTGAGCCTCGTACTCACCCCTGGTCCTAGCTCATGATACTCAGTGAAGAACGTTTTCTGATCGGCAGCAGACACCATGCTAAGCACGGCACTTGTGTCACTTCTGAAATCTCACAAGCCATCTCCTGCCCTGGAAACCACCATGCTAGTGCGTGCAGTTCCTCCTGAGCTTGCTGGGTCTTTTTACTGTCTCCAAATCCAGACCCACCATCTGGAGGAGATCTACCCTGCAGCAGGCGCTGTGTGAAAACCCGACCGCACTTCCATTCCTCTTTAACAAAATGGCAGCCATTCTTCCAAGCCTGGCTCCGGTTTGGCCCCCTCTCCAGGCTCCCTTCCTGCTGCCACTGACCCCGTTGTCTTGTCCTCTGGTGTCGCATGTGTTTTAGTCCCCACGTTGGAGCACTGGGATATACTTTACTAATTCAAATAGCTGGCTGGCTTCTGACCAAGACAATATAGGTTTTCAAAGGTTATCCTGGTTTGAAATCAACTTCAAGGATTCCTCTAGGGTCTCATCCCTTGAAATCAGTGACCGTTGTGCTGCAGACAGTAGCAGATAACAGGGAGGGGACGGTGACCCTGCAGAGCGGACAAATAAGCTCACTTGCAAACACACTTGGCAACCAGTTCAAAGTAGAGATCCACAGAGAGGAGGAGAGAGATGGGAGAAGAGCAAAGAGTTATTTAGGGCAGGCCTCACGCAGGCGTACGAAAGAGGCAAGCGTGAATCAGTATAAAGGCAGAGCTTGCTGTGTGCGCTGTGCTTATGAGCACGCATGGCAGGAAAAATGGGGGCATGAGAGGTTGAGAAGTTACGTGTTCTACTGAAGGAGAACAAGGAGATTCACAGGAAGAGCTGAGTCCGAAAGCCCGGGGCGATGAAGGATAGCCCAGCACCAGGTGCGTTCAACCCTCCGCCCACGGGCTGGACCTGCCTGGCTTGCCTGGGGTGCATTGAGAGCAGAGAAATGATCCTGGGCCAAATGTAAAATATAGAATACCGGTAATGTAGATAAGTAATTGACGGGGCTGGGGATTTAGCTCAGTGGCAAAGTGCCTGTCTGGCAAGCGCAAGGTCATGAGTTCGATTCCTGGTACCGGAAGAAAAACAAAGATAAATAATTGACATTTTTATTTTTCAGTGTGTTTTACTGTAACGTAGGCCACAGATTGGATCCATTCGAATGGCACTCCTGCAATGTGCATAGCTGGTGATAGTTGCAAGGCAGCTGTAGTGGAAATCATCGGATGGCTTCTGTGCTGCCCAGGCTGAGCCTGGACAGTTTCCTTATGTGAGCTCCTTCGCACCTGCTTCCTTCGAATCTAACTCTGCATCTTTTGTATTGGTAAGGATGCGTTAGGATTCATTGTGCTGCAGACACTTTTTAAGAATGAGAAAAGCTTTTTAAGGGATAATGTAAGTATCATACAACCCACCCTGATGTTTGGTGTATTCGGAGTGGTGGAGCCATTATTCCTGACTGGTTTCAGAATGTTTTGGTTGTGTCAAAAGGAAACTGCATCCCAGTAGCTGTCACACCTTAATGCCCTCTCCCCAGGTCCTGGCAAACACTGTTTCTAAATTTTTTTTTTTGGTACTGGGAATCGAACTCAGGACCTTGCGCTTGCCAGGAAGGCACTGTGCCACTGAGCTATATTCCCAGCTTCCTGTTTCTATTGTATTATAAATTTTGTACACATTTGAAATTCCCTGTAATAAAAAAGTGAAAAAGAAAGGGCAAACTTGCTTGCGGTCACACTGTAAAGTAACGGGGCCAGAATGTGAACCCATATTTCAGAAAACAAAGCCGTCACCCTGTCCTAGGTTCTCCTCCATGGCGAGTGCCTGGCAGTGATCTGCCTGGTAGTGAAGGGCTCGCCCTGAGCTCAGGGCACAGGTTACACTGTTGTCACTTTGTAGAGAACTCCACCTAGACCACAATACAAAATTAAGACACAGAAGTAATGAGATTCAGGCTCTGAAATTCATTAGACTAAGTGCAACAGACATACCAAGGATGGTATCTTGTGAATAGGGGCTTGATTTCTCAGCTTTGTGTGTGATTCCTATGTGATTTTTATGAATGAAATCTGTGAGAAACTGCTTTTGATTTGTGGTTGCAATCCACTCGTATGGTAAGGCAAATCAGTCTCTTTTGTGCCCATTGTAAGAGCTTTATTCTAGGAAATAGGGTGCTTTTGAAATATCCGGTTGTCTGAAGTCTGAAACAGCTGGCGTCATAGAGAACCGAGTTAGGGAGAACCCAAGAAAGGTTCTTATGCTCCTTACTGAGAATAAAATTTTCAGGGTTTTCTTTTCTGAACTCAGGGAGCCTTATCACGTCACTTCTGTAGTGCCTAATAATTATGCAGGAAGGCAAGTTACTTTTGGAATACTTCTGTATTCTTTTGTACTGTTTTTAGGACAAGTTTTAGCTATAAAGCTCCTAGAGTTTCGTGCTATTTACATCCTGGGCACTCAGGATTTGAATTATAAAGCACAGAATACCAGAACACCAGACAGAATATTTAAAATAAAGGCTTGGCAAGAATTTTCTGACTCTTCTGGGTGTGACGGCACATGCCTATAGTCCCAGAACTCAGAAGGCTGAGGCAGGAGGATTCCTGTAAGTTCAGGGCCATCCTGGGCTACATAGCGAGATCTTGTCTCAAAAAAACAAAACCAACAAAACAAAACAAAACAAAATAGATAGTTCATTAAAATAGCTCTTCTGGTTAAAGTAAAATTTCGTACATCACCAAAATCTCACTACCTTGGTATGGGGATCAGACAAGAGGACTGGGGTTCTGCAGCTGCTGTAACTAGGATAATACAGTTTTCCAGCCTGAATTTTGATTGCCAGGTGGAGAGGGGATCAGAGCAAGAATTAAAAAAATAAGGATACAAGGGAAATGCTGTGAGTGTAGAGGGAACAAGAAATTATAAGAAAAAATGGAACGCTGGCAGAACAGAAAAACCCAGGGCTAATGGTGACACCCAAGGCAAACGTGTGAGTGTAGTCAACTGGCCAAAAGATGACAGGATACGATGTTTTGCAAAGGAGTAAAACAGGCACTAAGAAAGTAGGAAGGCAAAGGAGAAAAGCTCCAGAGAAAGGCCAGAAGCAACATGAAAGCTGCAGATACGCTGAGTAAGTATCGCTTTCTACAAGTTTAATCCACATCTTTTAATCCTTGGTCACCGTGTGAGCTCTTTACACATACCCTAAATACTACTTGCTCAGTGGCCACAGCAGTGAGGATACTCAGGCTTTGGAAGAGGCCTGCTCCTGTGTCCTCTACTGCAGCAGAAAGGTCTGGTTGGTTCCCAGTGAGATCACAACACCAATTCTCGTCAGCAGAGGATGTAGAAAAAAATTGCAGGCACGTTCAGCTAACTTATCTTTGACAAAGTGGCCAAATACTTTCGCTGGAGGAAAGACAGCCTCTTTAACAAATGGAGCTGGAAAAACAGGCTATCCATATGCCTAAGATTGAATTTAGACTCATATCTCTCAGCATGCACGAAACTAAAATCAAAATAGGTCAAAGGTCTATTTTTTTTTTTTTTTTTTTTTTTTGGAGACAGGGTCTCCCTATGTAGTTCAGGCTGGCCTTGAACTCACTTTGTAGCCCAGGCTGGCCTTGAACTCACAGCAGTCCTCCTCCCTCAGTCTCCGGCCAGGATCACAGGTGTGTACCACCAAGCCCGGCTCAAAGACCTAGTTATTAAAACAAGTAATGTGCTGAAAGACAAAAGTGGTAAAACTCTTGAAGACATAGTTGTTCACAAAGACTGAACGGAACCCCAGCTGCACAAGAAATGCAGTGGTACCTCAATTCACGAAGTTAATTTGTTCTAGAATTTTGAAAAGATGGCTATGTTTGTGTTCGTGTGGCAAAGATCGCTGAGGTCATGTTTGTCACCCAATGCAGAGTTTGCAAACAAAAACAAAATTTTGCCAAACGCTTTTGCTTGTGAACCAAACTGTTTGCAAACAGAAGTGTTTGTCATTCAAGGTACCACTGCAATACTGAGCCAACAAATGGTATCATGTAAAATTACAAAGCTTTTGCACAGCAATGGGAACCAATATCTGGAATATATAAGCACTCAAAAGAAATTTGACTTCCTCCCCGAAATTTAAACACCCGATCAAAAAATGGAGAGCTGAAATGAACAGACATTGAAGAAGCACAAATGGCCCATGAACACATAAAAAATTGTTCAACATCTCTGGCCACTGGAGAAATGCAAAGTAAAACAATGCTGAGATTTCATCTCACTCTTCAAGAAATCAAATATAAATGAATGCTGGCAAAGCTGTGGGGGGAAAGGAACTCTTTCTCATTGTTGGTAGGAGTGTAAACTGGTACAAACATTGTGGAAATCAATATGGAGATTCCAA
>NW_004955445.1:2814959-2828253 GCF_000276665.1 Chinchilla lanigera
CCTATAAAGTATAAACTTAAGTTATTTGTAGCAAAATAGGTATAGCTTGAGACCATAATAAAAGAAGCCCAGAAGACACACAAGCTTAAATATTACACGGCTTCTCTTATATGAAAAATCCAATATAAAGTGCAAAGTGAAAGACAAGGCAATAGAAAAAAAAAAGGAGAAAAAGTTTTATTGTAACCCACCAAGGCCAAAGTGTCTAAAAGTATAGCTTGATTTTGTATAATTGTCTTATGTGCTTATTGTTTTTTGCCTGTGAGTATGGCTGTTAATCTGTGTTTGATAATCAACTTGATAGAGTTATAAATAATTAAATCTGATGCTGGGCAAGAAAGAGAAAATAAAACAGAGAAGAAGAAAAAAATAACAGGAGTGGAGGGAAGGGAAAATAAAATTAAGGTCTGTTATGCACATGTACAAATTCCCACAATGAATGTAATCAGTATATACTGCAAACGTGTACTAATAAGAAATTTTAAAAATGAAATTTACATATGTAAAGAAAGTCAGGAAAATAAAAGCCTTGGTCTATGGAGAAAACAGACATTTTACATATGTATATATTCTGCATCGGTGAATTCCCGTAAGTCTCTAAGTGTGATTCTAGTCCCTGTTTTTTTTTTTTTTTTTTTTTGTCTTTTTGAGACAGGGTCTCGCTGTGCAGTTCAGGCTGGACTTGAGCTCACTTTGTAGCCCAGGCTGGTCTCGGACTCGCAGCAATCCTCCTGCCTCAGCCTCCTGAGTGCTGGGATTACAGGCGTGCACCACCACGTCCGGCCTCTAGTCCGTTTTAATGGCGTCTCATGATGGCAGCTTGCTGCCTCAGGCTTGTGGACTCATGATCAAAGGGCTACCTAGGATGATCTGAGGACTGGGATTAGATCCATTCCTCCACAAAGGGATTTTTGCTGGCTTCTGCAAGGCTTCTGTGGCCCCTCTCATTGGCAATGGCTTTAATTTTCTACTTGGGTTTTCTCCAAGCAGTTTAGGTAGTTTGAATTGCTCCAAACTTCCCCGAGGAACAGCTTGTGTGTCAGACTGCCAGCTGCCCCTGTGCCACCGCCCCTTCCTGCTCTCTGCAAGCCCCCAGGCAGTCTGGAGTAGGTAGGAGTTTTCAAGCTCACCCTCGTACTAAGGGAGCCCTTTTTGAGTTCTAGGCCTTCTGGGGTTTGGTCAAAGTTTCCACACCATGAATGCTCAAGAAATCGGACTTCCGCTCAGAAGCCAACAAGGTACAAGGAATGGACAAGTGTCCTGTGTATAGCTAGCTGTCAGTTCCAGCACTCTTAATCCTCTGGATTTGCCTTGTTTTTGCCTCTCAGGAATTCCTTTACTTTCTTGCTAGCTCAGGTATCTATTTAGAGATTAAAAAGAAACTCCCCAGGTTTTTACTGAAAGTGCTCTGAGTATTTTCAGAAATGGAGTCTCTTCCATAAAAGCGAAACTTTCCTCTCTCCCAACGTAATGTTTGTTTTTTTTTTTGGTTTTTCTCCGGTACCGGGAACCGAACTCACGACCTTGCGCATGCCAGGCAGGCGCTTTTGCCACTGAGCTAAATCCCCAGCCCCTCCCAACGTAATGTTTGCATCATGATGCACAGCAGAAACAACAAAAAAGAGCTTCGCTGGTTAAGTGCATACTGGAGAATAGCGTGATGCTTTTTAATCCAAGGAAAAAAAGCTAGTCCAGAAGAGTAACGGCCTGCCTGTCTTCTTACCCAGTCAGTAAGGGTTGAGACCAGACTCCTCCATACTGCCTTTCTTTAGAATAAAAAGAGGTATAACACAAGCGTTTACTATAAATGATTCAAAGAAACTGAATTATATTCAATTCTGTAAATTCAAAGAGTGGAGAACAAGGAGACTGAGCTAGAGGTTACGCAACTATGAACACGACTTCTAGAACCATCTCTGAACCTTGAGGAGCGCCAGTTTGAGAACTGATGTCAAAACGTGGGAATATCCAAAGCCAGCTCCAAAAAACAGATGAACAAAAAAAAAACAACCCTAAGAGCTTATCATTACGTACAAAAAGTTTATTTTAGAAATCACGTACTTTAAAAATAACATGTAAGTTTTCATTCAGATAGGATCTTATTCATTTGAATGCTAGAGTGTTACACGGTACAATTATTAAGGTAAGGACACCAAGTCCATATTCTTGGCATTTACATCAGCTCAAACATTAATGGGACTTTTAAAAGGAAAACAAACACAAAAAAGAAAAAACTATTTTAGAAACACACAGAGTATCTTTAAATGTTAAGTCCTGGAATTACAGTTATTGCTAGGACTAGTTCTAACTGTGAAGAGCAGGCTTTATTATTATTGTTGCTGTTATTTTCAGCTGTAGGCTTTACTATTTTATGAACAACTCAAGATGACCCAATGGAACCTGCAGCAGGAGCTCAGCGTGGTTACTTCTGAACACAAGCTATATGGGACTGCCGAGATGTACATCTGCTTTACAGTTTCACACTTCGAAAACAATGCGTAAGGGGTGAAGGGAAGTGGGGAGTTTTGCTTGATAATTTTTTTGGTAGAACCGGTTATCTTTGTTCCTGCACAGCAGATTTCTTTTAATTTCATGCAAATGGCATCCATAGATGGCCAAGTTCCAATACTACATACTGGAGAATCAGGATGCAAAATAAAACCGTAAACACATGCTTGCCACGGACCAAAGATAGTTCTGTGGACCCTGCTGACGTCCTCTAACATGCCAAGATGCTTAATAGGACTTTTCAGACCAAGGAGTTAAAATGAAGATGAGCACAGCAGATTCCCTTACAAGCAACTGTTTTTACATTAACCTACAGCATTTTTATCAAATGGTCCAGGATTACAGTACCTGGTCACAAGGTACTTATTTTCTAGGATAAATCTAAGACAGGAATGCAGGCTTCTCTCACCTAGAAAGAACTGAATCCAGAGAAATAGCATCACTTTCTAAAGAATTTCAAGAAAAAGAACTTTCATCCGAAGGTTAACTGCACTGCTCTACTGGGAACGTAGCTCCACACGCATTTGGGATAATGTTAGTCATGCTGAAGGGAGCTGAAAAGATTTAAAATGATGTAAGAACAAAGGCAACCGGTACTAATCTTCATGAAGGTAGGCAACTGCAGGCGCCCCTGTGTTTAGTTTGAACATATTCTTGTCTCTCATCCAATTGTAATCATCTTATTAGAAATACATTTACTAAGGATAAGCTCTGGTGGGTGCGGAAGGGATTGCGAGGTACGATGACAGATACAGCTCCTACACATCTTCAAGAAAAACCGGCCATTCATTTTATTGAACTGAGAAATATATAACACTAATGGTGCAGATCTGAGCTTTATTAGCAGAATGATGGTATTTTAGTGTTGAGCTGAGCAATTCTCAGATAACAGTTTAATGTGGCATACAACTCCAGATTCTCACAGTCGCAGGCAAATCTACCAAAACTGTATTTGAAAAGTTAATATACAGAGAATATAGCAAAACAGGCATGAAAGTTGTCGAAAGAACCAAATCAAAGTTACTCACGAATTCACTTGAGATCTAGAATGCACTTTAATATTCTTTTGCCAAGTGATCAAGAGTCAAAAGAAATGGCAAGCCCTGTATTTTAAAAAACCGGTAAAAATCACACTGTAATAATCAGTGAATGCAGAACCGCACAGATGTGTTTCCTACTTTTTCCACCATGATTCTACATCAAGGTAAAAAAAGGTTCTTTTGTACAATCCGAGGATGCAGACAGAGATGGCGCACAACTGTCAGATGGTGCAAGGACCTCCCACTGCCGCTGGGGACAGCACAGAGAGCGGCTCAGTCGGTGGTGGACCTCCGGTACCAGAACCGAGCTCGGAAGTCGTCGCTGCACGTCATGAAGCCAGGGTTGGTGGGGGAGTGCACTATGCAGCGCACGATGTTGTTGTGCCCCAGGGAGAGGAGGTTTCTCCGCTCCGCTGTCCTCGAGTCCCAGCAGCAGAGGCTGATTGTCCTTTCGTCAGGCAGCAGCACATAGTCCTCGGTGTGGTTAAAGACGGCCTGCGTCCGGTGCACCTGCCGTCCGCTCAGACCTGCACCTGCAAGGAAAGCCGAGAGATTACGGGCCTGCGGACAAGGGGCGGCTTTCCGGGCTCACACCTCAGCCCACCAGAACGTTCTAATACTGTTCCGAATCCTTTTAATGCAAAAATAGCATCACAAGACTGCTTAAGCGATGGACTCTGTACAACTGTTGAGGCTCAAACATGCCTACTTTCTACAGCTTTGTGTTGGGTACATTTTTGCGTATATTTTTATTAGCTGCAAAGTATTCTGTGTCTCTAAGCACCATTCCTAACAGTTCTTTGGCTGCTAGACACTCAGTTTGTCACCACTTGTAAACAATGTGATCAACATCCTTTGTACACAGGGTTTATTTATTTTTTTTGGATTTTCAAGACAGGGTCTTGATACGCAGGTTAGGCTGGCCTTGAGATCACTTTGTCGCTCAGGCTGGTCTTGAACTCACAATGATCCTCGCGTCTCAGCCTCCCCATTGTTGGGATTACAGGAGTGTGCCACCACGTCCAGCCATACCGTTTATTTCTTTAAAATTAAACTCCTAGGAAAAGAACTATTAGGACAAAGTGTATAAACATTCACTTTCCAAAAGGAAGCCGTATCCTTTCATGACAATAAAATGTATTATTTTCAACGAAATACACTTAGCATAAAAAAAGAAATTAAAGCTGCCGGATAATTTCGTCACTCAGAAACAACAGATTTTTTGGGAGGCTATCCTTCTCAAATACCTATGTATTTCACACTCTTCTGTAAATTATACACAGATGCTTACAAGCATTTGTTACATGCTATTTTCATTCAGAAGTATGTAGTGCTGATCTATAAAAGGAATACAGCTTAGTGAATTAAAAACAGACTTTGTGCTCCGATGTGGATGTAACACTTATTCACGATGTCATCTTGAGCAAACTATTTAACACTCAGAAATCTTAATTTCCTCCCCGTTCAGGGAGATCACCACAGCACCCACCGCGGAAGGCTGTGAGGATTAAAATGAGGTCACCCACGGGAGCCTTGCAGTGCAAGTGCTCAAAAGCACTGCTACCACGAGTACTTATTTTTAAGGTTGCGTGCTGTCAACGGTCACACAATAGATTTATGTGATGCTTCTGGAGGACATTTAGTTTTTGTAACTTTCAACGACTCCAAGTAACGGCAGGGTAGACATTCGGTTGTGCATGCACATAGGCGCTTGTTCAATTAGCTTTTCAGATTGAATTGCTATGAGTGGATATATTGTGAGAAAACCCACACAGAAATATTTCACCAACTATCTTCCTATCATTGAAATGCTGACTTCTTCAAATCTTCATTAATACTAGAGAATATTTATCTTAAATTTCTGAAATCTAAAGTACAAAAACAAAAACCAAGATACTCCCATTTTCACTTTTTGGCTGTAGAGAAAAGCTGGCTATCTCATACTTACGGGACATCTGCATCTCTGAGAAGGGCTCTCCCTGGGTTGCCAGACTGCCCATGCAACTTGCAACCCTGCTTCAACCTCCCAGAGTGCTGGGATTACAGGTGCGCACCACTACTTTCCACCCCCGGTAAGGCAGGGCCTTATACTACGTGACTCACGCTGGCCTTGAACTCACTAGGTGGCCCAGGCTGGTCTCGATTTGTGATCCTCCTGTCTCTGTGTCAAGTGCTGGGACTACAGGCATCCGCTACCATAGTGCTTAATAAGGTGTTTTCATAGGTTAAAAATATTAAAACTGTTTAACAAGCATACATATACAGTCTGCCAAAAATGTATACACACTTCAGGAAAAGAAAATATGATTTTTTTTCAACAGATGATGTTGCCCTTGTATGGGGGTCCCTAGAGGATGTGGTGTATGACAGAAAACCCACCACACTGCCAGCCCTTGGAAAAGGAATTGAAAATGCATGTGCAGCGATCTCCATGAGCAAGGTCACCCAAGCAGCAGCTCGCAGTACTAACAAACGTCTGGAAGCTGATGGCCACTGCTTTGAGCAGCTCTTGTAATTTAGAAGCCAAAGGGAACAAGTATTAATCTCATGATGCCTCAATAAACTTAGCATTAAAATATCTATACGAGTTTTTCTTTTCCTGAAGTGTGTACGCATGTTTGTGGTAGACTGATATACGTACGTGTATGTATTATGTTCAGCATTTTAATTAGCCTACAGCTAATCTAGCATCAGATTTCCCTCCCTCCATCCCTCTGCGTTTTCTTTCTTGCAATAACAGGTTAACACGTTCTTGCCAGCCTGAAGAGTCAGTGGTGACACACACGACTGTCTTGTACCACTGGTGGTAAAACTGGATCCAACCATTTTTATCTGTCTTTTTACTAATAGAGTTTTAAAAAATCTGTTAATGAACTGAATCTAGTCAGCTGCTTGAATTTGAAATTACTGCCCAAATATAAATACTGATACTATTCATACCAATTAAAATTACAAAAATCAACAAATTTATTTCATTAAATCATAATAAATTTATATTTGTGAATTTCTTTAGAACACTTTATATGTGAATGTGGCCGATTTGGGCACGGTGCTCAAAATGTCGTAAGGTTTGGCTTTTTTGCAGCCTGAGCAGCACCCACGTTTTCAGATAGTCATGGAGGAACCTCTGATGGTTCAAGCCGGCAGGATAATTGAGGTCAGAAGTGGCCTGGCAACAAGACATACAAATTACAGTCCCATAGCGAGTGTTGTTAAGCCAGGGCCTGGCACATGCTAGGTAAGCACTCTGCTATCAAGCTACATTCCTTTTTATTCTAAGACAGGATCTTATACTAAGTTGTCCAGGCTGGCCTTGTAACTGGAACCCTCCTGCCCCTGCCTCAAGTGGCTGGGACTGTAGGTGCACCACTACATCTAAGACAGAATTTCTGAGGTTGTGTTATGGTTGATACATTGTGTCAACTTGGGGAGTCTAGAGGTTTGGCTAAGTGACTCAGCAGGAAGCCAGGGTGCTTACTTTGTATACATCCTGAGCCTGTGGAAGAGGAGGGCATGGAGATTATGTGAGAGCTACATGCCCCTTAGGTGGGGGTAGCCTGTTTACAAAGTAAGACAAGAAAAAAAGCTGCCTGCGGCCATTTCTCTGGTTTGCTCTGGCTGTTTGCTGTTCAGCTGCCATTTCCCGCCTTTGCTCCTGTTGCTTTGCTATCTTCTGCCTCGGAGCCAGCCAAGCATGGACTGAAACCTCCACAAACTGTAAGCTAAATAAACCTTTCCTTCCTTCATTTTGGGTGTTGCATATTTTGCCTCAGCAGCGACAAAAAGTAACCAAGACAGGTTGTTTTCATAGTTTCCCTTTTCTTTCATTATTTCAAGAATACTTTCAATTCTAAAGATTTAAACTAAAAAAGTCTTAAAAGTGCCGACACAACAGGGAATTAGGAAAAAAAAACGAATTTGCACATAAATTCAATACAATTCCATTTCTGAAAAATCACATTGCCATTCTTCAGCAATACAAACCAAGCGACCACACACCAAGTGAAGACATTCCAAAAATGTAAGTTCTTGTCAACAGTGTGGCGTGCGTCTATCTAGACAGACCACATTCCCCACAGCTGCTCGTCACTTGCAGTGCAAAGGGGAACACTTCCACATTCACTCTGATGCCTTTGTACCAAGAACACAGCTCTTTAAGAGTAATGAGACATTTTTTTTTTTTTTGCCAGTACCAAGAATCAAACTCACGACCTTGCGCTTGCCCGGCAGGCGCTGGGCCGCTGAGCTAAATCCCCAGCCCCTGAGACATATTTTTTAAAAATAGCTTCACGTAAGTGTTTCCACCAAGTCACCACGAGTCAGGGTAAGAACAGCTCTTCCAGAGCGGTGCTGGGTGAACTACACAGGCCAGAAGCCAAAGGACGGCAGGGAAGCGAGCGCTGGCACAAGGAGACACTGCTGCACCCTAGTGGTCCCAGTGTCACCAGCCCTGCCGTTTTCTGCTCTAAGATGCTAACTTACGAAGTACAGCCCCTTCCTCTTAGTGTTTTCTTGTGTATTTTCTGAGCTACGATCCTGGCGTTTTAGGACAGGACACAAACTTCTCACAAGGGAGGAAACCAGCAGAATTCCCTGGAGGCTTTTCACCAAGCCTCAATCTCTGCTGCTGCAGGAACAGTGAAATGCATTTTAACACTTACCTGCAACTAACCAGGTAATCCCCGAACCCTGACTACCAATTACGGGACACATTTACACAGATTCATTGTAAGAAAAGCCCACAGGCTTACTTGTTACCAGTGCGGGACACTGACATGAATTAATGAGTATTTTACAAGTTTTAATTTTGTTTTTCCGTCTGCTGAGCCCCCTTGGTATCTAGGTTCAGACACTGGCAATCTCATCTCGGGGCTACTCCTGCTCCTCCGAATGGGCTGGTACCTTCTCTCCTCGTCCTTTTTCCCTCGTGCACACCATTACTGAGCTCCACTGACTGATGCTTTTCTCTAGGCTGTGTGTGTTCATGTTTTGTGTGACGAGGGTGAGTCATCAGTCTACAACGATCACCAGGTTCTTAAGCAACCGTCACAAGATCGGGGCTTTCTCTAAGTCCGTGGTGGCAAACCTATGGCACGTGTGTTGCCGGCACCACTGGAAGCTCTAAGGGGTTCGCCATCACTGCTCTAAGCTGCGATGTAGCAACAGTAAAGCTGAGAAACCATGATTTTATTCCCAGCTCTTCCTCTAACTGCAGCCCTTGGCAAAACAATTTAAATATCTAAGTTTTGGCTCTTGTTACCTAAGAGGGTTAACATCTCTCTTGCCCACAGCATGCATTTATTGTGTTGCTCTACTGCAAAGACCTCAGAGTTCTGGAATCATAAAATACCACAGAACAGTAACAATTCCACATACCTGTGTACCTGACCAGTGTTCGTCCTGTTGATATCTCCCACAGTTTAGCTACCGAGTCTTTTCCACTGGACAGAATATATTTAGAATTTTTGGAAAAAATGGCAGAACAGACTTCAGCACCGTCGTGTGCTTTCTCAAAAGTTGTGATGCATCGATTTGAAACGCCATCCCATAATTTGATGCAGCCGTCCTTGCTACCCGTTACGTACATGTTGGCACTGGGATTGTAATTCACAGAACATATAGCATCGGTGTGTTGATCTTGAGGATTACAAGAGACAAAACACTGAAAGGTGTTGATATCGTAAAGGCGCAGAGTGGGGTGCTGAGTGCCAACAAGTATAAAGTCTCCAGAAGGGTGGAAAGAGATGGAGCGTAACATTTCCGCTTCCTGTAAGGACAGACGTTAACGTAGGTGATCAGAGAAATGTGGAAGATATTTATTTGACTGGCGCAAAGAAAGTATAAAACACAATTACCAGGTACTACACAAGTATCAGAAGGAATAAAAGTATATTCTGGACTGTGTATTTTTTTAAGCAGAGATTCCCAAAAGTATATATTTATTGTTTAATTATTCCCCAACTTACAGAAAGGAGGTTTAATTTACAAATGAGCTCAGAATAGAATATTAACGGATTATTAATCCATGGCACATTCAGGTACATTACTGAAGATAAATATATTTTCACTAGGAATATCTTTTCCCTTCTCCCCCATCCCCGTTTTTCGAGAGAGGATCTCACTATGTAGTACAGGATGAACCTGACCTTGTGATCCTCCTGCTTCAGCCTCCTGAGTGCTGGGACTACAGACATGTACCATCAGGCCTGGCAAGAACAGCTTCTTTAATTTGCTCCAGGGATGCAAGTACCGAGTACTAAACCCTGAAGGGTGGACACATTAGTAGTTCGGTAATGCATATTCAAAGCAGAATCCCGGATGTCCCTACTTTGAACTGAGTGCTCTTGTCCATCCCCGTAACTTACACTTTTAGGTGACAGTTTTGGTTTTTTTTTTGTTTTGTTTTTCTCCGGTACCGGGAACCGAACTCACGACCTTGCGCTTGCCAGGCAGGCGCTTTGCCGCTGAGCTAAATCCCCAGCCCCCAACAGTTTTGCTTTTAATAGGCATCTGCCATCTGTCAAAAGTGATGTGCAGTTTGAATCCCTGTTCCATGAACTGTGACTTGAGGAAGCAGGCATGGGACAGGGTTTCAACTACGTGCCAAAAGAATCCAACCCATGTGCCACTTGGGCATGTTTCCGAGTTGCTGTACTCTTAGTTTATAGGACGATCACTGAAATTGCTTTTAAAGAGTCACATAAAAGCTCCCTGTGATTAAGACAAAATATACAGCACCCTTCAAAACATTCCTAACCTGAATATATTTGAAGGCTCTTTTTGCAGATGGTTTGGAGTAATCAAATAATTTAAGAGTATAATCCCTGGAACCAGAGGCCAGGATCTGTTCTGTTGGGTGGAAAGCAAGGCATGTGACTTCATCCACATGGTCGTACAGAGTTCGAATCACTGGGTGGTTTTCCATGTTCTGTTGTGCAGTCTCATTCATCATGACCTAGGAGGAGAAATGTAGAGATGCTCAAGATACAGGAACTGCTCAGATCAACCACGATTCACCACTACGGTAAATCAAACTGACTTGAATCATATTCTTCTTCTCATGAGCATGAACCACAAAAGGCAAACCGTGTGTTACTGGGATTCTCACCTCTATTGGCATGGCACTTTTGGCCAACATTCTTTCTGTGTCAAGAATCTTTATAGAAGCATCAGCAGAGCCAGTAGCTATTAACTGCCCATCTCTGCTGTACGTGGCTACGCGGCACGGTCCTTTATGGGAGGTGACATAGCAGGTTTCATACTCAGAAGCCTCTGGGGACATGGTCTGGACATCCGCATCAAATTCTAAGTCAATCCCCGTGCCAGGGGCAACTGTATCTGAGCGACCAATGGCATACTGAACTGCAGTGTCGTCATTTTCCATTCCTGAAAGAAATCAAAATTAAGAGCATGGAAAAATGTCTTCTTAAAAGAAGCAAGTTCTGGCGTCAAACTGCAAAGATGTTTGCAAACAGCTTAGTTTTTTGGCTGTGCAGGACACCTCCTGCCTGACAGAATGACGTACCATGGCCATGCTGCGCGGCTCACGGGACTGCGAGGCAGTGTGCGTTAGGTTCCTGCAGCCAAAGTCACTCCCCTTCTAACTTGAAAGTTTACTATTTTAATGACAGCTACCGAAACGCAACAAAATAGCAGGTCCGCAGTTAGATTCTTTTTCTCGTATTCTGCATTTTAATATTTTAAAGGCTGAGATATGGTAGTCATAGTTACACAGCTCATAGGAGAGGTATACTTTTAACATTAGTGAGATGTTTCTGAAGTGGTAGTTAAATAAACTCAAGTTTACCAAGAAAAATGTATTTTTTTTGAGATAGCATCTCACTAGACAGTTCAGGTTGACCTTCAACTCTCTACGTAGCACAGGAAGGCCTTGAGCTGTGGAATTCTTCCTGCCTAAGCCTCCTGAGCGCTGAGATGAAGGCGTGCGCCACCACACCCAGAAGAAATTGTTTTTTAAATTTTAAAAAAACCTCCTATCATGTAAATAATAGTGTACACTCAGTACAGAAGAAATTAGAACTACTTATGAACAGGAAAACAATAACCTTGAATTTTACCACCTAGAGATAACTGTTATCACTGTGGTATGAATGTTTTGGCCCTTTTCCTATGTATATAATTGTTTTATTTTTCAAAATAAAATAGGCCTGTCTTATGTAACATGTTGTGACTTGTTTGTTCATTTAATTGTATAGACTAAAAAATCTTTCTGCCTTAATAAACATTTATCTGGCTGGGCATGGTGGTGCATGCCTGTAATCCCAGCACTCAGGAGGCTGAGGCAGGAGGATCCCTGCGAGTTTGAGACCAGCCTGGGCTACAATGTGAGTTCAAGGCCAGCCGGAACTGCATAGTGAGACCCTGTCTCAAAAAGACCAAAAACAAAAAAAAACACCAAAAAACATTTATCTGTAACATTACTATATTGTTTTATTGAGTTTTACAGATATTAACAATCTATAGCTAATTCCTTATTCTTTGACATTTCAACCACTTTATTTCTTCAGGATACATTTTCACAATTGGCATTACTAAGTCAAAGGGAGTAGATGTATGCAATAATTCAATGTAACGTTGAGTATTCCAGGTAATGTGTATAAACACACTGAACTAGCTTCAAGTCTTAATTTGGGCCCCTAGCCTTTTAGCACCAGCACTGTACTTGGTGTACACTAGACAGGAACAAACATAGCAACAATCTTAAAAATACCCTGCTGTGTGAAAACATCTAAAACTTCACTATGGGATCTACAGGTTTGCACTCATAAGATACCGAGTTTGATGAGATGCAGGAGCTGCTCAGAAGGTGCACAGACAGACTGAGGTTTGATTTCATTGATGAGTCCATTAGCAATGCTGATATAGCCATCGTAGAGCAGCTGGCTAATGATGAGCTTGTAGAGCTGCTGTCGGTCCTTCAAGCCCACTTTGGTTCTGTACATCTTGGAGAGGGTAGTTTCCCTGTGAGCTGCAAGAAGAGAAAATGGGTGGACAGTGAAGGGCAGAGGCAGCAGTTAATCAGAAGCCAACACAGGACTCTGGTCAGACTTCATCTTGTAAGACCTCAACCACAGCTGGTTACTGATTTCATTTTTCTGAGCTCTGGTTGCTTAGCTGTTTAATAAATTACTGCAGGTAAAACAAACTGGTACAAGTATGGCACTGAGTACAGTCCTTGGAATACAGACACTTCCAGAAACGTTAACTGATACTTACAATATCATCTCTCAACTTTTCTTCTCTCCCCCAGACTACGCACCTGTGGATTTTCATTCCGTATTACTGCCCCACAGTCTCTTTTTTTCCTGTTCATTACACATGGACTAATGCTTGGAATAGGCAAGCCGGCTCAGTTGTATGTTTACTACTGGTTATTATGCTCCTCCCTAAAACCTGTGTTAAGGCACCTGCATTTATTACTATAATCATATACTGTAACTTAATTAGATAGTAAATCAATATACAAGGGCAACAAAAGTTATTGTGGTGTGAAAACTAACCCAAGTCAAACACTTTGGAGAGATCCAAAGGTAAACTGCAAACTAGGCCCAGCAGCAGATGTCTGCAATCTCAGCCGAGGGAGGAGGATAGCAAGTTTGAGTCCAGCCTGAGCAAGTTGGCAAGAACCTGTCTCAAAATAAAGATAAAAATTCTGGGTAGGCACTGTTAAAAGCCAGGCCACCTCAAGAGGAACTGCCCTAAGAGGCCCCATGGGCCATGCCCTG
>NW_004955445.1:2829857-2892374 GCF_000276665.1 Chinchilla lanigera
GCTTGCCAGGCAGGCGCTGTGCCGCTGAGCTAAACCCCCAGCCCCTCTAACAACATATATTAAGCACTTCCAATCTGCCAAATGCTAGGTTTAAGTATTTCACAAGTATTAGCTCATTAAACAAAAGTATTCAAGTAGACGTAGAAACAAATGTATGTGCAGAAAATACTGGGAAGCGAAGATGTTGGAATGAGCACCGAGAAGACTGGGGCGGGAGAGCTGAAAGTTTTTTGAGACTGGGGACACTGTCTCCCCCAGCCGCCCCAAAAAGGACTGGGGACGTAACTCACTGCGAAGGTTCGATCCCCGGCCCGACAACCAAAGTGGTCGAGCCCTCACGTTTCGACTGTCACAGGACCTGGGCTCGCGGGGCTGGAAGCCTCATCTGTCCAATTCGCAAGTGAGGACCTTGAGGCCCGAGGGCAAGACAGGAAGAACCGGACCCAGGCCTGCGGTAGAACGGGACCGGGGTAAGGGCGCAGAGCCCCTGCCCACCGTACCCTCCGCCGCCATCGCGCCCCGAGGGGACGCAGCGCGGGCGGAAGGCGGCGGCGAGGCGCTGAGCGGAACGGGGTGCAGGCCCGGCCGGGCAACGACGGAAACACGAAGGGGCGCCTCGGTCCCCGCTCGCTTCCGACCCTCCAGCCTCGCCTCGGTCCCCGCTCGCCTCCCTCCAGCCTCCACTCCTTCACGCGGCACACTAAAGGCCCCAGCCAACCGCATCAGCCACTCTCCCAGGACCCCCCGACCTCCGTACCCGCGGATCCGGTTCTCCTCCTCCCGCTCCCTCCTAGAAAAATGGAGGCGCGTGTCCGACCAATGGATCGCTCTGAGCGCACGCTCACTGCGCACGCGCACAGGCCACCTTGCTGAGCGCTGCACTGTCGATTGTCCCACTCTCCTCGGCCCCTCTCCCAATCTTACTTATTAGCAAGTTAGAGAATTCCGTTCACTTCCTCTGACTTTAGTTCCTATGAGACAACCCTCATGCCAAGGGGATGCTTCACGGACAAATGTCCGACCGTAGAGAGACCGCTGGAGGGAGCTGGAAAAGTCCTGGGTCTGGCGGACCGTTGGTCCACTACTTCCGGGCTCTTCCGCGCTAGTGCGCCTGCGCTTCGCTTGCGCCCCCTAACGTGAACAGATTATCGCGTTCTCTGTCATCCTATCACGAAGCAGCTTCCCCTGTAGCACTGGCCAATCAGCTTTCAGATTAGAGGGTTTAACTCATATTTTAAAAGCGGAACCTTTGAATCGTAACGGTTGAGCTTTTGCAAGGACTCGGTGGCCTTGGCTTGAATGCAGGACAGCCGGCGGGTTGGTAGGTTGGGGCCGCGGCCGGGGTGGTCTTCGGGGATGTAGGACCTGCGAGCCGGGAGGATAGGATCAGGGTGAGGCGTCCTTTTTCCAATCCAGTCCGCTGCGCCTTCACTGCCCCGAGGTGCCGGATGCTTTGTAAGATGCTGTGTTAGGTTTTATGGCTGAAGTGGAAAGGGCTGTTGAGTGGCTTTCTGATGGGTGACCAACTGGGTAATGAAAGTGCCTTTGCAGTCCTGGGGTTTACGTTCTGGTAGGGCTGGGGAGACAGACGTAGGAGCTAGAAGGGTATCTTGCAGTTCTGGGGGGTGTTGTGAAGGACAAAATACAGTAGTGTGGTTTTGGGGTCTGGTAAGGGGGGCGAACTGGGGAAGTCCTGGCTGGGTCGGTGAGTAAATCCATGCACGAGACCCTGGTCGCAAAGGCCTTTCTGTGCAACTGCTTCCCAAACCCCTTGAATTACTTGAGGTCCTGGCTCAAAATATAGCCCCACTGCCGACACACTAAAAATTAGAATCGCCCGAGGATCGGACTCAGGTGGCATTAACAAGCTCTCCTGGGGATTCTTTTTTTTTTTCCCCCTCTTGATTAAATGTTAGGTCCCACCAGTGCATGCTGGCTGATTACACTGGGGTTGGAGCCAAGATTCCACTTCTAACGACCATCCGCTGAGGTAGATGTGGCTGCTGTCTTTGACTTTTTTTTTTTTAATGTTTCCACCCCCTCAGCTTTCAGTTCTTTTAATTAGACTCTTCGGCAATGAACTTCTTTGTCCCTCTCACATCTGGAGACATTTTTTAGGTGCGAAGGAGGAAAAGACAAGTATGAATTGTCTATGTTAAGTCTTCCTACTTAGGGTAGTAAATAGCAGGTTTGAACTGAATACATGTGAAGGTCATCTGGTCATGCGGTTCCTGAACCCAGCTGCAGATCCGAATCACCTGAAGAGCAGTCTTTGTGGCGGGGAGGGGGAGTCCTTCCGCAGGAACCTTTACTTACTGTTCATCTTCCTGAGAAACAAAAGCATAGTAAATTGGAGCAAATGTCTGTAGCTCTTGTCAGAAGAATGCGGAGTAAAAGTCCTTGGGTCTGTGTGATCTTATTAGTCTGCTACTTTAATGGTTGTGGGAAAGTGAAGGAGGCATTAGACCCTCAAGTAGCTGGGATTACAGATGTGCACCACCTTCCTGGCTTGAATGTTTTAACCTGTTGGGGCGTTGGGGGTGGGGAGTGCATATTGAAGGTTCACCCAGGGCCCTCTACCACTGATCTACATCCCCAGCCCTTTTTACTTTGAGACAGGTTCTTGCCACATTGTTGAAAGTGGGAGGAGGCATTCACATTTTGGACCTCCTACCTCAACTTCCCTAAATGCTGGGATTATGGGTGAGCACCACCACACCCCGCTAACCTGCTGTTAGTATTGATTTCCTCTGCCAGTGGATTAGTTCATTCCCAAAGCATTGGAGCAGCTGTGTTATATGCCAGGCAGTGTTCTGCTTTCCAGGGGAGCTACGGTAAACACAACAGGACTAAGCCTTTGCTCTTTGAGAACTTACTTCTGTGGAGATTATAAGCAAGTACAGTAGCTGGATATGAGTTTGGAGAGATAGTAAACCGATGCGGAGAATATGGAGAAAAGGAGGGGGAGAAGATTGTGGAGGGGGGCACCGTATGGAGCAGAGATCTGAACGAAATGGAGTGGGAACAGCCTCACAGGTAGTGGGAGCAGCAAGTTCAGAGGCCCGGTGCAGAGGACCTTGTATGGCTGCTGTGCTGTTTATAAAAGGAGATACAGTCAGAACAGCGGTCGGGTCTACATTCCGAGGCTTCATAGAGCTGTCTTTGCAGGTGAGAGTTTGAATTTTTTGCTTAAGTTGGGGGGCCAGGGCGAGCTTCTGAACCAAGGACCAACACATGCGCCGGGTTAATGGGGTTGCTGGCTGCACTGTTGAGAATGAACCATAGTAGGGCAAGGGTGGAAGTGCGGAAACCGCTGGGAGTTTCTTGCAAATAACAATATGGGGAACAGAGTTACAGTTAGATCAGTTAGCAGTAGAGGGAGTGAGCAGTGGGATTTGAAGACAGAGCCTAGAAAATATGGTGATGGATTGGCAACAGGGTTGAGAGAGACATAACCGCATGCAGGGTTATGCTAAGGCTTTTGGCCCCCGCAGCTGGCAGCATGGGCCTGCCCTGAGGTGAGAGGATGACATTGGTGAGAACAAGCTTAGTGAGGTTATGAGAGCGTAGGGGTTGAAACTTCAGTTTGGGGCATGCTAAAATTGAGATGCCTTACACATAACCAGGTGGAAATGTTGTAGAGAAAATAAGTTAAGTCTGGAACTTGGGAGAGGTCTGGGCTGGAGACGGATATTCGGGCATCTCCAGCCTGCAGATGAGTATTGGAAGCTAAGAGAATGGATGAACTTGAGAGCGAGAGCAGACACGGGGACATACTGCTGGGCTTAGAGCTCAGGGCACCCCATGAACAGGGAGGAGAAAGTGCTGCGGTGAGACAAGGTTCCCTTTTGTAGGGGTTAGGACTGAGGTGCCTGGAAGGTATTTCTGGGAGCTCCAGAGCAGCTACTTGGGTATCTGAGTCCAGCAGTCAGAGGAAGGGGTTAGGGCAGAAGCTGCACTTTTAAATTACTCTAGTAAAATGTTTAGCGCCCAGGCGTCAGAGGAGGCCCCTGGGAAGGAGTAGATGGGGAAGGGGAGGGTCCAAAGACTAAATCCTGGGTCTCCCAGGGACTGGTTCATTCCCAACAACATAACAAGACCTCGTCTCAAAGTAAAAAGAGCTCAGTGATAGAGTGGCCGAGGATGGATCCTCAGTGCTGTGAGGAGGGGCGGGGGAGAACAGGTTAAAACATTCAAGCCAGCAAGGTGGTGCACACCTGCAGTCCCAGCGATTTGAGAGGCTCTGATGCGTTCTTCACTTTCTCTCCTGCTCCTGGGCAGGTGTGAAATAGTCCTTGGAAATGGGCTTGGTGTGAGGGCTGGGGTGAAAAAACAGTAGAGATAAGAGTGGGTGGTTCAGCTGGGCCTGGTAGCACACACGTGTAGTCCCTGCACTCGGGAGGCTGAGGCAGGAGGATCGTTGCCATTTCTAGACCAGCCTGGGCTACAGAGTGAGCTCAAGGCTAGCCTGAACTGCATAGCGAGACCCTGTCTCAAAAAGACAAAAAAAAAAAAAAAAAGTGGGTGGTTTTCGTATCACTTCAGAAGTTGCAGCTGATCTGAGAGATACAAGCTCTTCTTACCTGTTGTTAAGGCGTAACCTTGACCTGAGACCTGCAGGGGTAGGGCTTTGCTGTTGGAAGGGGCGGTGAGAGGTGGGGCCCTGGCTTGAGGCAATGGAGGGACAAATGGGACTTTGTAAGGTAGCAGGTATTCCAGCAGGTCTACGCGGGCAAAGCGGTCCATTAGACAGACGATAACAGCGCAGAGAGACAGACAGGAGGAGTGAGGTCTGAGGAGATGAAATGGGCTACAGTGTACAAGGCAGGCTTGGGCTTTTGGGAAAGCCAGACACTTGTACATTTTGTGTATCAGACAAGAAAATTCCCTGATCAGCTTCATTTGAACAAGAAGTCTAAAATTCCGGGTGCTGTGGAAATCTTTTCTTCAGGGAGCTGTAACTACTCGGCATAAGAACACTGGGAAGCAGTTGGCTTCATTTAAAGTCTCTTTTTCTTTTCAGGAGTCATGGACAGAGCTAAAGAAAACTGCATTTCAGGGTCTGTAAAGGTAAATTGAATTATCTGTCATCAGAATCACATTTATAAAATGCACATGAGTTCTGGGATTACTTTGTGATGGAACTGCGGTCCCTCTGACACTGCTGGATATGTCTGAATGCCTGCTTATGTGGACGCCATGGCTGTTGCCGAAATAACTGACTTTCTTTGAAGTCTTACAGCCTTTCTCTGTACGGCACTCGTGCTGAGGAGCTGGTTGTGGACTTTGAGCTTCAGGTCCCAGCAGTGGGCCCTCACGATGGACCACTGAGGGGGAGGAAATCTCCCCACCTCTCATTTTAGTGTGTGTAGCCCAGGATCTTAACTAGTGAAATTTGAATACAATATTGTTTTGTTTGTGTTTTTTTGTCTTTTTGAGACAGGGTCTCGCTATGCAGTTCAGGCTGGCCTTGAGCTCACTTTGTAGTGCAGGCTGGTCTTGAACTCGCAGCGATCCTCTTGCCTCAGCCTCCCGAGTGCTGGGATTACAGGCGTGCGCCACCACGTCCGGCCAATTTGAATGCAATATTATAAGTGTGTAAAGAATACACTTTAGTAATAATTTTTTTTTTTTTTTTTTTGGTTTTTCTCCAGTACCGGGAATCAAACTCATGACCTTGTGCTTGCCAGGCAGGTGCTGTGCCGCTGAGCTAAATTCCCAGCCCAATAGTAATTTTTTGATGGGCTTACATTAGTGTCCTCACTATCAAAGTCCTTTTTGTTTAATTTGAATTTACAGGTATGGAAAAAGAAACATTTTGGCAAATAATAGTAATAAGCTTATTGTGGCAAAGCCTTACATATACTAGGATTTAGATTTGTCTCCAAACGACTTCATTTGAAGATAACTATACGTTTCTATCAGTCTTTTCTAAACATATATTATCAAAGAAATTTCAGTGAAATAGAGATTTTGGCATAAAATTTCACTAACAGTTTAGGAGTATATTCTCAAAACATTGAACATTTTTAGAAAATGTTCACGGTCTCTCTCACTGGGCAGAAGTTTAATAATGAACATTTGTTAATGGAATGTGACTTTGTGTGGCGGGGGCGAATTGGAGGCATTTAAACATTCTTTTCAGCCGTATGGTACATGTAGCATCTGGGAACTCTTATAAAATAGCTTTCCCACTTTTATAAGTGGTGTTCACTGGAAAACAAACTTTGTTGAGCTCTAAAACACTCATCTTTCACTCATGCCGATCATAAAGCGGATTTTCCCTCCCTTCCTAGGCCCCTGTTGCTCTGGGTGATGGCCCGAAATGTGTCTTGGGGATGCAGCACTTTCCTTCTCAGAACCCCTCATCCAGAGGCAGTGGCCAGGCTCAGCGGGTCTTGTGTCCTTCGAATTCCTCCCAGCGGGTTCCTTCGCAAGCACAGCTCGTCTGTGGTCAGAAAGTACAGAAGCAACTGCAGGCCGCCAGCGCGCCTCGTCCTGCCCCCCGGCCGGTGAGCAGCGCCCAGAAGAGTGAGCAAGCCCAGCCAGCAGCGCCCGGTGAGCCAGCTCTTTGCGATTCTGTGTGCTGTTGTTCTAGCGAGTTGTTGCTAAGGAAGCAAGCATGTGGGCTTGCACTTCTTGTTCAGAGCCCTAGCTTTTATGGCCCATCTGTTGAGGAGGAGAAGAAAATAGATATCCATGTTGAAGTAGCAGTGTTATGGGGCTAGGCCTTCTAAAAATAACAGACCTCATTTCCACCCTCTTTGAAGAGTTGGGCATACAGGGAGGACATGGGATCAAACCCACATCCTTTTGATAACTTATAAGTGGGTCAGGTGTAGGGTGTTTGTAGCAGGTGAGTGAGGAGCTGAACAGTCCTGGAGTTTTGGCGAATCTGGGGAAAGCCGAGGAGCGAGCCCCCACCCCCTGGTCGCCATGGACACTGCTGGCTGTTTTAAGTAAGCCTCCATCTCTGGTGTGCTGGGAAGTTACAGAAGGTTTTCTGGGCTGAAAGGGACTGATTAGGCTTTTCGGAATCTTACTGGGGATGAGTTGAATGAACTGGAGAGTAGCAGTGCTGGATCCGGGGGTGACTAGATAGGAAGAAGGTTAAGGTCAGAGGTGGCAGTGACCTGGCTGGGTGGCGCAGAAGCAGGGGGATGTTAATGCTTAGTACTTAGCAGCTGTCAGTGCTTACCGCAGATTCTGAGACATTCCTTTGTCTCCGTCCTCACCCCCGGGATGAAGGTACTAGCACTGTCAACTCAGTTGCCCAGAGGAGCGATCTGAGAGTAAGGGCAGTTAACTTGTCCTAAGACGTGACCAGGATGGAAAGGTGCAGATGAATGTGAGCGCTCACTCAGGACGCGTGTTCAGGAGAGCGATGTGGCTGAGCTAGACCTGAAAGAGGAGGACGGGGAGTTCGGGATGGTGCTGTAGGGAAGGAAGAGAACTTCCTCTGCCCTCTGAAGGTTTCATGGTGGATCTATAAAGTAACCTGAAGGAGACAGCTAATTCTGTGTGTATGCAAAATGTGAGACTCAGAACAGGGCGGGGGGTTGAAGTTACGGCATCCTGACCTGAAAGGAATAGGAATCTGGGCCTCTGGTGCGAAGGGGCGGGGAAAGGCGCCGAGAAGCCACCCAGCGCCGGGAGTTACTGTGCGGGGGCGCAAGGCAGTGCTGCAGGCACATAGACCTTGTCTCAGGAGATAGACTTCGTCCCTCAGCAGCCTCTTCCCGATAGTGCTGCTGTCCTAGTGACAGTTTCCTCTAGCTGTTACTTTTCCAAAAGGACAGCTTCTCAGAGCTCCCCCTGCACCTGCGGTTTCTCTAGATGACCAGCTTAAATGCCAAAGAAATGCGTTAGGAGGCACACCGTGATCTTCCGCAGTCCTGTTTTCGAGGGAGGTGTGTCCTGAGCTCCTGCCGTGGTTATGCTGATGATATTAGTGGGGCTACTGAACCGTGAGGAGGAAAAACAGTTTGGGCCTGCAGTCCAAGGCCTGAGCAGAGCGAACTGTGCTAGTGGGGTTCGAGGTATGGGAGACAGACAAGTGGAAACACCTCATGTGTCTGCAGCTGATGAGATAGTAATTCCAGTCCCCTGCTGAGAAACTTGATGGTACATTTTTCTGATTGTGTAGTTTCTCTTTTTTTGTTTGTTTGGAGTGGTTTTAGTATTTCCCCCTGGAAAGAGGGCGGCCGGCTTGTTTGGTTGCATACTGTGATTTGTATGGCTGGCACGTGAAGTCAGGGAGAGGTAGCGAGGGTACCAAGGGTAGCCGCTTGGTATGGGTGGGAAGTTGGTCGTTCTGTCCTAGAAGCTCTTTATTTGGAAACTGAGGCTTCAGGAAATCTCTACCTAGTCTCAGTCTTAAATTATTGGTGGAAGACCTAACTGTGTACATTTGTACTTTATTCTAGTAATTCTGCAAAGACTCTATATGTTGAGCGTCAGGTTAGGGTTTTGTTATCTTTTTTCCCACAAGTAAAACATAATATCTTGGAGACCATTATTTGATCTCTAGCCAGATTTTAAAACTTAGGCTATATAGTGGTTCTAAAAGCAGGATTTTAACTTATTATGTATAGGAGATAATCCTGAGAAGAAAATGGAATCAAAACCGAAAAATGAAGACTCAAAAAAGTAAGCTTTCTTATTTATTTATAATGTTCTATATTATTCTGCTGGACCTATGCCATTTTGTTGCAAATTTAGTTATGGGAACTCTTTAATAATTTCTTACAGAAAATGCATGAGGTTCCTCCATGCCCTTAGAAATGTGTATGTGTGGTTGATATGTGCTTCAGTTCTTGTTTTTCCTTGCACAGAAGTACACATGCAAATTTTTGTTTGAGCTGGGAGCTCACTGGGTCAGTGATGGCGAACCTTTTAGAACTTTCCATGGTAACAAACAGCTGACTGTGCACGCGTGCCATAGGTTCTCGCCACCACTGTACTAGGTTGTGTAGGTTTGCCTTGAACTCCTGGGCTCAAGCCGTCCTCCTGCCTCAGCCTCCTCATTAGCTGGGACTACAGGTGCACACCATCACACCTGGCTAAAAGTACAAGTTTTTTTTTTGTTTTGTTTTGTTTTTAATGTCCTGGGCTACGTAATAAGCTCCAGAGCACCCTGAACTACAGTCTGTCTCAAAAGAGAAGGAAAAAAAGTCATACTGTACTAATAATTTGTTCTGTATAATAAAGGTTAGCCATGATATCTTCCCCATTTTCCAAATGCCCGCTCTTTCTCTCTGAATTGGACTCTCACGTGAGGAGCAGGGCCAGGATGCCCCAGAGCCTTGGCTGCTGTAGCTCACAACGAGCTTTCTCAGAGTCTCCTTCTTCTGGTTCTGATGCCAGTGAGGACTTTCCTGCATCTGTCTGTGACAGTGGTTCCCTCTGCACCACCGGGGCAGCTCTCCCCCTGGAGACGTGTGGTTCTCCGGAGCGGGGGGAGGTCCCTGCTTCCAAAGAGGCCCATTCGTGGTCCCCAGGTGTTCTTCCTCTCCAGTTGCTTCTCCTTTTTATGGTCTTTCTTAAGGACTGTGCATAGGTCTGCACTCCTGAGCTGTGGGACATTCTCACTGCAAAGATTTTTCTTCTCCTTCACTCTTAAAAATGTTGAAATTATTCTAGGAGACAGTGGACTTTGGAAGATTTTGATATCGGTCGCCCACTAGGTAAAGGGAAGTTTGGCAATGTTTATTTGGCAAGAGAAAAACAAAGCAAGTTTATCCTGGCTCTGAAAGTGTTGTTTAAAGCTCAGCTGGAGAAAGCAGGAGTGGAGCATCAGCTCCGAAGAGAAGTAGAAATCCAGTCCCACCTTCGGTGAGTGCCCACAGCACCGTGCAGTCCGTAAGAGCTGAGAGTGAGAACTGCTTTTTAGAGTGCTTGCTTCCTAGTATCGTGAAGAGTGGTTGACCTTGTCACTTGCTAAGAGTTTATCTGGAGCTGTGGTCCTGAAAAACTATTGCAGGATTTATTTTTGTACTAATGCAGTAGTTCACCTGAGCATTTCACGTGTGCGTGTGTGTGTATGTCTGTGGACATGCGTGAGAGAGAGAGAGAGACAAATGAATGAGAATGGTGCCTTTTATTCTGTGGCCCTTTATTCTTTGGGAACCAGAAATTGCACGTGGCAGCCCGCAGGCTGACTTGGGTCAGTAGTGGGGCTTTTGTTTTTCATATTTGCTGTTAGGGTTTTCAAATTTGAACCAGATGCTAATATTTAAAACCAAGCAAGGTATGGTGCGGCACACGTACCTGTAATCCCAGCACTTGGAAGGCTGAGGTAGGAGAATCATTGGCAGTTTGAGGCCAGCCTGGACTACAAAGTGAGTTCAAGACCAGCCTGAACTGTATAATGAGACCCTGTCTCAAGAAGAACAACAACCAAAAAAACCCCAGAAGGCCTATATTTCACCCACATCAGCTGCAGGTGAGCTGGTGGGCGAGGACTGGCACTGCCAGCGTGCTGTACTTCTGCACCGCACAGCCTCTGTCTCCTGCTGCCACCACGCTGGTTTCTTTTAGAGGGGCTGCTGGGCACTGAACCCCGGGCCTTCACATTGACTGAGCTGCATCCTTAGCCCTTTTTGAGATTTATTTTGAGATCAGGTTTGTTCAGTCACAGTGTTTCCCAAACCAGGCTCAAGCTTGGTGAGCATCCTGCCTCAGCCTTTCAGAGTGTGAGATCAGAGGTGTGCACCATTCCACCTGGCATGCTGTGTGCATATCACACGACTGTGTGAACGCTTGGTCCTTCTTTAATATGCAGAAATTAATATTTAGCTGAGTTTCTCCTCCCAAGTGTAAAGATGCCTACAGAAGGCAAGAATAGTCTTAACCTGAGGTCCATTGATTCTAAAATGTTTGCAAAATTATATGCTGATGTGTATTTTCCTTAGGGTGGGCCTGTGGTTTCAGATTCTTACATGGGTTCGTGTCAAACGCCAGTGGTTTTATTTACATGGGGGGTTTGTTTTATATTTTGTAAATAACCCAGTATCGGCTCCAGAGCTAAGTGTTACTGTCTTCATGCTTTGTTGCAGGCATCCCAATATTCTCAGGCTGTATGGTTATTTCCATGATGCCACAAGAGTTTATCTAATTCTGGAATATGCACCACTTGGAACAGTCTATAGAGAACTTCAGAAACTTTCCAAGTTTGATGAGCAGAGAACTGCTACTGTAAGTTTTCCTTTATTGTTCAGCCTAAGTCTGTTTTCTTTATGCCTATCCATTGTTGTTTATTAATTTATTTATTTTTGAGACAGGGTCTTGCTAGGTAGTGTAGGCTAGGCTTGAACTTGCTTGTGTAGCCCAGGCTGATTCTGACTTAATGGAAAGATGGCTTCACAGGATCAAATATTCGAAATGGAAGAATTAGACTATCTCAGATGTACCAGATGCACAGATTAAATCAGGTACCACCAGGTAGACTGTTTTGGCTGTTTTGTTTTCAGTCATTTCTGTGGAAATGTAGACAGTGGTCCTCTTTATTTTTTAATGCTCATTTATTTTAGAATAGTTTTAGATTTATAGAAATCATTAAGGTAGTACAGAGATTTTCTACATACGCCATACCTAATTTCTCCTATTTTGTGTCTATGTGTCGGGTGGGGGTGTGTGTGTGGTACTGGGGATTGAACTCAGGGTCTTCACACTGAGTTGTTTCCCCAGCTGTTTGTTTTTGTTTTTAAATTTTATTAGTACATGTTTAAATACATGTTGTGCTGGCATAGTCATTTGATTCTAGGGACTAATTCCTTATTTGATTTCTTCTGTGATCTGTTGATTATCCAAAAATATGTTGTTTAGTTTCTACGTGTTTGCATAATTTCTGTGATTTCTCTTGCCGTAGATTTCTACGTGTTTGGGATAATTTTGATTCTTTTGCATTTATTTAAGCATGCTTTATGGGCTTGTATGTGGTGTTGCTTTGGGGAAAGTTACATGTGCTGCCGAGAAGAAAGTGTAATTCTGTTGCTGGGTGGAACACACTGTAGATACTTAATGAAGTCCATTTGTTTGAAGCTGTGGTTCCTTTCTGGTATTTCTTTGTTGAGTTTTGTGTCTCATCCATCTGTTTGTCACTGTGGAGTACTGAAGTGTCCCTCACTATAATTGTGTTGATGTTTAGCTGATCTTTTATGTCCACTAGTGTTTGTTTTATGAAGTTGGATGCACCAGTATTTGATGCATATATGTTTATAATTGTTGTCTTTCCCCATTGAATTCTTCTCTTAACCAATATGTAATGACCATCTTTGCCTCTTCTGGTTAGTTTTGGCTTGAAATCCACTTTGTCTGAAATTAGGATAGCTACTCCTGCTTGCTTTTGGGCTTCCATTGCATGGAATATTGTTTATCTTTTGATTTTTAGTTTGAGTTTCTTTTTTGATTAAATGTGTTTCTTTTTTGTAGCATACTGTTTGTTGTATTTTGGGTTTTTTTGAGCCAGTCTGCCAGTCTATCTTATGATTGGGAAGTTGAGACCATTCACATTGATATTTATTACTGGAAGGTATTACTTATTCCTGTCATGGCATTATTGTCTCTTTTTACCATACCTTGGAGAAGTTTCTTTGGAGTGCTGGTTTGGTGGTCATGAATTTTAAGGTGCTCTTTGTCATGGAAAGACTATTTCTCCATCAGGTTCGAGAGATACTTTTTCAGGATATTAGTCTGGGTTGGAAGCTGTTTTCTTTTTAACCCACTTCATTCCAAACTCTTAGTTTTTAGAGTTTGGGTTGAGAAGTCTGCTATAATTCTAAAGTGTCTACCTGAGTAAGTAATTTATTAGTTTTCTCTAACAGCTTTTAAAATTCTGTTCTTGTGGTGGACTTCTGGGATTTTCACTAAATGTGTTGTGGAGAAGTTTTTTTCTGATTTTTGCTATTTGGGGTTCTTTCCTTTTTTTTTGGTAGCAGGAATTGAACTCATGACCTCATGCTTTCTAGTCAAGCACTTATACCGCTGAGCTATATCCCTAACTCCTATTTGGTTTTTTTTTTTTTCCCGGTACTGGGAATCAAACTCATGACCTTGCACTTGCCAGGTAGGTGTTGTGCTGCTGAGCTGAATCCCCAGCCCCTACCCATCGTGTCATTGTTTGTTTGTTTGTTTGTTTGTTTATTTATTTAGTGCTGGGAATTGAACTCAGGACCTTGCACTTGCCAGGCAGGCGCTTGTACCACTGAGCTAAATCCCCGGCCCTGGGGTTCTTTATACATTACTTATCTCTGTGTTAAATTCTTATTCTTGGAAGTTTCTGCTATTTCTGTAAACAGGTTTTCTTTTTTAATGCCATTTGCGGTCTTCAGATTTTTCATGAATTCCTATTAATCTTGTATGGTGTTGGTGTTCTTTGCATCATCTACTAATGTATCAAAGAGTATGGTTCCTAACATCAGTCCTGTCTTCTAGTTCTGACAATCTCACATTAGTTGTTTCCTTTGCCCATACTTTCAGTGGAATTTTTAATCTCCTGGTTTCTGCTTGGTACCTTTCCATGGTCTCTACTTCTCTACTAAACTGGTTTTTCGTGTTTAGTATTGTTTTGTTTAGCTCCGCTAGTTTTGTTTATTAGGTGTATTATCTGTCTAGTTGTATCTTCTTTGAGCTTGTTGAGCACATTATCGATCTGTTTTTCTTCTATAATTCAGTTGTTTGGATATTTATGTCCTCTCCAGCAATGTCCTATAGATCAGTTTTGGGGGGAGTTGGGAGTTTCTGGAGGTATCATTTTGCTTCATCTTCTCATGTTTTGTATAGTGTGTGTGTGTACACGTGCACACATGCAGGCGCTGACATTTGTGGGTTCATTACAGTGGAAAGGCTTTCATAATAGTATGGAGACCTCTTTAGTTAGTATGTGCTTTTCAGGGATGCACCCTGGGCGAGGCTAACTGTAGGCTTTTGCCTCTGGTCTGAGTATAAAACCACCTCGGTTAATTTGGTGGGGAGGATACAGTATAATTGACGTAGCACAAAGACAAATCAAATAATTGACATACAGTGAACACCTACTAAATGCAACAAACTATATCATCATTAACCATAGAAAAGAATACAATAATAATAGGATTGAGTTACTGTCTATCTAAAGATTAATAGAACTTAATGGTTATACCAGGAAAGGTAGAGGGAGTGGGGAATGAGAAAATAAAAGGAGTAAAATTTGAAAAAAAGGATGAGGAGGAGGCAAGAAAAGTGAGATAAAGGATCCTATTAAAGGAGTAAAATAAAATTAATAGAATTAGATAAAAGTAACAGAAAAGAACAAATAAGAAAAAGAAAAATGAGCAAAAGAATAAAAAAGAAAAACACAAAGAAGAAAGAAAAATATTAAAAGAAAAAAACCCAACTTCCAAAAAACCAGTGAAAGAAAACACAGGAAAGAAATAAATACAGGAAAAGAAATAAATACAGGAAAAAAATGTTTTTGAGTGCGTGGTTTCTTTTGAGGACCTGGCCTTGGAATCTACCAGTTACAGGGAAGAGATAGTGCGTCCCTGCTAAGATTACTTTGTTTCCACACTCGTGTTTGTGTGTGAATCGTGAATCCTTCCCGCTGGGTGTGGTCTGTCAGAGGTATCTGCCCTATGGCTGTAGTTACTTTGGCAATCCCCACTTCCCATGCCCCGCCCCCTGCTCCACAGCCTTCGCCACCCAGCTGTGTGGCCTGTGGTTCTGAGAGCCGCCTCCCATTCTGCTCCGGAGGCCCCTGTGTCGGTTCACATCATGCTGTGACTACCGCCAAGCTGAGGTGCGTCCTTCCTCGTGTTGGTAGTTGGGGAAAGCAGAGACACTGAGTTCTGTGTAGGTTGTAGACAGTGGAGTGGGGCTTCATGCAGACCTCTGGACTTACTGCCAGCACTCCCAGACCAGCCGCCTCTGAAAGCCAGACAAGGTCAGCTGGCTTCTCACCAGGGAGCGGGACTTCTGTGACCTTTTTGGCCTAATCTTAAACTTCTGTGGGAGCCAGTGTCTAGCCTGTGCCCTCTCTGTGACTGTCTTTTGTGGCTATCTCTTACCCAGTCACTGTGGTAGGTGACACTGGGAACCCTGAAGTATGGTTGTTTTGAAGTTGTTTTGTGGCCGTCGTACCCCTTCCCAAAATATCTCCTGATTAACTTCTCTCAAATATGGCAGGCACTGTATTGTATTTCTTCTCCATCTCTAGCCTGCCTTGTGGAAGGAGTCAATTTAAGAGTAAAACCTCATGTTGCTTTTGATGTTTACAATAAGCATGGACTCTTCTTGGGGTTCAGGGCACTGAGGCAGAAACAAACACTTGCTCCCAGACAGGAGCCTCCCGACCCACCTTCAGCATCCCTCGTCCCGGCCTTTACTAAGCCTTTTGTTCTCTATTAAGTTTGTGTTTTTACCCCCAACTGATGTAACCTCTTGTCCCTGTCTCCACTGTATGCTAAGCAGGTGGAATTCAGTATGACTTTCTTGCCCAATCATGTAACCTGTAATTTATCTTAGTTACATGCTAAGAAGGTGAAATGCAGTGTAACTTTCTGACAATCACTAATGGCAAATGCACTGTTCTTGTCCCTCCTACTTGACTGTAAATCCTATAAAAATCCTGCACTCTGAGAGTTAGGGGCTTGGCTCTTTGTGAAGGATCCCAGCCAAGCCCGCCAGTGTGAATAAAGCTGTACACCTTCCTGCCTCCAGAACCCCAGGTTCTGCTCAGTGTGTTGGCCTTGGCCTGTTGTAGTGGTTATTGGGAGCTGTGAACACCTTCTAGGAGCTATTAACACCTTCTAAGTACTATAAACACTTTTTCATGAGCTGTAACTACTACAGCAGTGCTGGCCCAGTATTGGGTTAATAATATCCCTTAGTTATTGCAGACTGATTAGGTCTAAAATCTTCCAAATGAGTGTATGGTGAAGGCTAAATGAAAGAGGCAAATGGAATGATTTCAGGGCTCCAGGAGGATCAAAACCCTCTCTTAGAATTCAAGATTCTCTTGGGGCTAAGACCAAGACTTTCTCTAAGTGGCCTGCATTTATTTAGTTATGAGAAGAAGGGAGAGAAGAAGGTTGGGAACTGCTCAAGGAGTTATCCAAGTAAGGTATTAAGTTAATGCACCCTGGAGTGAGATGCCTGAGGCTGCAGTCTTTATCTAGTTGAGATTGGAGCCAGGTGTCCTTGGCTGTGACCTGATCTTATCCTTTGAGGCTTTAAGGCTTCACCTGCCATTGTAGGCCTCACTAGAGATCAGTGACTCACAGAGGTTCACTTACTATAAGTCCACCACCCATGGCCAGGCAAGGAGCCTAGGCCTTGGACAGACTCACAAATAAACATGGAAAGCCAGTTGGTGAATTTAAGTCCTGCTCAGAGCTGCTTCGCAGTGGTCTCCATCAGTCTGGTCCCTTACTGGAACTGCTAAATCTCTCTGGGCTTACCTTGTGTTGAGAGACACATCTCCCTCCCCTGGACCAGGGGTGAATCTTCTGGACTGTGTTATCCTTTTTCTCTGCATTGTGCTCTTTCTCTAGCTTCTTTGTAGTTTCTGGTTTTCTTGTCAGCTCTCTTCCAGTTCCTAGAAATCTACTTTTTTCTCTTCACCAAGCTGTTTTCCAGGTGTCTCAATGCCAAGTCCCCGAGAAGCTGTATTTTATGGCTGGTCCCTAGTATGCCATTTTTAATCTCTTAGTCCAGTGGTGGCGAACCTGTAGCACACATGCTGCATCACTGAAAGCTCTAAAAGGTTTGCGATCACTGTTCCAGACCCAAAACATAATGAGCTATTTACCTTAGGCATTGTATTATAGCAAGAGAAAAAGGAGGCTGGGTAATTTGTACAGAATAGGTTTATTTCTTCTGATTCTGGGGGCTGTGAAATCCAAAGTTTAGGGGCTGTGTGTGATGAAGGCCTTTTTACATCACCCCATGGCAGAAGGCAGAAGGGCAGGAGAGCAAGAATTGGAGCTCAGGCTGTTATAATCAGCACTAATCACCGTGTGAGGGTGCAGCCCACATCATTGGTGTGTGGTTGCTTTGTGGTTAAGTCTCCAGCATGTGCTTTAGGAGGAGGCATCCATCCATAGCACTATTAACATGCCAGTGGATTTCTGGTTTCTGTTTGTAGTATAGGCTAATTTTTCCCCTGATAGTCTTGAAGTAAATTTTTATCTCCAAATATATTATTTTGTTGTAGGATGATCTTTAAAAATAGAAACCGACTACACTTACAAGGTTTTAAAACAGAACTTTAAAAATGTTTACACATCTGAATCCCTATTTGTACCAGTTCTTTATTATTTGTTGGTGCTGGGCCATAAATTGCCATGTGCGGATATAATTACAGCTTGTTCAGTGTTTTTCTAGTCATTCAATATCACATCAGATGTGCAGTGGAACCTCAGTTTATGAACCTAATGTGTGTTATGATTTTGAGGAAGATGGCTGTATCTTGTGTGGGGAAGATGGCCCTGGTCATGTTTGTCACTCAGTTTAGTTTGCAGAGTTTGCAAACAGAGCAAAATTTTGCCAAATGCTTTTGTTTGCAAATTGAATTGTTTGCAGTAAACAGAGATATTATTGTATTAGGAAAGACATAACCAAGTTGTGAATAACATGATGGTAACTGTAACATACTGGGATGGTGGGAGACCAGCAGAGACCACCAGGCTTGTGTAAAGGCAACATGGCATGGAATTTATTGTGCCTGGGTGCAGGCAGGCAGAGAATGATAAGATCATCTGCCCTGAGCAAAAAGAAGTGTGTCCCTTTTATGGGAGTGGAAATAAGGCAGGGGACATTAGGTGGGAAGATTTTAATAACATCTGGTTAACGTTGTCTGGCAGTCTTGCACCTCAGTGGGCAAAGTGCTTGAAGTGTTGTATGAATTTTCGGGTGTCTTCAGGTATCATCAGATATCCTGGCACCTGCAAAATTCCTTGTGCTCTCCTATCTCCTTCATGACATCCTATGCTTGCTGATGACAATTTCGGTGCTGAGCTAAGTTCCCTGCAGACAGCTGAGTTCTCAGCAGACAGTAGTGCTTCTGCTGGCAAACGGGTTGGGGGCTGGGGGAGTCAGGTCCTATTCGAAGCTTTTAGTAACCACTATAAATTGGTTCAGTTGATTTTTGTAGACTTACCCATATTTCTACATGGTTTGCTTTAAAACCTGCAAAACATGTTAAAGTTTGTGTTGGATTTTGTTTCAGAAGAGATGTCTAATATTATGGTATATAAATCTAAAACCCAGGCTTTCAATGTTTTTTCAACAGTATATCACAGAATTGGCAAATGCCCTGTCTTACTGTCATTCCAAGAGAGTTATTCATAGAGATATTAAACCGGAGAACCTGCTGCTGGGATCAGCTGGAGAGTTGAAGATTGCAGATTTTGGGTGGTCGGTCCACGCTCCATCCTCCAGGTGCGTAACTTTAGAGGTGGAAGTTGTACAGAAAACCCAAGCTCTAATCATGAAGTAAATGTAAAAATTCAAGAGTAGATTACATACTGGCAGGTGACGTACCTAGAAATACTTTGGAATATTTTAGGCCTGATAATAGACTAATATCAAAATTTTATTTTGTGAGTACTTCAGGCTATGTATGGTATTCTAGGCCCAGGGTTAAAGATGCTTAATATTCTTAGAGGTTAATGAAGTGCATACAAAATCAACATAGGATGAATATGTGACAGTTAAAATACAGATTGCAGGGGGAAGAACTCCTGCTTTGGTGGTGGGTTGGAGACTGGTCTTAGTGTGGATAAGACGGTGGGAAAAGATCCAGAGAATAGCAGTACAAAAACCCACAGTCAAGAGTGTAATTCTTTTGGAAACTTTGAAAAACCACATTGGTTTGGATGGAGCTTGAGAGAGGTGGTTAGAGAATCTGATCTACTCTTGTCAAGAGTAGGAATAGTCCTTTCTTGTGTCATCCCCCGGCCCCACCACACACCTCCCTTGCAGCTGCAGCAGAGACGTCAACATAGTGAAATTTACTCTTTCCAAATAGGAGCTAAGATATTCTCTACAGTTTTCTATTTAATTTGGGTTTAAATAAACTTTAACACTCCATGTGAGTGGGGCATTTAAAGCATATATCTGATTAGGATTTGTCAACTTTGAGGGGCTGAGAAATTATCACCGGAAGAATTTTTTAAAAATAAAGCCAGTTAGGAGAAAAACAAAAAAATTAAAAATATATATACATTCGATTTTTTTTTTTTGTCTTTTTGAGACAGGGTCTCACTATGCAGTTCAGGCTGGCCTTGAGCTCACTTGGAAGGCAGCTATGCTCACCACTATATCACCAACGCTTGAGCTTACTTTGTAGCCCAGGCTGGTCTCGAATTCACAACAATCCTCCTGCCTCAGGCTCCCGAGTGCTGGGATTACAGGTGTGCGCCACCACACTCTTTGATTTTTGTTGCAGATCATTTTTGTTTGTTTTCAGCAAAGCAGTCTTTATTTTGCTGATTGCCATCAGTGGGAGCTGCTGAGACCTACTAAGACAACGGAAAATCGTGGGCTTCATGGGGCTGCAAGGTTAAAGTAGACATTGATCTTTCTAGGGGTCTAGCGGCGTCCTCACATTTTTTTATGTTTGTGGCCACTTGACCCTTGAATGTTAATAACCTTAGTAGTTTCCCTGCTTGAGAACCCCTTGATTTGGTCTGAGTGGATGAGAGGTTAGATCTAGTCAGGAGAGGTCATTTAATCGTGGGTCATGTTTCACTGAATGACGCGTGTGCCCATGGGGCACTGGGCATGGTTGAGTGGGGCTCAGAAGGTCTTGGCATCAGCCGGGTAGAGCAGCAGTGAGCTCCAGGGCTGCTCCTGGCTGGTTGCGTGCCACCCTCAGCTTATTTCCAGCCCTTGAAGTGCTGAGCCGGTCGTTGGTGGGAGCACCTCAGTCTCTGCAGCGGCCGCGCTCAACAGTTCTTCACCCTTGGCTACACTGTCTGCATCTGCTTTTTTGTGAACATTTGAAAATAAGCGTATTGTTTGATGCTGTATCCAGCTCCCTCCTGTGCTGTGATCTGGTCCTTGTTTTGGGGCGACGAAGTTTGAAGCTGACAGACAGCACAGAGCAAGCAAATGGTGGGGAATAACTGTGTATGTTTAATAGAAAGAAGAGGAGGAAAACCTCCTGCTTGTCGGGGAGGGGTTCCGTGAGGCGGACACTCTAGAGGTAGGTGTAGGCTTCTTACACAGTTTTGGTGCAGGTGAACATGACAGAAGGCGGGGATGCTCCTGGGTGAGGGAGGCCTTTGATGTCTGGAAAGTGAGCTAGCTGCTTCATTTGCATTTCACTTCCTCCAAAGTCTTCCATTTAAGGATCTGGTCTTTGTCCCTTGCATTCCATTAGGCCCTGGTAGTCAGTTTGCTTAAGTCAGTTATTTGGCCCCTACCTTAAGTTAACCCGTTATTAAGCCCCAATGTTTAGTTTAGGTTAACTATTTAGGACCTGTGCCCTACCTGCCTAACTTCCTGGCTTCAAGGCTTTTGTTATCATGGTGCTTTATCCTTAAGCACTACAATATACATATCCTGAAAACAAGGACATTCTACCTTCCTATGAAAGCTGACAGCTTTGTTAATATCTAATGCTTCGTTCCTCTTCAAATTTCCCGCTGGCCTTGAAATTTCACAGTTGCTTTTAAACCCCAGGCGAGGTCCATGCATTGGCATTGCATCAGTTTCTCTTTGGTCTTAGTCTAAACTAGTTTTTATGTCTTCAGGTGTATTTTTCTGACTGTGGTGTCACTTGGTGTTACCACATGTTATGGTTTGTGTCTGGGTATCCCCCCAAAGCCTCATGTGGTCTTGGGGCAGGCTTTTAGAGTTTGAGTGATTGTAGGTGTGAGAGCTGCACCCGCCCTGGGGTGGATAGTTTGCATATGTAAGGGAGAGGAAGAGGCTGCTTCTGTGCCATTCCACCCTCGTGTGTGCTTGTTGCTTTTGCTGTGATCTGCCACCATGAGCTGTAGCCCTCTGCCGTGTGCCACTCTGCCTTGTAACCTGCCAAGTATGGACTGAAACCTCCACAAGCTGTAAGCGAAATAAACCTTTCCTTCCTTAATTTTGGGCATCAGGTATTTTGTCCCAGCAATGAGAGAAAAGTAACCAAGACACCACAGAACTTCAGATTGTATTTATAGAGAACTTTGCATGGCAGCTTTTCTATCAGAATGATTGCAGTTTCTTCTAGATTGTTCAAGGAGGTTCTGGGGTTGAACAGACTTGGAGTGAGGCCCGGTTGCTAGCTGTGTGATCTGACACATTTCCTTTAGTCTGCTTCCTATCTAAAAATGGGGATTTACACAGTACCTGCTTCACCGCACGGGATCTGGCCGGGGAACACTCAGTCCCTTGTTAGCAGCGTGATGAATGACTTGGCAGCTGTCACGATGAAAGCAGCTCACGTCAACCTGAGCCTCCCTTTCTAGGAGGACCACTCTGTGCGGCACCTTGGACTACCTGCCCCCTGAGATGATTGAAGGCCGGATGCATGACGAGAAGGTGGACCTCTGGAGCCTGGGAGTCCTTTGCTATGAGTTTTTGGTCGGGAACCCTCCTTTTGAGGCGCACACTCACCAAGAGACCTATAAAAGGATCTCACGGGTAAGACGAAGCTGCAAAGGGTCCAGCTGTGCTCTTAGAATTCTACACTTACTGTAGAGGAATGTGACGGAACTGGGAAGTGCGGCCTGCTCCCACAGTTAGGTTACAAAACGTACCGAGCCGTAGCATTCCAGTGCCAGCTGCAAGGTAAGCGTGGCTCAGCCCGGGGTGCATCCTGTTATGCTGTGCTTACTTTCAAGTTTTTCAGAGACTTAGCACCTCAAGGACAGCTTGGCTCAGTCTTAGAGAATGATTTATTCTTCTGCCCACCATAACCTGGACCTCCTTGTTATACGATAGTATATATATAACCCCAATTAGCTTACATAGGCTAAATTCTGCCTAGCAAAGTATGACAAGACATGTGTAACCAACTGTGGAATTTCCTGTTACCTGCCTTTTGTACTTGCTCTTAAAAACCTATATAAGTAACTTTGACTCTTAAGACAGGGCTGGTGATTTGGACCTCCATGTCCCCTAGCCCGCTAGTGTAATAAAGCTGTTTGCCTTCCAAAGTTCCCCGGTGCCGTGCCATCCCTCTGGTCTGATCCAGAGTTCTGCAACATTATCGGGTGAAGGTTAAGCGAAGGTGTGAATTTTTTTTTTTGGTACCAGGAATCGAACTCAGGACCTTGTGCTTGCCAGGCAGGCACTTGTGCCGCTGAGCTATATCCCTGGCCCAAAGGTGTGGATAGTTATACAATTTGGTCTCTCTTACTTGTGTTCTGTGCCATTTTGTCACTTGTACTGCAGGTTGAATATACGTTCCCTGACTTTGTGACTGAGGGAGCCCGGGACTTCATTTCAAGGTTGCTAAAGCATAATCCAAGCCAGAGACCGACTCTGAGTGAAGTACTTGAACACCCCTGGATCACAACAAATTCGACCAAGCCATCAAGTTGCCAGCAAAGCAAAGAAGCAACTAGCAAATCGTCTTAATCACGCAGGGGGAGAAACCTTTGAATCAGGGCTGCTGTGCGAGCTCGGGAACATGCTCCAGACTTAGTCACTGCTGACTGCCCGCTCAGCTCACAGCGCTACAGGAAGTGTTGCTTTTTCCTCCCTGAGCCTGCAGCGCCTTGGCCTTCCTGTTCAGGAAGCTCCCCTGCAGTAAACGTGACACTCTGCAGAAGTGCCTCAAGAATCATGCTGCTTTGACCAGGTTCATCATGCAGAGACAAGACTCAGCGGCAGCCGTGTGAACAGCCTGTGGCCGGCAGGGTGTCCTTGTGAGAATTCGGAGTCTGGTTGTCGGGAAAGTGACCGCTTCCCTCTGACTCAGTCAGCTAAGGCACTGCATAGCAACCTTTAAGTACTTGAGTGTGAGTGTAACTTATTGGGTGGTCAAACCTGGAAAAGGTGTTGGAATGAATATGTGATTCTTTTAAATATTAAAGATCTCTGTATGGTAATTTTTTTTTTTTTTTTCTGTGCATCCCTTAGCGATGCTGTCATTGGTGATTGTCCTGGTTAAGCCTGACTGGGTCTCTGGTCCTCCTTAACCACTATAAAACAGGAACACATGCTCTACCTCTGTCTCGGGAATTGCGTGGGATACACAAGTGACCTGATGTCTTGGAACTTTTTCTGAATGTTAAAGGCTCTTTATTGCATTGGAGTTATGGCATGTGTGTAAACTTGTTAAATGCATAAATAAATATACTGATCTACCTGGATTATATGGGTAATTATTTACACCACCTGTTTCCTGAGAATGAGCAGATCTGAGGTTACCCTGGTCTGCTGGATGTGCTCCTATGTGTAAAGTTTATAGCTGCCAAAGTCATTTGCAGATGAACTAAAGGATGAACTTGATGAAGGGAAGGTAGAAGTGTTGAGCCTAGAACTAGTAGAGAAACAGGCTTCCCTGGCTGTCCGTGCAACACACTAGACATCAGCTATGTCAAAATATACAGTTAGCCAACACAAACTTCCATGTCTAAGTGACAAAGCAGTCAAATTTAAAACACAATCAAAACTTCAGTGTCCCTTGGGACAAGTGAGCTTTTAGTTCTGTTTGGTGCTGAGCCTACTTTTACAGTCCCAAAGGAGTCATATCTCAAGTACCATCCAAGCTGTTAGTGCAACACTATAGTGATAACTGAGCTTGGGACGTTACCTCAGGCAGAGTCCCACTCGCAAAGAAAGAGCTCATGGTACCATAACAGGTGAGCCCACTGGTTACAGTGCTACTCAGTTATGGCTTATTAGATGTTACAGTTGATACCTGGATGTACCCCGCAAAGCCTGTGTGCAAAGGCAGGGCTTTTAAAAGGTGATGGATCATGGGGGCAGTTAGCTGACCTGCTGCTAGAAAATGGGGTCTGATTGGAAGAGGTGGGTCACTGGTGCAATCCAGAAGTGTACCTCCCTTCCGGTTCCTCCTCCTCCCCCCTTCTCCCTCACTTCCGGTTCCTCCCAGGACGGCTTCCTGTGGGCCGTGAGGTGAGCAGCTGTTCCCCCACCATGCTCCTGTGCCTTCCCATGTGGCCTTGAAGCCAGCTGATTACCACTGAAACATGAGCTACACTGAGCCTTTTAGCTACAGGTGTCCCAGGGACAAGAAAAGTGACTTAAGACACTGACTGAGGAAGAAAAACATCAAACTTTATAAAGAAGTTTATTTCACTTAAAACGCTCACCTTGCCAGATTAAAAAATTAGAGGCAAACTGGTTTACATTTTTAAAATAGATCATCCCCCTAGGTCCATTAAAAACTGTAAATACAAGCAGTCCGTACATCTTGCTGGTGAAATCACTTAGTACTTTAGTTCCCTGATCTTCTGACCTTATCTTTTTTTTTCTTCCTGTTTCGGCCACTGGCCACAGGAGTGGAGTGGGGCTGGGGCTTGGAACGTGGTGATATGGCTATTTGGTGTGATTTGTTATTGCTCACCCTTGTGATCCACTCCCGTCACTCCTAACATGTGAAGATTAAGATTGAAGCCCCTGGGTTTTCAATCAGGTTTTTTTGCATAGGCATTTTACACTGGTACAGATGGGCGATAGGAGCCCTAAGTGAACAAATCACTTTTAAATACAAGATGGGACGGGAAGGTTCTGTCCAGTCCATATAAAAAGATAGAGTGTCACCAGGCATATAAGGCTACTGCGGAGCTGTCCTGGGAATTACATCTCAGAAAGGCAGTTCTAGCTTTAAACTGGTAAAAGCTTTTGACAATGTGCCAACATCTTTAAAAGAAAAAAAGTCCCACGTGAATCTTGCAAATGGAAAATCTGTCCCACGAAGATCCTTTTCAATGTTAATTGAGATAACCAATTGGCATCGGTAATTAGGGTTTAACCAGGGGACTGTCCACCGCCAGAGCTTAGTAAAACCAATAGTTCGTGGTTTCTTTAGCTTTCTAACTGTCACAGACACAATTTTTAAAGAGGGAATTGTGAGCCAGAAAGATAAATACGAGCCCCTCAAACATTAGGCAGGGCAGACGTAACAAAACTGAGGCCCCAGAGAGTCAGAGCCCAGAGAAAAGTCTTAACCCACTTCTGAGAGGAGGAAGTCTTAAGTCTGGGTCTCTGTGCTTCAGTTGTAATCCCCTAGCACACCTGCCCTTTGTTGGGTAGAACTGGGTTGGTAGGCTACGTATACCTGGCAGTCTCCTACCCTTCCCTGTATAAATATATTTTCTGGATGTCTTCCACGTATAGCAAGTGCTACTCATTTTCTTTCTGGGAAGTAGTACAAATCTTTCATGTGTAAATTATAATTTTAGTTCAGTTTAAAAATATGAGTAGTGACACAATGTAAACATTGTGACAAGTCTGGAATGTCTGAAGTTTGAAATAAGAGTTAAAGGAAGATTGTCAAGTAGGGCTAAGATTATCTTAGCTTTTTATGTGTGTGGTATCCACAGCCTGAAGGTGGGCATCAGAAGCCACATGATACCATTACTACTGGGCAAGGTTCTATATTTCATGTAAAGAGAGACAAGTGACCCTGGCTTACTTCAATGAAATTTCAGAAAAACCATCTCACACTCAAAGATGCCCAGGTTTGCAGGTGCTTAGGGATCAGTGAAACACACCAGAAATACCTGCTTTCCTTTCCCCAGAGTGTAACGAATGTCAAAGGGCTGATGCTAATTTGGACTATGATCATATATTAACTTCTGCTTCAGTAATTGTAGCACTGGCAGCTATTTTACACAACACTGCATATTAAACTGCAGGCTGCTGACAACAAATCAGTGGAAAGGGAATTTTAAAAGCTAGCTAAACGAATCATTGCTTTTAAAGAACCTGCGCATGAGGAACCCCAGGGGCTTTTGCAGACAGATCCTCACCAAGGGTCTTCTAGAAGCAACATTTGAGTCCGCTGTTTGATTTTGTGATGTTAACTCATGTGTGATGCTGACATTTCAGATTATGTGTGTGGCCCTATGATGAATAGCATTAGCAAAACTTATAAAGCCCCAATTTACAGTTATTCAAAAGCCTGATTTTCGGTGGCAAAGGTAAACTTTATCCATGAACAGTAGCAATTAACTCCCTGCTTCCGCTCAGAGAAACCCACAATCCTAACGTCAGTCCAAATCATACAATCTAACACTAGGTTTTCAGCGCCTGCACTTGGAGGGCTCATCAAGGTTTCGCAGCTGGAGGTTTAAAAAGTCCCGCTTTCCGAAGATATCTGACCAGAAAGGGCACGGAGACTAAGGTGATGCTGATTCTCACGGGCGCGAACAGCTTGTGGATCGCGTAGGCCACCACGAAGGTACTGGTGCCCGCTGCCATTTTCGACTGCACCAGCGACTCTGTAAATCCGAGTTTAAGCAGGACTGCAGACATATCTACGCCACTGGCGGGGGAGGAGGCAAAGAAAACAGTTATTACAGCAACGGGTTAAGAAATCAATTTGGCTTTCAGATCTACATATTTTTAAAATGTGATAAAAGTATCTGGGTGAATAGTCTGAGAAAAAAATTCTCATTCCCAGGGTGTCTTCTAGGGCAGTAAAAACCCAACACTTATTACTGTTGAGAATCTCACCTTGAAACCACCATGTAAAATAGGCCCAGGGAGATTAATGAGATCCCAATGTGCAGTGACACAGCCACGGCTCCGTACTCTCGGAAAACCTTTCTCAGCTGCTGTGACTTGCTCTGCTTGCTCTCGATGCTGCCGGCCTTGCTGCTGCCTGGGGTCTCGGTGAGTCTGCTGGGCTCCTGCGCACAATGCAAAGGGGGCTCCAGGTTGTGGTCTTCACCACCACGCACTTTTTGTCTTTTTGAGACAGGGTTTCACTATGCAGCTCGGCTGGCCTTGAACTCACTTTGTAGCCAAGGCTGGCCTCGAACTTGCAGCAATCCTCCCGCCTCAGCCTCCTGAGTGCTGGGATGACAGGCGTGCACAACCATACCCAGCTCCACCCGCCCTTCTCTACCCAGGGAGAGATCAGCTTACTGAGTGGGACTAAGGCCCACTTCTCGCTCTGGTGTGACCAAAGGCTAGGTAGGATGCACGGCTAGAAGAATGGTGGTCTCAGACACACCACGTCCAGATCCCCAGAATCCGTGACTACGAGACCTTACGCGGCAAAAGCATTTTGCAGATGTGGTTAAGGCTCTTGAGGTGGGGAGATTATTCTAGATGACTTCAGTGGGCCCAACAATGGTTCTTAGAGGGGAAGGAAGGAGGCAGGAGAGGCACAGAGACAGCAATCTGCAGACCCGGCGCTGCTAGTTTATGGAGGCGAGAGCCACAGCCAAGGAATGCAGGCGGCCTCCAGAAGATGCAAAAGGTGGGAATGGATCCTCCCCTACAGCGCTTAGAAGGAACCAGCCTTGCTCATACCTGACTGTAGCCCAGCCAGACTCAGGTTGGCCTTCTGCCCCCTGGGGATTGTGAGATAAACCATGTGGCCCTCTGTCAGAGAGCAAGAGTGACCGGAAGCTCAGGCTCATTTGCTTGGGGACAGCAGCGATCCTCCACGGAGCATTTTCCCCACCTGCTCCCCCTTTCTCTTAACAGCAACTGCTTCTCCCACTTCCTAGATGGGTGGCACGGGCTTGGTGAGGTCAACTCATTGGCCCAAAGCCAGCGAGACAAGCGTCCAGGCTGTCTGCGGCGTGAGCGCACCGCCACCACCAAGCTATGTGCTACCCTAAACGACAGTGGGGCAGACCCAAAGGGAGCGAAAGCTATGGTCTCACATTACCTTCAGGGTCCGGATTTACTCAATGAAGGGCCAACTCCTGGACCGCACACTGACTAGGATTTGTATAGAAATAATTCATTATGTGTGGCATTTATTATTATTAGTTTTGCGGTACCAGGGATCGAACTCATGACCTTGCGCTTGCCAGGTAGGCGCTTATGCCACTGAGCTATATCCCCAGCCCTAACATTTATTATTGACCCGTTAACATTTATCGATCACCTCCTGAGCCTGAAATGTTTGGAAGAAACAATCAAAACAACAAAAAAACACCAACTATACTCGGATTAGAAACATCAACAGAGGACTTTTTAAATTTTGGTTTTCTGAGGCAGGGTTTTGCTGTGTAATCCAGGCTGGCCTTGAACTCGCAGGGATCCTCCTGCCTTAGCCTCCTGAGTGCTGGAATCGCGGGAGTGGGTCTCCACGCCCGGCCTTGAGCCTTTCTAACTACAAGATTTAGGACAGTGCTCAGCGCTCGTCTCAGCAAGGGGCAAGCACCGGCCTGCAGGCTGGCTCTAGCTATGGATCCTGCAGCTGGACGCTTCTTCCCCGAGCCATCTCCTGCAAAGGCAAAGGGAAGGGACAGGCTGGCCTAGAACCCGACCCAGGAGACAGGGGTCAGGCCACCCTGGAGGAAAAGAAAGACTATGAGTGCTCAAGTGAGCAGCAGGCTTCACATCTGCCAGCTTCAAGATGCCCCTGACCTGCTGCTGGAAGCAGGGACTACACTGAGCACATCAGATGCAGATACTGCCTGTTTCTCCAGCTGCCAGTGGCCTGCGGGGTGTCCACCTGTCTGAGACACCGAGTGAGGGCCTGGAGACCTTTGCCCTGTGTACCTGTATCCGTGTGCCCCGAATCTGATTTTACAGGATGGGGATCTGTCATCGGCTCACCAGCGGACTCTGAGGTTCCAGCCAGGGCTGTCGGAGCAGTTCCCCTGCCCTGCCTCCCCGGGCACATTCTCCACATTCTCGGGGCTGGCTTCTCTCCTGCTTGCACAGGATGGGGGCAGGGATCCTCCCACCGCTTCTCTGTTGTGCATATTTCAAATAGAAACGGGAATATTTCCTCCTCCACCGCTCTGCCGCCTTCAGATCCTTAACAAATACTACCTTAAGTGAGGCCTTCCTGGGCTACCTTCTTTCCAACCAAAAGGAACACTTGGGAGGCTGAGGCCGGAGGAGCTCTGTGAATTCAAAGCCAGGCCAGGCTACACAGTGAGTTCAAGGCCAGCCTGAACTACATATTGACAGCCTGTCTCAAAAAACAAATAAGCAAAGCCCCAGGGAATTGTCCCTCATGGTTTATTCCACCACAGTCTTGTGGTAGATGCTGCTTATTCTGTAGCTGGGAATCTGGCGGCCTTTTTATTTTCTTTCGTGGCCAGAAGGCCATTTGCCAAATGAGTGGGTGTAAACAAAAGGGCCCTCAGCAGACAGCTACGCTGGGTCTGTACACAGACAGAGGGCTGCATGATTGACTCTGGTGGGGCCAAGTGTCAAGGGTGGGAAGTGAAAGGGATCTGTGGGCATCAGCCCAATGGCAGTGTTTGGGCCCGGAAGGGTCCTCTGCCCTCCCATCAGCTCTGGCAGCTGTCCCCTCTGCAGCGATGGGAGGATGGGGCTTGTTTATCAGAAAGCTCCGCACTCAGCAGTCACTGTGGCTGGGGCACAGGGCTGGACAGGAGACGGAGGAAGGGGAGGTGGAACCCGCTGCCCGAGGCAAGGAGGTGGTGACAGTTCTCCTCCCGCTCCTGTAGAGCTGGGAAAGTAGCTCCCTTTATAAGTGGCTACAAGGGGGCACCGCGGGCCACGCATTTTTCTTCCCCACCCTTGAGGAGGCGGAAGAGGCTAAGCCAGAGGAACTGAAGTGGGACTTGCAAGCAGTGGGGAATCTGCGACACTCATTTCTTCCCGGGACATGACCTTACGGACCTGCAGTGTGTTAGGTGCCGCCCCGAGCGCCTGTCACAGCACAGTCGGTGTGCACACTCACTGTTCTCATCTGCATGTGTGTGAGGTCCTTCTTCCCTGCCCCACCACCGAGTGAAGCACCGGGAGCCAGAGCAGAGCAGGGGCAAGCGGGCCAGAAAAAGGGGCCAGCCACCCGTCCCGCAAGTGGACCACATTTTTCAGAGCAGTGCTCGTTTTCATTGATTTGATAAATAATAAATGGCACCTCACTGTGTTTAAATTGTACCAGGCAGTGTTCTGAGCACGCTGGAAGTATTAACCCATCTAATCCTCCCAGCGCTCTGAGGGAGAGGGATGACTGACATCCCCACTTACCGGAAGAGGCTCCCGGGAGCCCAGAGGGGTTGTGTAACTTCCCAGGGGTCGTACAGGGACCAGCTGTCCGAGTGGGACCTAACTCTGCTGGGGCTGCTTCCAAGGACTCTGCTTTTAACAGCTACACTCTATTCCCCATGTCGACATGTCTCCCCTGAACCAGGAACTGCTGCAAGGGTAGGGGACGGAGCAATGAACAGAACTGGCAAAACCTGCCAGGAGCCCACGGGCCGTGGGGAGAAGGGACAACAGACAGAAAAGTGAAATCCAGGGCTGCCGGAGGGCCACGGAGAGACACCAAGTGGGACAAGAGAGGCACCCAGCTAGGGCTGCTGGAAGGAGTTTAAATAAGGGAAGCCCAGGTAGGCGTGGTGGTTCCCGTCTGTAATCCCAGCACTGGGCAGGCTGAGGCAGGAGGATTGCCTTGAATCTGAGGGTAGCCTCGGCTGCACAGTGAGTTCAAAGTTAGCCTGACCTACATAGCAAGACCTTGTCTCAAAGAAACGAAAATAAATAAATAAATAAAGGAAGACAGAACTGCAGGCAGGTGCTGGTTCAAGCCAGATACTTCTCCTCCCAGGCCACTGGGGAAGTGTTTTCTCAGGGCCATGAGGATCTTCTTTTCTAAACGTCCTGTGAGGTTTCAATCCCACTTGGATTCCACCCTACTCTCCTATCAGGGGGCAGGGAAAACAAGGTCAGCTCATGGGCCCCTGGAACTGTATATATTTACTATGATTGCAATTGCTAACATTAATTTGAGGGTGTTCTGCGTGTCTTGTGTAAACATCTTACTTTTACACTATGAAGTGTGATTATGAACATCCCATTTTACAGATGAGAAAACCGAGACACAGAAGAGTGAGCACAGTTGATCAAGGATACAGAACTAGAATAGAAACAAATCTGAGGAATCCAACACCCGATGATCATCCCCACTACAAACACAGCCGTCACACAGGCCTGGCCTGGAGACAAGTCTGACATAGATGACTGAAAGAGACAAGCAAGGGGAGCCCACTGGAGGCGCCCAAGGCTTCACTGGTGGTCGGGGGTGCTTCCTGGAGGAAGGAACCGGCCTGGGTCCTGGAGAAAGACCAGGAGGCTGCTATGGGCCGGGATACAACTGTGCTGTCTGTGTTTCTGTCTGTGCGGGAGGTCTGGCGAGGGCACGGGCCAAACCCCTCTGCCGCCCACTGAAAAACTACCTTAGTTCCAGAAAGGCGGCTCCATCGTGGCGCCACGCTCTGCCCTGCATTAGCCAGTCCATCTGTCCCCCCACTCCCGCCTGCTATTCCCGGACCAATGCAAGGCCAGCAGGCGGCTGGAGGCTCCCAGGTCACAGGCTGGTGGTGCACGAGGCCCCATTCAAGCCGGGCTGCGCGCGTTCTCCTTCCCGGGTCTCCGGGCCCGGGTGGTCCTCACCCCGTAGGCCTGTACCGCCAGCTTTTCTTTACAGACCCAATAAGACGGTAACAACAAAAAACAGTTTTTTTTTTTTTTTTTAAAGAAAAGCTGTACTGCAGCTCTGAAGGGAAGCTAGCTCTCCCTCCGCACTCTGCGGGCAGGGCCACTGAAATGAAATGTAATCGGGAGCAGCACACCGAGGACTGCAAGTCAGATAAGGTGGGCGGAGCAGCAGCAGCTCCCGGGAGGCGCGCGCCTGCGGCTGCCCCGGCCCAGGGCGGGATCCGAGTGGGGCATCAAAGGGGAGAGCATGGCAGGCCTGCGAGGAAGTTCAGAGCGAGTTCCAGCCCGCAGGCCTCTCCCGGCTTTATCACTGCCCAGGCGACGAGAGGCGACGCTCCGGAAAGAGGGCTGTATGACCTTGGGCGGCGCGCTGTCCATCCCCGAGCCTCAGTTTCCCCGCCCGTCAAGTGGGAAGATAGCTTCCTGGCGTGCAGGGATTTGGGGACTCGTGGGCCCTGCAGGTGTCGGATCCTAGGCAGCTGGGGCTTCCCTTGCAGTGGAGGGGGCCAGGCCCTGCTGGGGGCACCTGGGGATCAGAGTTCAGGGTGGGGGTCAGAGGTCGGGGTGGGGGTGGAGCGGCTTACCTGGTGGCTGCGGAAGTCGCCGCAAGCGGTGCGGAGCAGCCGGGCGTCTGGGCCGGGCCGGAACTGGGCCAGGGCCAGGGGCGGCGGGGCGCAGGGGGCGGCGGCGCCCAAGAGCCAGGTGGCGCGAGGACAGAGCCGGACGCCCACCCTGCCGGCGGGGCCCAGCAGGGCCAGCAGCCCGGCCATGGTGCGCGGCGAGGCACTGCTGCCCGCCCAGAGCCGGCGCGGATGGGCGGGGCCTGGCCGCGCTCCCTGCCCGGTCCCGCCCTCGTCCCGGAGCCCGGCGCCGGGTGGGCGGGGCTGCAGGCGCGTGTGCGCCCTCTTGGCCCCACCCACTAGCCCCGCCCCCTCCCAGGAGGAGATGCGCGCGCACTCCAGGTCGCGCCCGGAGGCTCCGCCCCTCGGGAGAGGGGTCAGCGCGGGCTCTGCAGTCTTGCCGTTTGGAGAGCGTGTTCTGACCTCTCTTGGCCCGGGGTCTCGGGCTTCCAAACCGTGGAGCGTTGGCTGGGTGTTTCATTCTGTGGGCGTGACTTTGGAAGAAATCTGAAAACTATACATTTGTTTGCAGGTTAGCCCCCAAGAGGAAGAGAAATACAAAAGCTGACATTCATACATGTTTAGAGCCCTCTGAATGACCCCACATGTTGGTGTGAATGTGAGGCAGCGCAGCCACTTTGGAAGATAGTTTGGCAATTTCTTAAAAACCTAAACATGCCCGGCATGGTGGTGCTTGCCAGGAATCCCGGCACTCTGGGAAGCTGAGGCAGGAGGATGGCAAGTTTGAGCGCAGCCTGGGCAGCTCAGCGACTTAGGGAAACTGTCTCAAGAGGGTGGAGATGTAGCTCAATGCAAAGGCTCTGGTTCAATCCCCCTTGCAAACAAAGCAAATGAAAAAATTAAAAAACCAAGAAACACACTTAACTAGTAACTTCTCTGTGGGTAGCTTCTCAAGAGAAACCCATGCTCATTCAAGACTGGGACGCGAAGATGCCAGCGTTTGCAGCAGTTTCTTCATATTCCGCGAAGGGTAGGAACGAGCCAGATGTCCATTAGCTGGTAGTGGGCAGCAAAGAACCGTAGCACAGTCCGGGACAGATGGGAGGGACAAGCTCTGGACGGTGCGTGGCAGGCTGCAGCTCTCAGCTGCCCTGCCTGGTAGAGAAACCGAGCCGAGCATGACTTGCCGTGTAATTCTACCTCTGTGAAATGCACAGATCCAGTGCAGCTCCAGAGACCTACAGTCCACGGGTGGCTTCCCGGGGCATTGACCGCAGGGAAGCAGGGGGGACGTTTGGTGGTGGGGACGGTCAGCTGAACAAGGCCGAGTCCTTGCGCGTAACACCGGCCAATCTTAAGTTCTGCAAATGGTGCCCCAAGGAAGCAGGTTAAAGTGCGCTCCAGATATAGCACTATGTTGGCCAACTGGCTTTCAAGTCACCCAGGCCGTGCCAGTCACCATCACAGGAATCACACTCTATTTCATGTGTAGGGTGGAGTAAGAGGGTTTGTGGGAGCCCCAGAGTGGTTTTGGAGGGAAGTGGTGAAGAATCACTAGTTAAGGGGTGCAGGCGCTCCTCTCACTGGCCCTGCTACTCAGCTGTGTGGTCTGGGACTAGCGACTCTGAGCTCGGGTCTCTCCATCTGTGACCGGGGTGGCCGGGAGAATCCTCTGACGCAGCTGGAGGAGCGCCGAGTCCCGCCCAGGGCCTGACAAGTCCCCAGGCCAGGGCTGGCTGTGCCGGCCCCTGCCGCTGAGATCCTCCCCGTTCCCGTGATTTCTTTTGTGCCCTGCGCCACCAGGCCTTCTTCACTCAGGTTTCCTGCCCTGGCTCTATGATAATTGAGTTTTGACAATTACAAAAGGACAAGAAAAAAGCATATTTTTTTATTTTCTCTTGACACTGGAAGTCAATCTAGTACAATAGTTGTGGACTCAGTGCCTTTGTCAATAAAATTGAAAAAAGTGATGAGGGAACTTTTTCTCTTTTAATGAAGTGCACGCAAGCCTGTACCTGCCTGCATTTGAGGCAGCTTTGACTCATCTTAGTGTCAGCTCTCTTATCTCTCTAGAGAAGAAGCTCAACGTGGGAGTTAGATTTATTGGAATTTTCCTCATTTTTCTGAGCAGATGATGTGTTCTCGTGGCTCAGATCTTGAAAGGACTGGAAAACGTCTATCTGCAGCAAAACATTTCCTTCCTGTCCCAGTCATCAGTCTCCCCACCCCCCTCCTTTGCATGCGACCACCATAACAAGGGTAGTTCCTGGTGCAGAACCTTCTAGAAATTTTGCTGAAGTACAGGCAAATTCCTACAAATGGTTTCCATTCCTACTGTTCCCCAAACAGACTATAGTGTGGGCAGTGTTCCTGCACTTTGGCCTTTTTACGAAGGAAGTTCTAAGTCGGCTAGAGATGATTTAAAGTCCACAGTTCTATGCAAATACTACACCGTTTTATGTTAAGAACTTGAGCATCTGTGGACGTGGGCATCCACCGGCATCCTGGAGCTGGTTCTCATGGGTACAGAGGGTTGAATGCGGTCAGAATCTCTTCTTCCCCCTCTCTGGGCTCTCCCACCTCCTCCGATAGCCTTCTCTCTGGTTCCCCAGGTTCTGCCCGTGACCCCCACAGCCTAACGGCACCCAGTATCCACAGCCACCCCTTCAACCTGGAAGTGAAATCACATTACTACTCCGCTCAAAATCCTCCAATACAGCCTGGCAGCCACTGTGGCCCTTCCTCACTGTACCCTGGCCTCTGGGGATGGCTTGCTGTTCCTCAGACCTGTGCCGTGGTGTGTCTGTGCCTCAGGGTCCCGACACCCCCTCCAGCCCCTTCTGAGAACTCTCCCGATCCATGTGGCTCCCTCCTTTATTTTGCTCAGGCTTCTGGAAACACCTGCACTACCTCTGGGAAGGCTGATTGGACCCTGAAATCACGAAGAACACTTCTATCACTGTCTACTGCCTCTATTTTGTCATATAATTTATCACTGCCTGACAGTGTATTATATAGTTATTGGTTTATTGCTACAGTGGAAGCCCTGGGGTGCAGGGGAGTTGGGTTGCCAGTCCTAGAGAGACAGAGTTAGGGACCAGCATGGTAGGACAGTGGTGGGATCCATGGACACAGTACACTGCTACCGTTTGTAGCATGGGTAGAGTCAACACACCCTCCATGGACCCTGAGGCAGGAGATAAACGTGAGGGAAACATCCGGGCCTTAGGCTAACAGCCTCTTACCCTCACCATACTTACTCAACAACCTGGCATGAGCCTAAGAGATATGCTCCTGCCCGCATCACACGTCCTTGGCATCTGGCCTGAGCCCGAGGAGCATGCATTCTAAGTGCTTTAGACTCATGCAGGGTAACCCCGGGTCGTTCTACTATCATTAGCATTGCAACTTTGAGCCCCGTGGTGAGCTTTGGCAATCACGCTTATGCCAACTAGACCCATATAAGTTCAAGAAGTCACCCTCCTGATGTGAGGGTGGAGACTCTCAGTTAATTGGATAGAATCCTGATAAGCACCACTGAGACCCCAAGACTCAGAAAAAGTCTCAATAAACGCCTCAAAACCAAAGTCAGATGAGGGTGCTCCGGTGAAGCTCAGCCCTCAACTTTTCTTGTCAGCCTGCTCCTACTCTGCAGAGCGTGCTTTCCCTTTCGCCAGACCTCTGCTTTTCTTACTGCTTCTGTGTGTCCTGCTCATTTCTTTGGGATACCCAGAGCTTGGATATCAGCAGGGACAGAGCCCACCTATCCAGTGAGCCAGAGAGGGGGTAAAGACAACAACAACAAAAAGCCTGTCTCGCTGCCTCCCTGTGCGCCTGGGTCAGGCAGTTAAAAGCCGCAGGGCACCCCACACTTGAAGATGCCCGTGACACCATAACCCGGTTGTGGAACAGACTCGGTCTGCACCAGGCAGAAGGCAAATCCACGCCTCAGGCAGGCGTGCATGTGTGTGTGTGTGTGTGTGTGTGTGTGTGTGTGTGTGTGTCCAAAACGAACTTTTCTCTGTCTAAAATAAAGCTGTCTTTAAGCCTGCTCCTGCGAGTCACTCTTGCTCTAGTACTCTTTTGTGTAGGTGGTGGGGGCCGAACGGAAGTACAGGCTGAGCTTCCTGCATGCCCCAGCCCCAGTCCCTCTGGGGGCTCCCTCATGTGACACCGACCTGGGAGGGATGGTGTTGCAGTCCATCCACCCATGGGGGAAGGAAAAAAGCCCTGGTTCCCCCATACACCAGGGCCAATATGCCCCAGTATGGCTGGGAGGAAAAAATGGCAGATCACGTCCTACTGGATGTCACCTGTCATCACGTGGGTCATAATCAAATTGCTATGGGAGGCTGTCTCCCTCTGGTGGTGGCCTGACACCAGGCCAGTTGTCCCCACCACCCTGTACTGTGCCGCACCAGTTGGGACAAAATCCAAACTCCATCCCAGTGCCCCATTTGTCAGGACAGGTGTTGGGAGTATTTTAGTTGGAGAACCCAGAGAGGGTTTGAGGCTTGCTATGCCTCATTAATTATCTGTTTAGTTGTCATAAAGTCACAAAGATTAAGACTTTAGAAGTGAATTATAATATGGATAGTCTTTGGCAGCTTTTTGATGCCTTTAAATGAAACACTCAGAATAGGCTCTAATTTCCATTCCTCGCTCTAACACAGTGGGCTATTCGGACTGCGATTCATGCTCTCTTCACAAGAGCCCAGTTTGATTCGTATGGTCACAAACGTGGACCAATGCTCAGAGCAGAGAACTGCACCATGGTCTTGAGGCTGTCATAGTCTGTAGAAAATTCTCGGGGATCCCAGCCTTGCACTGGTGGCAAGTTTGTGCCAGAGACATCTGGTAGCTCAGGCAGACACTTAGGGGCAATACCCCTAGGCCGGTCACTTCAGGGCAACTTTCAAGGACACTCTCAAGGTGAGCTGTAGACCTAGACTTTGTTTTTTTTTATTTTTTATTTTTTTCCCAGTACTGGGAATCGAACTCATGACCTCACGCTTGCCAGGCAGGTGCTGTGTCACTGAGCTAAATTCCCAGCCCCTAGACCTTGTTTTTTTTTTAAACAGAAATCTCAAGCCATCATGGGAAACAGCCTATTTTCACCTTTGAGCTGCATCCTTCACCCCTGGAAAGAATTTGACCCAGGTAATCTAGAAAAGTAACAGTTTTTTCTCTTAAATTGCAATATATCCTGGGTTCAGTGTAGAATTGGGGACAATGACCAATGACTCTCGAATGGAAGTGTCAGTTATTGTGGAGGACTACCCAGGCAACTCTCCTTGAAGGAGGAGCAATTGTCTCCATTTTGCTTGACCCTGATTTTATTTCCATGTACTGATATGTGCAGAGCTGGCCAGGACCTTTTCCTTACCCCATCAAGTGGCTTTAAGCAATGCATATCGGTGTAGCCAAGGTGCTGATGGTAGCGTCTGAACACAGCAGGTGTGTTTCCTTGGACCCCCGTTGTTCCTACGAGTGAACTGGGATGAGGCAGGATGTGCCAGCCAGTGCTCCACGCTGCCCACTGGGATTGAACCCTGAGATAGAGGTTATGACTTCCTGGAGCTTCAAACATAACACATCAGAGCTGAAGCACCAACCCCAAAATATTAGGTAGTCTCAGTTGTGTTATGCAGATGACTCTTTCTGCACAGCCTCCTCTCTGCATTTGCAGAGGTGATTTCAGGCCTCCTACCTAGCCCAGCTCCTGGCGCTCACCTACTTCCCACGGTTCTCACAGTCACTCATCTTCAAGCCACTCCCTTCTTCATGAATGAATAAAACCTGGGTTGAGGCCTTTGTTCCCGATGGCCATCACTGTGGCTGGACTTCATGCCCCTCGGCTCCCCATAATGACAAATATGCCTTAATGTCTTTATTCTCGCCATGGATTGCGCTGGAAGTGGTAGACTGGAATTAACTCACTAGAATACAATAGCTTTTCATGGGATTACAAATACAAACTTCCTGGACCGTGATGAGGACTGGGAAGGGCTGTCTATAAATTATAACACCATTCTCCAGTTAGGTCTCTTTTGCGGAAGATGGGAAAATGATCTGAGGGGCTGTTATGGTTTCATGTAAAAGGTCCTCCCCAGTTCTCACGTTTGGAGGTAGAGCCTGGTCAGAAGGCCCGGGTCACTGGGGTATGGGTTAGAAGGGTGTATTCTCATCCCTGGTTCTTCCTTTCTCTCTCTGCTTCCTGGCTGCCTGAGTTGAGCATCTTTTCTTCCTGTAGGCCTCTGTGCCATCCTCTTCCTGCTTTGGAGCCAGCTGACCATGGACTGAAAGCACAAGCCAAAATAAGTCTCACGTCCTTTAAACTGTGGGTGTTGCGTGTTTTGTGGCAGAGGTGAGCGGGCGAGGCAGGGACCACACAGACAGGCTTCATGGCACTTTACTGTAACCCTAAATTATAAGGGACCATGAGATACGGTGACATGCAGTACTACAGGAGGGGGTCTAACTGATGATCCCCTACCCAAACCCCACTGTTTCTCAGGGGGAGGACAGGGAACTGGAGGCTGTGGCCACCTGCCTGGTGTCCCCCACCCCTGTTCCTGAAGAACCAATTCATAGGGCACCAAAACCACCCCGTATTCCTCAATTTATCCCAAACTTCCTCAACTAGAAAAACAGCCCTGTGGGCTACAGTCATGGCAGGGTTTCCTTCCTTCAAGGAGCTGTGCCATTTTCCCGCTTTGTGAGAAAGCTGGGACGGGGGAACCAGTGTAGTCTTTGTCTCACGGCAGTAGACTCTGAAGCTGGTAGGCTCCTCCAGTACCTTGGCAAGGTAGGCCAAGGGCTATAGACTATCCAAGAATGTGGCAACGCTGTACTCATGACTCATATACAAGAGGGGTCAATAAAAATTCAGTCTGGAGATCAAGTCTTATTAAAAACATGCAAAGAGGGAACCCCTTAAGACCAATTAAAACCCACATGGAAGGGGTCATTTGAAGTTTTTCTAGCTACTTCCACAGAGGTCCAGCTCCCACAGAAAGCACCAACACAGATACTATGAGGCATGCCTACTCCTGTGAACCAAAACTCAATACAAGAACTCAGGATCCTGTTCAGAAAGAAACACTAACCTACAAAAAAGTAATTTTGGACTTCCATGAACTCCTATGATAATCAGATCTCTAAGTTTTATGACATTGTCTGTAAGCATAGACATACTGTCTGATCCTAACCTGTTTCTGAACTTTGCCTTTGATCGTTTCCTTATAAGGAGATCTCTCTGATCACACGTGGGAAGAAATTACAACCTCGTTAGAGCTATGACCCCAGAACTCCCACAGCACTAGTGGCTCCAGTTGTGGGACTGAGCTTTCTCATTTGTGTTGTAATCTTTACTGCCGGGCTGCGTCTCTGCCGTCCAGAACCAGTCCTCTGGTGCCACCTGCAGGTGCTACCTCTCCACGAAGCCCTGTACTGTGTTTTTCTAGTCTGGCTATATTTCACACCTGTCTTCCTCCTACCTAGCTGTCCTTGCCTCCCTACAACGGAGCAGGCCATTTTCTATCTAAATCCAGATACCTTACACCCCAAACATACAAACTGGTGCGTTTGTGCCCTCGGGTAAAGGCCATATAGCTCTTGGACATTTCTGGAGACCACTCTTCATTATAACTTTTAAATTTTTTTTGGTTTTGGTTTTTCTCCGGTACCAGGAACCGAACTCTCGACCTTGCGCTTGCCAGGCAGGTTCTTTGCCGCTGAGCTAAATCCCCAGCCCCTTCATTATAACTTTTAATAAGCCAAGTTGGGTTATTAAGGAGAGGGTAGATTTAGAAATTAGAGGCATCATTTTACTCACCCTAGGACCACTGGGACTTCTCATCTTTGGAAATATTATACTAAAATCTGCTACACTCATCAGTGTGACTTGTACCTCCTCCCACCCAGACACTGTCCCATTTGGTCATGTAACAAATTGTCACAATTCTATTTCCACCCTCAAACATCAGGCATCAAGACAGCTTTCCACAACAAGACTTCCTACTTTCCTTGTATATGGCTGAGTCCTACACAAACTAAATAATCTCATGAGGCCTCTTGCAAGGATCCAAAATAGCTATTTCAGAACCTTGAGGTGTCCCCAACCCCCAACACATGTCCATTTAATAACTCTAGTTTTTCCATCAGCCTCACAGTGAATAAGAATCAAACCATCTTAAATTCAACGAGTTTTGGGGATGGGATGAAACTCAAGATCTCCTAACCTGGAATCATACTTCTGGAATGTCTACCTGTCTCAGTCCTCTAGCAGGCATGTCCACAGCGGAGAATTAGTCAACCCATGAGGCATGGAGTACGTATGGTACTGAAGCCCCCAAGCACTGTGGAGTAATCTCCTGTCTAAACTAAAATTATCCTGTCTAAACCCTAAAAAAAATATACCTACTTCCTTTGTGGGACTACAGCCTTCTTATGCCTTCCCCTAATATGGAGAGGCACTGGAACACTGGTTTACATTCTCTCTGAGCTAAACTTTCCTAACTCCGCAGTATCAATTCATCTCTGCCAAAACACTGAGGGATCTATCATGAGTTGCATTAAGAGGGCTGAGCCAGTCTCCCTCCTGATGCTTGTAGGATGCCTCGTGAAAAAAGGAACAAGATCAGGGGGACTAATACATTCTCTGGTCCATGCCTGAATCCTAGTACTGGCCCTCTTAGTCAACAAATAATTAACCTGGTGGAGGCCATGATGTCACTTCCAGGGAAGGCCAACTCCCTAGCTGGAGTTGTCCTCCAAACCTGTGGGACACTTGATCTCCTTGCAGCCAGCCGAGTTAGGACTTGTGCCATGCTAAAAGAAGAATACTGCTTATTTATTAATGCAATTGGGCAAGTTGTTATTGACCTTGATTCTATAAAAAAGAGCCAAGGACCATCTGGAATGTTACAAAAACTGGGGGATTGATTAGTAAATCGGAAATTCAAATGCTTGAATTTCTCCTTGCTCACCCTTTTAGCTGGACCTTTCATAACCATACTGCTCCCCCTAATCTTTGGAAATTGCTTACTTAACCTCATTTGTGGAGTCTTTTTTTTGGACAGGGAATCGAACTCAGGGCCCTGTGCTTGCCAGGCAGGTGCTGTGCTGCTGAGCTACATCCCTGGCCCTCTTAACCTCATTTATAGCTTTCAGATTACTACAGCACCATGCCAAGCTAATGCTAGTTTATGGATTTCAGCTTACCCTGCCAGAATTTACGTCTGAAGTGCCAGAGATTGCCCTATAACACTTAGACAGGGTGACATTGTCCCCTGTAAGCAAGGACAATGCCACTCTTAAAAGGAAGCAGCTACTGAAAAAAGACCTTCAGCCTTTGATTTCCTGTGAAGATTCGTGAAGATCACGTCTCTGAGGGGGAAGTTGAGACAAGAGATGGACAGTGTGGGAAATATCCTAACCTTAGACTCATACTAGGCAGGCTGCCCTCTGGCTCTTGGAGATCAAAAGAGCATTTACCCTCAGCCCATTTCCTTGACATCCTGGCATCAGCCTAAGATAAGTGGTCCTGCCATAGCCCTACTTCCCTGACATCTGGCATGAGCCTGAGGAGTATGCAGTCTAACTATTTTAGAGTAACAGAGGGTGACTTCACAGACACTGTAGTATTATTAGCATTGCGATTTTGTTCTCCTTGAGGGCTTTGGCAGGACCAAAGGCTTCCAACTAGGCCCATGTTAAGTTCAGAAACTCCTCCATGAGAGTAAATACTTTCAAGTAATTGGAAAGGGTCTGCTAGGTACCATTCCAGGCCCCACGACCCAGTCAAGGTCCCAATAAATAGCTCAGAACCCAAAGTGAAGGGTCAAGCTTGTGCTTCTGTTTTCTCAACAGCCTGCTCCGCTCTGCGGAGTGTACTTTCCTTTTAATAAAACCTGTGCTGTTCTTTTACCTCCATGTGTCCTGTTGCATTCTTTGTTTTAGATACCAAGAGCTTGGGCATCAGGTGAGACAGGGATCACGTGTCTGGTAGCAAAACCACAGAAGCAGAATATTTGCACGGACTGAGAAACTGTTCACAAAGGACGATCTAGCTTCACTTGCTCTCAGTCACCTTAAAACCCACTCTTTCTGAAGGTCACACAGCAGTGCAATACCTCAGTAGCCTCCTGTAGTAGCTTGCTGTAGCAACACTTCTGACATGTGGGTTATGGTAACCGTATCCAGGTTACTACCCAGAGACCTGAGGGCCACTTTTGCTGAAAACAGTAACCCTTGACTTGAGCCTACGGACATCTGATGAGTGACTAAAATGTGACAAAAGACTTTGCATATCTGTATTCCTACTGTCTCCTTCGCTGTCTTAACCCTTGGGTCAGATTCTACTCATTTCTGGATGTAGGCATGTTGATCAGCTCAAAATGTTTTGTCCAAGACCATAATCCAGGATCCACTTGGTCTACGGTCCATTGGAGCTGCTAGGTATTTTCTTTTACTTTCTCTCTCTACTCTTTTCGGTTTTTTTTGGTACCGGGAATTGAACTCAGGACCTTGCATTTGCCAGGCAGGCGCTTGTGCCGCTGAGCTATATCCCAGGCCCTCTCTACTCCTTTCTGCACCCCCATCTCCTGCTGTGCTTCCTCAGTAGCCAAGAATGTAAAGTTCTCGTAAGGCAGCAGAGCTCTGCATCTTCACTGTGTTGACCTCCTCAGGCTCTGACTAGGGACACTTTGACCCTACCAGAGGGCCCGGAGCACAAGGCTATGGTGTTTCATAGAGGAGGATGGAGCCAGATACCTACAAGTTCAACAACCTCCAGGTCAGATTGCCCATGACCACGTGGTGGTCCAAGTCTGTCAGAAGTAAATACATCTTTTATGACTGTACTTCTGGCCAATGGAAACTACCAGACTCTACCCCACCATAGCAAATCAGTAAAAACGTGCTACTCTCTTTGCTCTGAGAGCAGCTGTTTGCTCATTTTCTTGGCCAACTGCTGACTCCCTTTGTCACCAGACAGGGTCCCAGGAGATCCACATCCCCTACCCCCCACCCCCTGCCAAGAGGAGCCATGTCTTCAACTTGGCCCGTTGAGTGGGTTCTTGACTCATGTCAAGGAAAAGGAATTTCATGACACATCAGCTTGAAGCATAAGCAGGTTTATTAGGCAGAGTTAGAAAGTAAGGGAGAAGAAGAGAAGATTCCAGCTGGAGTGGCTGCAGGGGGTTGCCCCCATGAAGCACTTCAGATTAGCCTGTTAGCACACAGAAGCACAAAGCCAGCTTTTAAGAATTAAGGAAACAAAGCTTTGTAAATAAGGAAGGAAAGAGGGGTTAAAGGGACAGGAGAGGAATGGGGGAGCAAAAGAAGCACCAAGATATATCATGTACAGGTACAAATTCCCTAAGATGAATGTTTGTAAATCAATAAACTTAGTAATAGGAAAAAAAAGAATTAGCCAAGGTGGGCCAGGGTCTAGCCCATGCAAGTTTTGATTTCCATCGCTCCAAAGGAATCCTTTGGCTTGAGGAGCAATTTGGTTCCCAGGAGATGACTGTCTCTGCTCCGGAGGATGATCTCATCGTGAGATGGGCTGCGAGGCTCTGCATTTCCTGAAACCCCGGGTGATCACAGGTTTAGGACAATGACTAGAGACTTCAGGCCTTGCTCCAGGGAAAGGATCTGGAACTGGATGTTGTAAACGCTGGTAATCAGATGTTCCTGTAAACCCTGAAAACTAGTCACCCTTATCTTAGAGTCCTTCCAAGGGGATTAGATAGGCTATGAAAAGTTAGAGCTATGAAACCTTTTTTGACAATTTTTTCCTGCACGATTGATGCACTTATATCCATAGTTTAATGTAACAAAGGATACAAAGTGGAGGTCAAACTTTGCTCTGCTTTGAGTTACTTATTGTACATCTCTAGGTCCATCCTCTGGGTCCCTGTCACAATCCTTTCTGGTCTTTTTTCCTAGCATAAACAAGCCCCAGGAGCACAAACAAGCCCAGGAAGAGAGATGCGGAATACAGATATGAATAACCGTAGGGAATGTGATTGCGTCCTGAAGTTGCAGTTTTCTTAACAGCGCAGTGTCAAACTTGTGATTTTCCTCATCTCCTTTCTACCTATTTTCTTCTATCATACTTTACTTTCAACTAAAGCCTTAATTTAGCTGCGGATGCCCTGCTCCCCAAATTCTTTGCTTGTGCAGAAGTGTGCACTATTTGGCCCAATCTTATTTTTCCCATCTCTGAGCCCACAGATTTCATTATCCGGTGTTACTAGGACAGGGGGGACCCAGGAAATACTTTCTGAATAAAGAGTTTCTTTTTGCATTCCTTGATCCCTCTGTGTGTCCACCCTGTGCTTGTCCTGTGCAGTGAGTGAGTGAATCGGTGGCCAGGGGTCTTTGCCCTCAAGGTAAGCTGTAGTGTTTTTATAGCAGGGAGAATAAGGTTTGGCATCAGGACAAACCCCTGCTGCGGCAGCTCTGACAGCAGGTAGATGAGGAAAAGAAAAACAGGTATGCAAATCCATTAACTTGCAATTACAAAGTGTAGTTGCCTATGTGCTCCGTGGGGTTCAGAAGCATATACCCTTTCTCCAGAGGGGAGGGGGAAGTGGAGAATGTAAAGGTAATAGTAAAAGATTTGGGGGACTGATTGAATGGGACTGGTACACAGGACCATCGTGGGTGACAAGTCTGTCCCAGTGCATCAACAGATTCCAGTCTTCTTCGGAATGAAAAAACTCAAGGAAAGGACCAGAGGTAATGGGTTGCTTCCTCGGTGGATCTGGACCTCCTGCAGATAAGGGGATTTTGAGCGAAGCTTGTTTCCCAGCCTCTCCTACTGAGTTCCTAAGCTAATCAGCAGATCAGCTATACCTGGAGTAACAATCCCTGGACCCCTTTATTGGCTTCAGCTTGCCTTGGAGGCTTAACCAGAGTGCAGAGCAATGCCTGACTGGGAGAGCCAAGTGGGCCTGGGACAGGTGGGAGGAGGGCTTTAGGGCTGGGGCTGTTTGCTGACGCAGGTCCCTGAGGATGTTTTTCCCCAGTGCCCTAGTGCCTGATGCCCTGACGCAAAATGACTAAGATAGAGAATAGCTCATTCCTGCAGCCTTGGGCATGGCCTTGAGTCTGATTGGAGACTGATTACCAGTGGCCCTCAAAGCTAGCCTGCCACACAGCCCTTGACCAGGAGGTAATGCAGATAAGGCTGCAGGCAGTTAGAAAAGACTAGGAGTGGGCCGGGGGTCTGGCGCAGATGGCACTGTGACAAGGGTAAGGAATTAGTTCTCCTTTTGTTCTCGAGAATACTATCTTTGAGGACTTCCTCTGGCTGTGAATGTCCAGATTCAACCAGAACAGTAATTATAATGATAACAGTCACTCTCCCTTATTGAGTCTTTAATTTAGGACAGGCAGGGTTGGGAGTTATTTACGTGATGAAACCGTGATATGTATACATAATGGAATGCTAGTCACCCATAACAAAGGATGGAATCATGTGAACATACATGAAACTGGAGACCATAATGTTAAGTGAAATAAGCCAAAGAAAGTTAAATATCACATGATTTCTCACCTCAAATGTAAATACATAAAACAGTAAAATAAAGGAGAGATGATAGGAAAGAAAGAAAAAATGATGATTTAACTCATCCACTGACTTCCTGGGGATACACATCTTAGTTCCCACTATGGGGAAAATACAGGGATTCCAAGACTGAGAACAATTTATCCAATTCGTGCAGCCTAACAATGGCTGCCTTACATACACCGAGAACTTCACGTCTTCAACTTTTAAGCCTCCAACAACGTTGAGAATACCTGTTCCATTTCTGTGGCAGACTAGAAGAATGAGGTCCAGATAAATGGAAAGTAACCCTCCCGTGACACCACCCTATGACATTACTTTCTGTTGCGATGGTTGTGGTTATGAAAATCACTCATTGGGTGGTAGAGTAACAACAGCTCAGTCGCACACACGAATTTTCAAATAGTCCACAAAGACCTGATCCTTGTCCCCAGTTCATAATGAAGAAAAACAGCAGCCCAGGCTCACACAACTGGGAGGGGGCAGAGCTGGGAATCGAACACACGCATGAAAGGTATTTTCACTTGAGCTATTTAAGTTATTTGCAGCAAAAGTGGGGGAGGAATGATTGGGATGGCTGACTCACATGCCCACAGGCTCTGAATGTGATGCCCTGCACCTTCCTTTGTTGCTATTCATCTTGGGAATAATGGGATACAGACTCTGGGAGACTTGGCACACAATGCAAATGTGGAGGTTCACCTTCCTAAAGCCGGCAAAAATGCCTTTCAAAGTCCTAGAACATCAAGTCTTTATCTTTCTTTCTAATCTCTCTCTCTGAGCTGCCAGTTGTTGCTGTTTTTTTTTTTTTAATTTGCTGTTTAATGCCCTTTTAAGCAAAAGCAAAAGGATTCATCCTCTTGGCATACATTTTATCATTTATCTTCATGTTGTGCAGGGTCAGTTTTAAATGTGACCGTAAGAGCACTTAATTTGCATGCTGCATCTCCCAAGTCACAGAATTTGTAATTCATTCTCACCAATGACTGGTGAGAATTACTGGTGAGAATTCATTCTCACCAGTAAAATACTGCACAAAATTGTGAAACTCTTATGACTTCACTTCTGTGCTGGAGATCGAAACAAGGGCCTCGCCCAGCGTAGGCGCTGGCTCTCCCACCAAGCCACATCCCAGATCCTATTTTGATTGAGAAATGACAGCAGCTTCTCTATGTACGGTCGTGTGGACCTATGCAGGATAAATGAGAGCACAGGGCTTTGACAAAAAGGGAAGAGGTATTGCTAGGGTCTCAGGTTTCAACAATGAGCTATTTTGGCTCCCAAGGGATGAGAGTTACTTTGGCAAAATAAATTTTGAATACAAAAAGTGTGAACAAGGACACGGAGTGACAATATTACAGGCCACTCAGGTGCATTTGCTCCCTGATGATGAATGAAAGGAGGACATATATTTTGATTGGAAAAAAAGGATTTATTCAAAACTAGTTCCAAGGGAGTGGAGGGGCCCGTTTACCTCAAATCACCACTTCCCTGTGCACAGGTGGGCACGGGTGTGTAGAATAAGGAGCGGAGGGGAGCGAGTACAAGGCAGGTCTCCAGCTTGCAGTATCACTTTCTGTCCCCTTCAGCTCACTGACCCCTTTCTGGGGGAAAAGCAGCGGGTTCCAGCGTCCTGGGGCTCACGTCTGCATATTCTGTTATTTCTGAGGGGTGACCAGAGGAGGGAGTGTGCTCCGCAGGAGGAAGCTTGGAGAAGCTACTTATCTTGGCTTTTTTCGGTACCGGGAATCGAACTCACGACCTTGCGCTTGGCAGGCAGGCGCTGTGCAGCTGAGCTAAACCCCCAGCCCGAGGCTGCTTATCTCTAAAAGAAAAAAGAAGCTAACTTTTAAAAGTTCCGTTTTGCACCATCGGTTATAAGAGGCCCTCATACTCCTGGCGGGGGGGGGGGCACTGTAAATTGGGGCAGCACGGAAGGACATACTTCTCTGAAATTACAGACGCGAAATTAACAGGGGCCTCCGCGCATCCTGAAAATGTGGGGCATCTTCTTCAAAAACCACTAGAAATGTCCAGCGGTGAACATGAACCGCAGCCCAGGGCCCTCCCGTGAGATCAGGCTCTCTGTGACCGTTGTGTCCGCCCGCGTCTTACAGTAATACCCCGGTGGGGCAGGGGTTGCGTCGTCGTCCATTGCACAGATAAGGAGCTGAAACGCTAAAGTGAGTTTGTCACTTGACCATGACAGCTGAGCTGGCGAGCGGCAGTGTCCCCCCGCGCAGCCGGCCCAGGTGCTCGCCCTGGAACAGAGCTCTTCCTCCGAGCCCTGCGGCGTTCTAAGCTGTGCGTGGAGATGCTCGTTAGTCCCACGTCAGCCCTTCCTGGACGGCTCCGCGGCCCTCCGCTTCCACTGCAGACCAAGAATCCGGAGCAGAGAGCGCATCCAAGGTCACAGGGTCGGAAGGACTGCAGTGCACCTGCCTTGGGCCTTTGCTACCACGCGCCCCAGTGAGTTGGCTGCTGCTTCACAGATTATTTTTAAAAACATTTTTAAAAAAGTTTCAGCCCATGCTATTTGTTTTTTACGTTTTGCATTTCTTTCTTTCTTTATTTTTCCCCCTCCCCGGTACCGGGAATCGAACTCACGACCTTGCGCTTGCCAGGCAGGCGCTGTGCCGCTGAGCTAAATCTCCAGCCCCCGTTTATTTACTTCTTTACTATTTTTATTCGTGCATGTTTAGAGTACGTAATGTTTACATTCCCCGCGTGGAGTTTCCCCGCGTGGAGTTTCTCCGCGTGCAGAACACGTCTTCATCCCTTTCTTCACCCCTCCCCCTCCCCTCCCCCTCCCTCCATCTCTTCGTACCCTCCCCCTCGAGAAAGATTAGTTCCCTACTTTCTGTTATCTATCTTTTACTTTGCTCTTTATTTATCCTTTGCGTTTCTTATGCAAGAGAAACCATGAGACGTTTAAGCTTGTGTGTCTCATTTATTTTACTTAACATTATGGTCTCCAAGTGCATCCGTTTCCTACAGCTGACTCAAGTTTTATCTTGAGGCACAGAGTGGGTACGTCCCTATCCTTGGGATCAGCTTACCCTGGCCGAATCTCCCTCCTCTGACTTGGTTTCTTCATCTGCCAAATGGGATGATCACAGCTACTTCAATGCACTTCCTAAAGCTTAGAGAGCATGGGAAAAGCCTGCAGAAGTGGCTGGTACCCAGAGGATGCCGTGGGGGAGGTGGTGGTTGTCTGCACCTGTTTCTAGGGTGCTTTGTAGAGGGACACTCACTGTGCGGGGGTGGGGTGGGGTGGGGTGGGGATACCAGGACTTTACCTCTCACTGTTGAAGTTCTAGTAACACACAATATCCGTTTCTCTTCTCTCTCCCCTTTCCCCCTAAAACGTTCATTAAATGGCCCTAATAAAACTTCTTTGCACAACTGGGATGAGGGGAAGGAGAAAAAAAAGACACAAGGAAAGGGGAAAATATATAAATATGTACAAGATAGCTAAGATAATTGTACTACTAATTTCTATTGGGTTATTGAAAGGAACAAATAATGTTCAATTTTTTGATCAATTTTGTATGCCTATATCTGATAATCTGAGCAATTACTTTGAAAATAACAATAGGCAATATAGCAGCCATTGTTGATTTCCTATCATCTTGTTCTGAAATTCTGTTAAAAAAAAAAAATAAACCTCTTTGCGCGAGACAAACAATCCCACGTTCACATACTTGTCACATGCTCACAGGGATTCCCTGCTATTCCGCCATGGCCTAGAATGCAGGGACACGGGCGAACGCGTGAATGAAGAAACGCAGCGGGCGCGCGCTTTTGTTAACTCGCGCTCTCCTGTTTTTCTCTTGCCTCCCTTCTCCCTCCGTTCAGCGGATCGGTGCCCCTTCCTGCTTCCTGGTCCGCTAAGAACTTTGTTGTCCTTCTTGGTTTTTTCATTTTCACACAGTGTTATACAGGCCCGTATATTCACATGCAGAAATGGAGGCTGTTTTGTCCATTGCCTGAGAGTGAAGTAATAGGGTACGTGCTTTTCTCCGCGAGCATTGCCTGGGAGAAATCCTCCCCACCCACTGTTATAACCTCGTTCATTCTTTGACGTGAGAGTACAATAACACGTGCAGCTATCTCTCATTAAAAGACGCTGTTTGTTTTCCTTCCAATAAGAGGGAAATAAAGACCCCTTTTTTCCTGCGTCCCTGTGAGCAGGAGCTTTTACTCCTACACAGTGCATTTAGAGGGTAGACTGGAAGAGCGTATGTTTTTACACGAAGAGATGTAGCTAAGTTATTAAAAACCAGTTTCCAAGTCCTTCAATCATTTATTTATCCATGAAAATCCCTTTCTCTCCACAGCCCACCTTCAGCAGGTGTTATACCCGTTTTTAACTTGCTATAGTCTGATGGATGTTCAGGTGTTGGCGGGGGGAGGGTGCCAGAAAAGGCGATGGTTTAGGAGTGTGAAACAGAAGCCGCAGGAGAGAAAGGGGCTCCTGGGGGCGCTGCTTGTCGTGCCCTTTACAGCTACATTTCTGGCGCAGGTGTCACACCTGGAGAGGATAATCGCTTCTGAAATACTAAATGATCCTGCATTTTAATATTTTATTATGTAATGTTTTATAATACAAATAACACGGCACATGTGTATACAGTAAGAAAACCGTAAAACTAACATGAACCTCCTAGCGCCACCATCACCAGTGTGAATTGATTGCAGAGTCCCTTGAGGGCAGTGACAATGAGCCCTGCAGAGACCAAGTGTCCAAACTGCAACCCCAAACCACTTCCTTATTGCAAAGTGCCAACAATGCCATTAAACCCAAACTCAGAGGTTTTAGTTTACAAAAAAAATCAGTTGCTCTCTGCTGCTCTGCTGCTGTGGTGGCTTGCTTTTGCGTGCTGACAGAGAGGGCTTTTTCGCCCACTGCGGCATGCGTGCCACAAGTTCGCACCATTGTTGTGGAGTGTTCGATTTGGGGGTGACCTTTGCACACTCGCTGCCCCCTGGAGGAACAGTGCAAGATGCAGGAATGGACCTTTTGGTAGTCATGACCAGGAGGATTCAGGTTATGATTTTGTTTAGTTTCAAGGAAAAAATATCTTTGACCATCGACACACCGTGGAGTTGGTTTCAACTTCACGCCATGACACACGCATGTGGCCTCGTCTCTCCCCACGCCCCGTGGTGGGCATCTGTAACCGATGTGCAGTAAATGCCTGCGTCAGTTTCTTATCAACAGGATTTGCTTTCCTGCCATTTTTGGCTTGTCTTATTTTGTCATTATCTGGAAGCGTTGCCTTATTCCCATGGCCCGTGGCTGTTCTGTGTCATCCTGGAAAAGATGTAGGAGGATGCTGTAGAATCCCCCCAGGCCCAGCCTCTGGTCCAACATAGATAAAGGGACAAAGAGGAAGCAAAGAAGAAAAAAGCTACTGAAAAACTTGGGTAGAGGCAGCTCACTCAAAAAGCCCCTTGGAGGAGAGGGCCAAAAGATGCCGTGGACGTCAGGCATGGTGGTGCACACCTGTAATCCCAGCATTAGGGAGGCAGAGGCAGGGGGATCGCTGCAAGTTCGAGGCCAGCCTGGACTACATAGTGAGTTCAAGGCCAGCATGAACTGCACAGCGCGATCCTGTCTCAAGCACCTCCACCCACTAAAGAAGAAGCAGTGGAAATCAGCATCATTAAAGTCTCATGATTAAGCTCATTTTTATTTGAAATTAAAACTGAAAGATGGTTCTTAGAATGTCACTCTTTAAAACTCTGTAATGGACAAATAACGAGGTGACAGCTTTTTACAAATCAGAACCATACTTGCATGACAGAGGGAGAATAATGTGGAATCAAAGCAAATTAGCTCTGTGCCACAAATGTAATTGAGCAAGAGCTGAGGGTGATAATGAAGTTTCTTGCTTATCGAGCAGCATAAAAACTTAATTATAGAAGATGATTTTCCCAAGCCAGAGATTCAGATCAGGAAGGAGAGAGGAGGGCGGCTTGGCCTGGACTCTTGGCTGGATTCTTAGGGATCCTCCGAAGGCACCACTGACCCTCAGCCCACCCAGGCTCTACCAAATCCAGTACCCAGCGCAGCCCCTTGTTGGGCGATGCTCTGCTGCCCCCTGCCCCCTGGTACTCACGCTCCTGTGTGATCTCCCACTTTTGGCTGCTGGCTGGACCTGAGCCTGGCTTCTAATCAATAACACGGCAGAAGCGACGGGACGTGCCCTTGTGACTAGGTGGCAGAATGACTGTGGCATCCATCGTGGGCCCTCCTCTGGCCCTCCAGCCTGCGCCCCATGAGGGTGTCCTGCTACCGACTGGAGAGACCCCCATGTTCAGGATCGGGGGCCAGACTCTGGTTTGCAGCCCAAAGAACTGAGGCCTCTGACAGCCCTGTCCTGACATGACCACAGCCCTGGCCAGCACCTTGATTGCAGCCTATGAGAGCCCCAGAGCCACAGGTACCAGCCAAGGTGTGTCCAGACTTCCGAGTCACAGCGGCTGAGGCCATGGGTGTTATTTGAAGTGCTGAGCTCTGGAGGTGATCTGTTCTTGAGAAGCAGACAACTGACACAACACTCCAGCCGTTCCCTGGACGTGAGCCACGGTACAGACTTCATCAGTATTCTTATTTAACCCCACATCCACATGTGACCTGTGCAGCTTTGCATCAGTGATTTAATGCTTGCAAGCATCAGTTTCTTCACTGGTGAAGGAAAGAGTCCTGATTACAGCACTGCTGAGCAGACCGGAGAGCAGATGTGGCAAAGTGCTCAGGGCAGGGCTGGGGCAGAGTGCAGGCTGGTTGCCCTCACCAGTTGCTCAGTAACAAACGACTCTCCATCGTAGTAGCAAACAACAAGCCCCATTGCTAAACTTGCGGAATCTTGGGTAAGGGGTTTGGACAGGGCCCATGGAGATGACAGGTTTCTGCTCCCCGTGTGCTGTCTGTGGTCTCAGCTGGTGGATTAATGACCAACTGCTACATAGATTATTTCAAACTTAGTGGCTGCAGAGAACACACGCTTATTACCTCCAGCTCTCCAGGTGTGTTGGGCAGGGTAGGGCTGAGCTGAGTTCTCTGCTTGGGGTCTCCTCAAGCTACAATTTAGATGTTATCTAGGGCTGTGGTCTCACTCATGACTCATCAGAGCTCAGCTGGGGAAAAACCCACTTCCAACTCCTGCAGACTGTTGCAGAGCCAATCTTCTTGTAGGACAGGGTCCCTGTTTGCTTTCTGGCTATTGTCAGCGGTGGGGGTCCTTTCTGCTCCTAAGGCAGTCAGTATGAGGTTTCCTGCCATGCATGGGCAGTTGACCAATGGCAGCTGCGGAGCCCAAACGGGAGAGTCCTGCTCCAGTGTGCTCAGGCAGTCATGCAGAGGGTGATGTCATCGTGAGCAATGTCACCTTGTCATTTAGCACCTTGCCCTTTAGTGTACACTGCCAAGGAGGTATCCAATCACCTTTGCTTTAGCTAATCAGTTAGAAGTGAGTCACAGGTCCTGCTCACCCTCTAAGGAGGGAATTGTTGAGAGCCAATGACCTAGACAGCAGGCCTTAGATGGGAGGACTGTGGCTGGGGGTGACTATGACCTGAATAGCTGGTGTGATCTAGTAGAGACTTCTTCACAAATGTGAGCTGATGGCTGGGCTCAGCTGGGACAATGGAGCCTCTAGGCTTTCCATGTGACTTAGGACTTCTACATGGCAGTGGCGGGGTTGTGACTGGGGACATCAGAAGAGCAAGACTTCCAAGAGAACTTCAAGAATTTTAATGGTCTAGCCCTGGGATGTACACGAGCTCTTTTCTGTTAGTGACCAGTGAGCGTCGGACTAACCCAGGCTCAGGGACCAGGGGAATTACACCCCTCCTCTTGGACAGTGCCACGGTCTCACGTGGAAGAGCTGGTGGGCCGGGAAACAGACGGTTCTCAGGAAATACAATCTTCCACAGTATTCAGGAACTATTTATTGATAGTAATGATAATACTAACTTTCCCCTCCATTCTACAGAATAAACTGAGGCTCAAAGATGTGGAACCTTCCCTTTGGCTTCTCACTTGGGTGCATTTTTCATGTCTGCTCTCCTGTATCATTTTTTAAAAACTGAAACGAGAGGAAACAGAATGTTTTTAGATATTTGCATTTTAGGTAGAAAAGAATTGGTGTGATTAGCCCCACAGAACTGACACTTGAAAAGTCACTTGACAAAGTGAGGACTGAGCCCTAGATTGGGCCCCCAGGAAAGGCTGTGCGAACACACAGTACTGGCTAAGCCGGAGGAGCTGCCCCTCAGCCACAGCGGAGATGGAATCAAGAGTCTGTCACTAGAATGTTTGAATTGTAGAACACATGACTGTAGCTGTGACCCAGAGACCAGGAAGCTGCTGCCATTACAACTGTATCCAGCTCCCATAACACAGCTCACTGGTCATGGGAAGGTGGGGCCAATCTAGCTATGGTCACAACTGCCTGTTGGCACACAATGGGGCTCATTCCTGGATACTTAGATTTTTGGGCAGTCCCCCCTCCATCTGTGCACACTTAACAGAAGCAAACAGCTCAAACCCAAGAGATGATCTGACTTTATTTCTGTCTTCAAGTTACTGTTCAAGTGCGTCTAATTGGCAGAAATGAATTCACCTACCCCCCAACCTAGCTGCAAGGGAGTCTGGAAAGTTTAGGTCTTTCTTCTAGGAAGGTACAGTGGAGAGAGATATGAAATGTGCTTCATATTCAACAGCTCAGCAAATTGTAACCTTTTCTGGAGCCTCCAACCCCTTCCCAGCTTGAGAAATCCTTTCAATTTGATTGGTAAGAATTGCATCACACAGGCACAAACTGAAAGGGAGCCTGGAATTTGAGGATCTGGCAAAAGAAAACAGGCTTGCCTTAGTCCAGAGCAGGTACATGGTCTTCCTGAAGAAAATGGGAGTTTTGTTGGCAGGGAGGTAGAAGGGAAACGCTGCTGGGTGTAGCAGCTCACATATGTGTGAATAAAGGAGATCCCTGTGTGTAGATGGGAAGCATGAGTGTGCGCGTATGTGTGTTTTTTGCATGGAAAGAGGTGAGACAAGGGAGTGCCATTTGGAGAGGAAGGAAGTAGTTTTCCCATCTTGGAGGAGGATCCACTTTTTCCTAGTCTCCCAAGGAGACTTATTAATCTTCTCTGGATCGAGGGCCTGTTGATTACTCAGCATGGATTGGAGAAGAAACAGAGAAAATGTGTTTAAAAAAAAAATGGATAGTATTGGGACACGTAGCTCTGTTTCCTCCCAACGCATGCTTTCTGGCCACGTCTGAGTCTTCTGAACACAAGAATAATTTCATTCCCTCACTCCTTTTGTTGGATCTTGTAGGGACTCTTCCAAATGTTCTCTTCCCTACTGAGCTCCCACGCCTGCTGTGGTGCCTTTCTTCTTGGCATGTGCCCTGTTGCCCTGATTCTCCAGGGCGTCCCAGAGCACCTCCACATTTCCCTCCAAGCACTTCTCACCTCCTTCTGCTTCTGTCCTCCTCTCCAAGACGTACCCCACCATCTGGTAGTGGCCCCACCCAAGCCTCCCTTCCTGCCTCCTGTGCTTCTTCTGTTCATTCCCCCCTGGCCTTCATTCTCCAGAACACTTGCAGTGAGCCAGCAACTGGTGACATCAAGACAGCAAGGCAGCCCATGTGGGTGAGGGTTTGGTGGTCAGATTGTGGCTTTAATGTGAAATATGCTTGTTTTAGAACCTAGTTCTGCCCTGAACTTTGGCTAAATGACTATTGTTTATGTCTGTGTCTCTGCTTCCTCTTGTGTAGGGGGTGCAAATGATGATACTTATCTTGAAGCATTGCCGGGAAGGTGTATTAGTCAGCTTCGTGTTTCTATGATGAGACACCAGAGGCAAGTAAATTTTGAGAGAAATATTTATCTAGTTCTCTGCTTTGGAGGTGGAAAGGCATGGCTCCTACATCTACTTAGTGCTGGGGAATGGTGGCCTCTCATAGCAACAGCATGTTGTAGGAGCTAAATGGTCACATCTCCAGCCAGAGTAGAGAGGGAGAGGAAGAGACCAGGCTCTGCAGTTTCCTTCAAGGGCATGTTCCCAATGACTTAAGGTTCCCCTCGGCTTGACCTCTTATAAGTTTCACCATCTCCAGTAACACCTCTCTGGGGATCTTCCCCTTAACACATGTGCTGAGGAACACTGAGGATCCAAGCTGTAGCAGAAGTTTAAACAAGATCACACATTCAGTGCTTGTAGGACTGGGCTAGTACAGGGCAAGGACTTGCTCTGTGGAAACAGGGTTGGTGTTTATTTCCTTTTTGTTTGCCCAGGGCATTTTGTTATTTGGTGCATTCTCTTCCTACCCTACCATAGTTTGGGAGAGGCTGTCAAGTCACAGTGTCCTACCTGCCCTCTGGTCAAGGGACCAAGCCCATAACCCAGATCTCATAAGGTACTCCGTGTCCCTGGTGTGGATAGAAATGGGGTCATGCTGTGTTTACACAGTCTAACTTGACTTTTTCAGTTAATGGATCACTAATGTTTTTCCTGTTGAAACCATAATTGTGGGACATTATTTTAAGAGCCGCAGAGCACTCTAGTGCGGATGCACCATGATGAATCCATCCTCTTAGTGATGGATACATAGGTCATTTCCTGTTTTGTTATTAAAACTTGAACTTAATCATGGACTCTACTGGTCTCTTTCTAGTTCCCATTCAGTGTTCGTGGTGCTCTGTTAGTAATTCACCCTGTGAGATATTCTCGCCCGTTCATTTCTTTGTTCATGTGACACCTACTAACTGGGTACCAGGATCCTTCACGTAGTGTCCACTGACTCTTCCTCTGTGTGTGAGACAGTGTAAAGTGGGGCTAAAGGCGGGGTCTTTGTTGGTACAGGGGTCATAGTTGAGTTCTGGAGCTCATAACTACTAGTTGTGTGGCCCCAGGGAAATGAAGTAGACTGGAGTCTCAGCTTGTAATATGGGAATAAGGACCCCCACCACCATGGCCTCCCGAGAGGATGAAAGCAATTGTATGCAGGTGTGACGGGCTGATACGAACCCCTCAGAAGGCTTCACTGGCAGACACCTCTCCTCCTCCTCAACACAATAACCTTGCAGCTCAGAAAGGGAAAAGAGGAGAAGAGAGGAGAGGATAGGAGAGGGGGCAGCTGTGACGCCAGTCCCAGCAAAGCGCTTCTGCACTGGGAAGAGTGAAGCAAGAGCTGTAGGTCTTCCAGAAATGGGGACGCACACATCCACCCATCTGTCCAGCAAACACCACATCCTTGGAGCTGTGCCAAACACAAAGGGAACAGAGATAAAATACGGCTGCAGCCCTAATTCTTGGAGGATGACGAGAACGTCCGAGCTCCTCCATCTCTGGACATAGGGCTCCCCCTACCTTTAAACTGGTGTGGAGAATGTCACAAGCCATGGCTGCCTCGGAATGGTCTGTCTCTCTTCTCTGCCAGCTCCCTGGGAGCTCTGTCCCTGTCCGAACTTGAACTGACTTTGAATTGTTCTCCTGGTTTTCTCCACTGCTTGGGGGAAGAACTGAAGCTAAGAACTGAGCCTTGGGAGCAGATGCACCTGCATGGAGTCTGACTTGACCACTTGTGAACAGTGGCACCTTGAAAAGTACCCCGCCTTGTTCTGCTCTGCAGAGTGGAGAGTCAGAGCATAGCGCGAGCCTTTGGTGTGAGGTGCACCTTGCGCTGGGGTCATTCTGAGCATGCTTAGCCCAGAGCCTGCCGCGCAGGAGCTCAGACAATGTGAGTTAGTACGGAGAGTTCAGATCCGTGTTTCCCAGGTTCCCACCTGGTTGGGTTTCTCTTCTAGATTCCACAAATCAGGTAGAAGACCAACCCAATGCTTTGGGGTCTGTTGTAGTCAGGGATTTACACGGGGGAAACAATAAAATACAGGACACTTAAGTATAAGGTTATTCTATAATAGTCAACCAAAGAATCATATACAAAAAGAGTGCAGGAAAGCTGTCCACACACTAAAGACCAAAAAATACAGCTGAGGGCCTGGATCCCACACTAATGTCCTGCATGAGTCCAGCTGAAGACCTAGAGCCCATGACAACGCGCCCCATGAGTCCAACCGGTGGTCAAGAACCCATGACAATGCCTCATGCAGGCCTGTTTCATGGATCTGCACTAGGAAGGCCCAAAGGTCAGTGATGGAATCTAAGAAGTGGGTGCCAGTGGGATGAAGGATCTGTGCTAGCAGGCTGAGGGATCTGCACTGCAGCCAGGAAGCGATGCTCAAAGTAAGAACCAGAGCTCCGCTGAAAAGTACGACAGTCATCCTCAACAACAGCGAGGTCCTGAGCTCCTCCAGTGATGAGAACAGCCGAGCTCCCACCAGGACAGACAACGCGATGACAAGCTTCTCCAGGGGACTGAGCAGTGCACCATCTTCCCCTCTGGAGCCAGGAAGTGATGCTCAGAGTGAGGACCAGAGCTCCCCCAAAGTGAAGTGAAGGCATTCTCAGTAACAGTGAGGTCCCAAGCTCTTCGATGATAACAGCCGAGTTCATCAGGAAAGCCAGTATGACAAACTCCTCCAGGAAAACCAACAGCTCCTTACAGCTTCTAAGAGCACCCAGCAGCTTCTCCTCTTCTCCAGTTCTGCCTCTTATGCTGCTGGCAACAATCGTCAGGGAGCCTCCCACACCTGGGACCACGCTGGTTCAGTTCAGCTGGCTGTTACAAGTTGCCCACCAGTTGTCAGTCCACCACAGGAGGACTGAGGGCCACCACTGAGGGCCTTTTATGGCTTGGTGTGTAGAGCTGGGCTTTGAGATCAGATTGCCTGAAAGTGCTCCTCTACTTTAACTCACACTTCACGGATGACCGGGCAAGTCATTTAATAAGAAAGCCTTAGCTTTCTTAGCAGGAAACTGACACTAACACACACACACCCTGTGGGTGGCTGTGAGGACCCAAGGTGTTTAGCACAAGGCCTGGTGTGCGCGCTGCCTCCTGAAAGCTGATCACAGTTCACACCGGGCTATTATCCCTTTTCTTCTTTCCTCACTCTAAGAAGAGGCCGGGAGGTGGGGGCTGGACCTAAACAAAGACTTTGGGGTGGGGTCCTGGGATGCAGGACCCACACTCTCTGGTCTGATGCGGCCATTTGGGGATGCTACTTAGGAAGGCATCAGAGAGGAAAGCAGTTGTGTATTGGAGGACAGAGACGTTGATGCGGTATTCTCAGAATCTTCTCGTCACTGCCATTGAGAAGGAACCAGATCATTTCTCAGTACTGAGGAAGGACCTGGAAAAACATCGCTGAGTCTGATGGGAGTGTTTTGTATGATGTCTGAGGTGGGCGCTAATGGCCGTGTCTGAAGCAGTTACTAATAGTGATGCAAAGAATACTGAGTCACGTCCGAGAAGCACAGGGATTCACAGGAAATAAAAATCAATATCCATAAACAAACTGCACCTGTCTTATCGGCAACTGGGGAGGTTTTAAAAACCGAAAAAAAATTTTTTATTATAGTGAGGCTTCCTTATTGCAAAAAATAAAATTCAGACACTTTTTGGGGCTCTGATGTACCATACAAAATATGACGGTATGAGGCCAGAAAGTGCCACTCAAGATATATTTCTTTGGTATACTTTAACCAGGGTATTTGGAGAGACTGCAGACATAGTGGAAAAGCAATGGACATCTCCAAAGGGAATCAACGCTAGGAAGGCATCACCATCAGAAGGGGCTGCTGTGGGCGGGGTCTAGCATCTGAGACGAAGTCTACGTGCAGGCAGTGCAGGTTTTTTTTTTGTCTTTTTGAGACAGGGTCTCGCTATGCAGTTCAGGCTGACCTTGCCCCCTGCCCCCCGCCCCGACAGTGTACTTCAGTTTCTTAGTTGCCCAGGTAACAGTTCCTGTTCCAGTTCCAGTTGCTCCTGTCTCTTAGAAACGGCTGGTTACCGTGATGCACATTGTACAAACCAATCCCCAACTGACAAGCCATTCTGCCTCTGTACTTCCTGCTTGCTTATCCTGTATAAGCCCTACACCACTAGAGACCAGGGCCTGATATTCTGGGAATGATCCTGATCAATGCCCTTCAATGTAAATAAACCTGCCTCCAAATCCGGGGTGTCATTTCGGTGTTTCTACTTGCTGTAGCAGTCTCTTCCCTTCCCACTGGAGGCCCAAGGAGCCTGCTCCTTTCTGCAGCTCAGGATGCAATGAGAATCTTACTTCTTTTTTGTTATTCTTGTGCATATACACAGAATTAAATTGTTTTCTGTTGATCTGTCTTGTAGTTCATTTCATAGACTCAATCAGCAAACCTTCAGGAAGTAGAAAAACCTTCTGTCCCTTACAACTGGCAATAAGTTTATTTATTCAGTGGACATCCTTATTATTTATTGTTCATTGTGAGCACCAGTCCAGTGTGAGACACCATTCTGGAGGTACAGCTGTGAGCAAGAGGGACAGAAAGCCCTGCAGGTCTTATGCTGTCCTGGGGAAGAGATGTTGGGGGAGTAAAATTAAAATCCAAATCTCCTTTCCAGAAAAGTAGGAAAGAAAACAGTTTCATCACTGACTCAACATTAAACCAGAGTGTGCTACACGTCACTGGCAAAGGTCACAAAGACAGAAAGAAATCCCACCCTTCCACATAGCCAAGCAGACGCTGCCAATTCAATCACGTTCTCAAGACCAAGGGTAAGCAGCCCTCACCTTAGAGGGCTGGACAGCGTCTGTGACACACACACACACACACACACACACACACACACACACACACACACACACAGAGCTCATCCTAGTCACCTGGCAATTGGGGTGGCCGTCTGCGTTTGCTGATTACAAGCATCTGCAGTCACAGGAATAGCAAACCCCTCTGAGACAAGCATGGTTGTAACTTGGAGCTGGTCACCTAAATTTACTTCCCACTTGGACTAGGAGACGGGAGTGGGGTGGTGGTGGGGCACAGAGGCTTATTTAGCCTTTAAAAAGATTGATGTATATCTCAAAGGGCCAGGGAAAGAATTTACAATGATGGATTTCCTGAAGGAAGCACTGCTCTAAGAAAGGGAGAAGGGTTCTTTCCCTTCTTTGAACCAGGGAGGGTTAACTCTTCAGAGGGAGGTGATTTGTGTTTATCTTTGTAGAGATCTGCAATAAACAAATAAATATATGCTCTCATGCCAGGCGGCAGTGACTGCCAAGAGCGGGCAGAGGAGGACCAGGGAGTGGCAGGCAGTACCATGTGCCATGGGGTGGTCCCGGGGGTCTCATTGGAAAGGTCATCAGCACAGTCTGGAGCAAGGTTGCTGGGTTAGGGATGGGTTAGGGCTGGGTTAGGGTTAGGGTTAGGGTTAGGGTTAGGGTTGGAGTTAAGGTTAGGGTTGGGGTTAGGGTTAGGGTTAGGGGTAGGGCTGGGTTAGGGTTAAGGGTAGGCTGGGCTGTTGGCCCCAGTCTCTGCTTCCCCAGGCCTTCTGGGACATCTTTGAACGTTAATCAGTTATGGTGATCACAAGGAGGCATCATCCTCCATAGATTTGTCCCTTCAGCTGTGTTCGTCTTAGATCGACTGGGCTTTGGTGGAATTTTTGCCTCTGTGTTTCCTCCTCTGTGGGCGTGAATGCTTGAACCGAAGCAAAGAGATTGATGGGGGATATAGAGTTCTATATTAGAGGCCAGAATTTCTGTGGTTGAAAGCTGGGGAGTGAAGAGAAAGTAATCCAAAAAGTAAAGCTCCGTGTTGGGTTCAGAGAAAGACCCCCTGAGAAGGAATGCTTCGGCCTGTGTTGAAGCCTAGTGAGTGTCTCGTAGTGTGGGGGTGTGGGGGTCCCTGTGACCTTGCCTTGCTTTCTCAGCTTGTAGGACAGAGGAGTAGGATGCCATCAGCGTTCTGGGTGAAATCTCAGCTTATAGGGAGGAGGGAAGCCCAGGAATCCACTGTCACCGGTAAAGCAGCTCTGGGTGTCCCTTGTCCTGCTAGTCTGCCTAGTGTCAGTTTATTTCTCAGACTAAAATGATCAGATCTGGGCTGGAGATATAACTCAGAGGCACAGTGCCTGCCTGACAAGTGTGAGGCCCTGAGTTCAATTCCTGGTACAGGAAATAAAACTCAAATCCTCAGAGGAAGAAGAGGAAATTCAAAACTGCGCTGGGTCATCTCAGATTTAACCTGAGCTTTTTAAATCAGTGAGTGGGGGTATCATGCCACTGTCTTTGTGGGAATGCTTGGGGTTTACACATGTTCTGAGAGGCTGGTAGTAAGTGTAACACTGTGGATATTGCTCATTATTATTATTACTTAACAATAATGCTAATTATTATTATTATCATTTTCTGTATTTACAATTGAATCCAGAGCCTTCACATGGATGTACATCTTTAGCCTTATTTGCCTGTTTATTTTTTAAAATTGGAAAGTCTTTTAGGTCTTGAATTTGAGATTTTCCTGCCTCAGCCTTCCAGAATGCCTTCTATGTACCACAGTGTCTGGCTTATAATCATTGCCATCATCGTCCTCATCATCATTATTTTGCTTTTGTTTAGAGGTGATTCAAGCTAAGTTAATATAGGCTAGCTGTTTGTTTATTTATGTTGTGATGCGGGGGAGCAAACCTAAGACCTTACATTGAGCTACATCCCCAGAACTTTTATTTTTTAAATTTAGAGACAGGGTCTCACTAAATTGCCCAGGCCGGATGCTGCCTCAGCCTTCAGAGTAGCTGAGATCACAGGCATAAAATATTGTATACTCCTTGGGACGGGCTGAGAGCTTCATGTGGGTATATAGTTACATCGGATCACATTCCTGTGGAG
>NW_004955445.1:2892554-2914757 GCF_000276665.1 Chinchilla lanigera
CTTCCCTTCCCTTCCCTTCCCTTCCCTTCCCTTCCCTTCTCTTCTCTTCTCTCTCCCTCCCTCCCCTCTCCCTCCCTCCCTCTCTCTTTTTCTTTTTTCCTTCTCCTTTTTATGAGACAGGGTCTCACTATGTAGCCCAGGGTGGCTTCAAGCTCACAGCATCACAGCATCCTCCTGCCTCTCAGCCTCCCGAGTGCTGGGATTATAGATATGTGCCTCCACACCTGACCTTCATTTTCATTTTGCAGGTGAGGGAGCTAAGGTTTAGGAGGGTTAAGGGGGAATGCGAGGCTTCCCAGCAAGACATCTTTGAGTCAGGCCTGCTGACGCCGTTGCGCCCGCATTTTGGGCTTGCTGGGAGGCTGAGATTGCGCCCTCTACCGGACAGCTACCTGAGGGTGCCGGGGGCTGCGGAGTTCGGTCTCAGGGGACCGATCCCCAGCTCTTCCAAGCAGCTCGGCCAGATGCGGGCGGTGACGGGGGCGTGCAGTAAGGCGTCTCGCCAGCAGGTGGCGCTGCAGGCCCTCCTAAGTCTCTGACCACAGCCCGAGACTCTCGGATTCAGGCGGAATCGGTTACACCCTGCAAAGAACTACTTAAGGCCAGGAGGTTGTCTAGGGTCCGTTCTCACCCTTTTGCCCGAGTCACTAATCCTCTCCTAGGAAGCGCTCGTAAATTCTTCAGATTTTTTCCCTCTAAAGATTTTCTTTGCGTTTTCATAGGTAAATGGATGCAACCAGAGACCTACATTGCTTGATCAATTTTGCATACCTCTATTTTGCAATCTGAGCAACTACTTTGCAAATAACACTATGCAACATATTAACCATTGTTAATTTCCTACTATCTTGTCTTGAAATTCTATATCATTATTTTTGCTTTTCTCTCTTTAAAATAAAAAAAAAATTCAGAGAGAGAGAGAACAGAAAATCAGAGCATAAGGGACAGGGACATATTAGACCTAACTAATAAATATCACATATTCACAAATGTGCTTGGTTTTCCCCCAAATACATCAAGCTATTTCCAAATTGCTTCTTATGTGAAGCCCTCCAGTAAAGGCAAAAAAGATTGATTAAAGCATTGTGAGCACTACTTTAAAAAAAAACCACAACAGTTTTATTGCATTCAAAATAGGTCCATGCACATGCATGAAGCAATTTCAACATCTTCAAGGAGAATTATGAGACAGACAGGCAGGTACTAGGCATGAGCTCTCAGGCAAAGAAGCCTTGTCCAGAGAGACAGAGAGTGGCCGTGGGGAACCACAGCTCTCTGGCCCCAGAGGAGTGGGGAAAGCCCCCTACACACCTGCCCTGTGTACCGGGCAGGGAAGGGCACAGAGAAAGGAAGGAGGAGTTTTCTGAGAAGGCAAAAGGGATCTCGTGGACTGCATGCGGCTGGCCTGTGTCTTTGGGACACGGTGGCTGGGGGGTCATCCTGGGAGTGCAGTGGTGACCTTCCCTGGATGCAGGGGTGCAGGTGAGCGAAGCAGTACGGTCCCCCTGTGCTGTGGATCCCCCTGTGCTGTGCCTGGCCACTGGGGAGGCTGCTCCCACGCACCCCACTGATGCCTCCTCACCACGTGTGCCCAGGGTGGCACTGCTGCGGACAAGCTGGGCAGTGCGTGGTGACAACACACATCCTTCCCCTCCCGTGCACAGGTGGGGTCTGTCTCTCTGCGCCTGGACTACCGGCTGCCCTCTGACTCGCTTTGGCCAGTAGAATACGGCAGAAGTGAGAGCGTAACTGGGAGTCCAGCCCTCAAGGGGCCTTCCTGGCTTCTGCTTTGTTTTTAGAAACTGTGCCGACTTTGCACACAAGCCAGGCGCACCTGCGGGAGGATGAGACTCGGTGGGAGAGACTGAGTCATCAGGGCTCAGGACCATGATGACTTCACCTGGCACCCTCCCGCCTTCCTTCTCCTCGGTAGGGTTTGGTAGCTGAGATCCACTGAACAGCGCCTAACCCTGGAGTCGTGAGGCAGCAGATGACAGTTTGTGATACAGGCGAGGCAAACAGATCCCCGCTGGATGCCTGGATTTAGGGGATAGAAAATCTCCTGAGCTTTAACTGTTGGCAATGAATTAGCAGAACAAAACTTGCAGGTCAAAGCAAATCTATCTGAGCTCTCCTGGAGCCCCAGGGACCACAGTTTGCAAATCAGGCTGGGATGCCTGTGGGAGTGAGCCTGGGCTGGCTGTTTGCAGGAGTCTTGGCAGATGGAAATCACGATCAGTAAGTTTATAAAATCACGATCAGTAAGTTTATAAACAATCGAGCGTTGGTATAGCTTTTCTCCCCTGACTTCCGACCAGAGGCAGCAGTCTTTTGGGACTTTGCCCTGGAAAACGGAGGTCCGGCTTGGCACCTGTGCACTTCTTGGTTCCAGGTGTGCTCTGATCGCGTGTAGGATCTTTCAGCTGCAGTCACACCAGGTCCTGATCTCGATACCCCTGCAGTGCACCAGACACGTTGGAGCTGGAGTCAACACTCCGAGCGGCCTCCGTCACCTCATCAGGTGAGTGATCAGCGGGTACTGACGAGGGCAGGGAAGTGATTCCTCTGATCAGAGTTCCCGAGAAGGGTGAAGAAAGGCAGCAAATGGAGCTCAACGCTTCATGCCAGTTTCTTAAAGGTCTTCTGGTTGTTTCCCTTGCATTGTCTGTGAGACTTTTCAAAAGTTCTTAAGTGCAGGTTGGTCCTAAATACCCACCATAAGGGAACATGCAATTCCCTCAAGTGCACAACTAGAAAAGAAAATGAAAGTGAAAAGCCGGAGGAAGGTAGGAGAGTATTCTTCCTGGAAAGGGTTTTCTCTGGGCAAGTTACTCAGTGGAGACTTTTTAACGGGAGATGGACAAAGGATTGTGATTGCTCACGTTGCACACAATGGGCATAGTTTGCCCTTCTGACTTCAGACGGGGACAAGGCCTGGCTCATCTGTGGCATAAATGCTTTCAGTGCCATTTCCATTTCATGAGCTGTGAATGCTGGGATTGCTTGAGCTGATGGGTTAAAGGGATGGGGCACCTGTCTGGAGGACAGCTCTGGTCCCAGCATGGGCTGTGGGCTGCCTACATCCGGGTTATCGGGGCAAAGGTAGGGAAGAGCTTCTTCTAAAGGCATATTCCAGTCCCAGCTCTGTGGGAGGCTGAAGCAGGAGGATTCTACATTTGAGTCCAGCCTGGGCAATTTAGCAACATAAAGAAACCCTGTCTCAAAATAAACAAATAAAGGCATAAATAAATAAATAGGGCTGGGGATGTAGCTCAGTGTAAAGGTACTGGGTTCAATTGCCCAGTATTGCAAAAAGGAAAAAAACCAAAATAAAACAAAGCAGATTCCTGGGTCCAAATGAAAGCTACAGATTTGGGATCCCTGGGAATGAGCCTGGGAGGAACGTCTTTAACAAGATCCTTAGTGCGTTCACACAGGGCAAGGCACGTAGGCATCATGGCCAGAGGTGAGCTCTGAGAAGCTTTTTCTTCTGTTAGATGTCTCAACCTAACGATCTCAGTGAGGCACTGACCAATGGCCTGGCATCTACAGAGAAAGGGCTTTGATTTTTGCCACTGGGATCAGGCAGGTAACTAACATTATGTCTTAGTACAGGCTAACCAGATCGCCGCTGGCTGAGAGAGATCCATCTCTTTGTCTGATGTAGGGTACTGCTCTTGGGAACTAGCAGCGTTTGTGAAATATGGCTGACTCTGCCCAGAACGACAGCCATCATCAACTGCAGGGTGACGCATCACCTCACCATTCGATGGCTTAACATGAGAATGAAAATCTATGGGCGTTTACAGTTTCCCAGGATCAGGAATCTGGAAGGCATTCAAATGGTGGGGGTGGTGGGGTTTTGTCATCAACACATGGGCTAGGGCGTGGTCACCTGAAGCTTTGCTTGGAGCTGGATGGCTCACTCCTGTGATGGGCCAGCTGTGGGGACTGCTGGCAGTGGGCTTTGGTCTCTCTCCTCAGGGGCATCCCCAAAGCCCAGCTGGAGATGGCCTCACAGCCTGATGCTCCTTGTCCCCAGGCCCAGGGGAACACAGTGGGTCTAACTGAGCTTTGGAGGGCATGTACTGTGGTGCCTGAAATAACCTATTGGTCGGAGCGCTGTCCCTATTTACTGTGAGCGGAGGCCGCACAGAGGTGTGACAGCTGGGGGGAGGGTTACTGAGGGCCGCCTTGCAGCCTGGCTGCCTCGTGGGCTGTAGGCACCTTGTCAATAATGAGGACCAATAGCGATTGGGACTTTACGAGGTGTTAAAAGCTGTCTCATTCTTTTTCACAAGTCTCATAATAGTATACATGCCATTTATTGGCTTTAGACATTTGGAATTGGATTTGCAGACCAAGCAGAAAGACAGTTTATGAGTTCAGAGGGAAATGGAAGGACTGCTTAGAAGCATAAAATGGTATGGTTTTGGGGACAGAAGTTGTGAAATGAAAGGGAGGGAGGGGAGGCAGAGAGGAAGGGGCGGGAGGCGGCGGGCAGCCTGTGATGTCTGCGGGTCAGGAGCTGCCTTGGGCTGGCGGCGCGGTGGGAAACAGAGGGGGATGCGCTGAAGTTCTAAGGTGATCGCGGACTGAAAATACAGCCATGAACATCGGAAACTGAGGTGCAGAGGGGGACAGGGGAACTAGCCCTCCTGCGAGGAGGCCGTGCATTCTGTCTAACTCAGGAATAATGGCGTAAGTATTACTTGGAGCCGAGGGGGTGAGCCCTGGGGTTTGTCAGTTGGAAACTGGTGCTATGCACACACAGAGCAGTTCTCCCGAGAGGATGGCATGGACACTACACTGGACACTTGGGCTTGTGTCTGGCCACCGGCAGCCTGCTGGCCTCATCCCAAGAGTGTCTGCTTCAGTGGTCCAGGGTGATGCTTGAGAGTACATCTTTCTAACAAGCCCCCAGGTGGCAGTGGTGCTGTGGATCAGACTTTGAAAACCACCAGGCTGCAGAGGGGGTGGAGGGACAGCGGGGAGGCTGCTGCCCCAGGCTCCCAGGAGTAGCCAGTGGCTCATCCTCTCTCTCCGCTTCCCTACAAAGGGGCTGACTTTAGATCCTGAAGCCACAGGACAGCAGAAGCCTCGGAAGATCTTAGCAGTTGATAGTGGGGGACAGCGGAACTCGGAAGTGACATCGGGGCTCACCTAGAGAACTATGGCAAAGAGGGTCTCCTTGCTTCCTGTCCAGGCCTCTGTCCACTGCTCCCACCCAGCCCAGGGCTGCCACCGCATGGTTTTCCCTCTGAGTCCCTTTGAGCTATGCCCCATGTCACCTGGTCCCAGGCACTCCAGAAATGGTTCGTTGGGATTCAGACCCCAGCCTCTCCCTGACATGCAAGCAAGGAAGGGAGCAATTGGGGACTTTGGACAGTGAGACAAGGCGACGTCCACTGCCCTCCCCAGACTTTCAGCTCTGTCTTGAAGTCCCCGCACCCGATCCCTGTCCTTGAGGAACTCTCAGCCTGACAGAGAAAACAATGAGACGGGCATAGAGATTTGGTCTTTAAAAATTTAAAAGAAAAATGGGTGTCGACAATAGGACTAACATCTTTCCTTTCTTTTTAAGAACATTTAATTATTATACCAAAGCACGAATACTTTAAAATTAAATGGCTAATTTTCTCTTTCAGTTTTATTTCAGAGCAACAGCTTCTTAGAAGTTTCCATTGTACCCAGGGGGATAATAGAGATGAAACCAAGTACCATCAAATGTATAGTAATACCTACTATCTGTGCAAAATATTACCCTTTTTAAAGAATACATATTGAAAACTGGCTTCTATCATTCATTCCTGCATATACACATTCATCCAGCAAATGTGTTTTCTTTTTCTTTTTCTTTTTTTTGGTTTTTCTCCGGTACCGGGAACTGAACTCATGACCTTGCGCTTGCCAGGCAGGCGCTTTTGCCGCTGAGCTAAATCCCCAGCCCCGAGGGTAGTTTTTGTTTTCTTTTTCTTTTTCAATCCAGCAAATGTGAATTGGGTGTCTACAGTGTTCCAGGGATTGCCTAGGTGCTGAAGAAGTTGCTATGAATAAGAAGGAAAAACTGTCCCAATAGAACTGGTATGGGCTGCAGAGATAGACCTTAAAGAATACTGAAATGTATGGGATGGCAGATCATGAAATAAATCCTAGGCAGAAAAGGAAGCAGACACTTTGGAACCTGCTTTAGTCGTTTATCAAAAAGTTAACATAAATTTATTATATGATGCAGAAATTCCACACTTAGGCAGGCACCCATGAGAATGGAAAAGAATACATCTGTACAACAGCTTGTCCATAAACGATCCTAGTAGCATTCTTCATAATATGAAGAAGTGGCAACAACTTAAATGTCCATCAGTTGATGAAGGGATAAAAGGTGGGCTATCTCTGTACAACTATCCAGCCTAAAAAATAGTGTAACACTGACAATTGTTACAACGCAGATGGATCTTGACAATTGCACGGCAAGTGAATGTGGCCAGGCAAAAAAGGCCAAACATTATGTAATTCAGTGTATATGCAATGTCCAGCAGAAGTGATTTCCAGAAAGACAGGAAGTAGGTCAGGGGTTTCCAGGAGCTGGGGACAGGGGAAGATGGGCAGTGACTGTCAGTGAGTGTGAAATCTCTGTCGGGGTGATGAAGATGTTGTAGAGCTGAGGATTGCACAACCCCATGAAGATTCCAGAAACCAGTGAAGTGTACCTTTTAAATGGGTGACTGTCTTAGTTACTTTTCTTTCATTGCTGAGATGAAATACCTGACTCCCAAAATTAGGGAAAGAAAGGTTCCTTTAACCCATAGTTTGTGAAGTTTCCATCCATCATCAGCTGGCTCCGAAGCAGGGTGGCACTGCAGAGGGCAACAGTTCAAGGCAGCAGAAGACAGCAAAAGCAAATAGAGCAAAAAGGGGAGAGAGCAATCCTCTTTTCCTCCCTTATATTGTAAGCAGGCTACCCACCCTAGGGCAGGTGTAGCACTCACATCATCTCCGTGCCCTCTTCATGCACAGGCTGAGGATGTTTGCAAAGACAGAACCCTGGCCCCCTGCTGAGTCACTAAGTTAAACTTCTAAACTTCTCAAGTTGACATAATGAATCAACCATCACAACATCCTAGGGAGTAAACAGCCACCCTAGGGCGTGTCCTCTACACCCTAGGATGTAGAACTGCTGAGTCACTTAGTTAAGCTGCTAAACTTCCTAAACTGACACATGTATCAACCATTACAGTGATGTTTATTGTATATGAGTTATATTCAATTTTGAAAAATAAGTGTCCTTTCTTGCCTTTTTCCCTTGAACTTGTGTCAGTGCTCCCTTTACCTGAATTCCCGAGCTTCCTCTGCAGGTGAGGTCCTCAGAGTAGTTGGGGTTGGGGTGGGCACACCCGCAGTTGCTTCAGTTGCTTCCTTGACCTCTTAGCATTGTTTGCAGAGAACAGCCTTTGTCCTAGTGGTGAGAAGGTCTAAGCCACAGAGGAGAGAAGATGCCTGGCAGCCTCTTGCAGAAGAGACCCACTGCTCTCCATGCTCATGGCCGTAAATGATAGACAGCAGGGTTCCTGCACTAAGCATCTGCCTCTGTGGACATGGCGAGGGAGAAATGAAGTCTGCATGCGCTCCGCTATAATGCTGAGCAGTTAGGGGCAGGGAGATGATGCAAACCTCAAAATGCCAACTGAACACTGCCCATTGCAACCTCAGGATAAAGAGAGGGCTCCATGTAGGAGGCTGCATGCCATAGCGAGAACAGCTTTCTATTCAGGACCTTGGAAACTTAGGGACCTTAAAGACTTAGGGACCTTGAAGACTTAGGTTCAAGTTCCCGCTCTCCTGTGTCATTTTGCTGACTTCTGAGCCTCAGTTTCTTCACTGGGAACAATGCTTGTTTATTTAGGGGATCTGAGGGTATTAAAGATAATGAATAAAACATGCTCCCTCAGATCCGGAGCTCAGTGAATAGTGATCAGGCTTAGTATGAACAGTCTCAGTGACATGTGAATTTCATCTGTTCAGCCTTGGAAGGGAGAAGAAAGTACAGCAAGAAATTGGTAGAAATGAGATCCATCTTCTTTGTTTCCTAAAGAACTTTCTAATGAAAGGGACTCCCTAACCAGTGAGGCGAGGAGGCCTGGAGAACTTAGCGCAGGGTAAATAGGCTTTTTGCAGAAAATCATGGAAACTCTCTTAACATTTAAATGGTACAAAGCAGTGCATTTTGTTTCCCAGGCAACCAACAAACTGGATTCCACTCCTAGGCTTAAAAAATGTAAATGTTCTTCAGGGCAGGTTTGGGCTGGCTGCACATAAATATCAAGGATTACATTTCTCAACCCCAAATCCAAACCATGCATTTTTTCAAAGAAAAGCACTCGGAGAGGTTCAGAAACTCTGGGTTCTCTACCGATGTTCCAGCACCCCTTCGCGCTGTACCTTGCGGTGACGCTGGGCACAAGGCCACCTGGAGCCGCAGAGCCCCTCGGGCGGGACTCAAGCTTGCTGGTGAGAAATCTTGACCTAGATGCCAACACACCTCATTTCTAGTTTAAAACCTGCTCCCAGTCCCGTGGTAGAGCGAGGGCCTCTTTCCAGAGTGTATCTGCATTTCTGGAGGCCCCATGGTGCTGGGAGATTCAGTTTTGCACCTACCTGGCTCTCCATGCCCTTGTTTGCTTGGGAGTCCCCCGAGATGCTCCTTGTCTTCTGCTTTGTTTCCCAAGTTCCTGGAGACACCCAGGTCCCCGTTGAATTGTTCTGCACATCTGGCTGCCAGGTCCCTTTAAATTTCTTTTCCCTTCAGTGCCACCCTTGAAGGTTTGAGGCCGAAGTGTCATGTATATGTCACTCTGAGGCACTACACTTGTGATATCGCACATTACCCATGGTCCCCAAGGCCCCACAATCGGTCCGTCCTCGCTTCCTGACACTCTGACACTCAGTCCAGATCTGAGAGTCAGGTTACCAGCCTCTGACGTTGTGTGCATATGTGTGTAAGGCACTTGTCTAGATTAATGAAGACCCAAGTTCCACATACCTAAGTACTTAAAAGTTATATATCAAGCCGACAAAGTGCCACATAACACATATCTGAGCCTTCTTCTTTGACAAATACCCCTTCCTCATGACCTAGAAGGCATGGTTTGAATTTAGAGCTCTTGCACCCCTCAGAGTTTCACACAGACCACAGCGGATTGAGGAGAGCTGGCCCTGACCCTGGGCCTGCAGCATTCATCTGTCTGCTCCTAGCTCTGCTCTGTGCCCTGCACGTGCTTGTGCACGCATGTGTGCAAACCTCGATGGACAAGCACACCCAGGCCTCCCCCAGGCCGTACAATGCCAACCTGTGGTCACTCCCTGCCTCCATGGGCATCAGGGACAGGAAAGAGACCTCTGCCATCCTTGGAAGTTGGTGTGGGCTGTCTGGTAGGGAACTGGGGGCACCCATACCTACAGGCATCTAGAAGAGGGCCTGGGCTCTGGGAGAATAATTCCTCTTGGTGGCCTGGACCCCTGTGGTGGGAGGGGTTGTGGGCAGGGGGAGGAGCGTGACGTCAGGAGGGTTGCTGAGGCACTCAGTTTAAGGCAAGGGTTCCTCTTATTTGCAGCTCACCCAAGCAGAAGCCACTTAGCTGCCAGCCTGAATTTGGGGGCACAACTGGGGGTTGGATGTGACCGGTACTTAGTGGATGGAGCACAAGCATGCTGCTAAACATCCCGTCATGCAGAAGACAGTCCTGCAGCAGACAGTTACCCAGCACCAAATGTCAATAGTGCAATAGGTCCGAGGTGGAAAAACATTGCCTCAGATAAATTATAGAGATGAGCGTATCTTACTGTAAATACCTTGGTGCTCTGTCTACACCCACAGCTATGCAAACCTCTGATAATATCGCCACAGCACTCTCAGACTGGAGGTGAAGTGGCCCCATGGGTACAGAGGGGGAGTCTCAGCTCCCTCCCTGCCACTCACCCCCCTGGTCATTTTATCTCAGCACAGATTTGTGTTTGGATATTGAGTGGGGTTAAGGGAAACAATGTGGGACGTGCCCCAGGAACACTTTGGGGGAACTGTTACCATTCAGAGGCAGAGGAAGGAGCAGAGCAACTGTCCTGAGGAGCAGAGGGTGCTTGTAGAAGCTGCAGCCATGCTAGGTCAGAGCCTGGGAAAGTGGGAGAGGAGTCACAGAAAGAGTGCTGGTCTCTACTCCTCCTGTTCCCTGCAGAGGTCCCAGCCCAGCACTTGAGCACACGATTGTGCTTAGGGTCAGGGCCTTTAAAGCAGCAGCAAAGAAGCTGGTATGAGAGTGAGGCTGGGAGAGTGGCTGGAACCTGGTCAACCCGGGGTCAGAGGAAGAAGAGACTCCAGGACCGCATGCCAGGAGACGGCATGTGGAGAGGTGACAGGAGGGAGGCAGCCAGCCCTGGCAGCACCGTGATCCTAGAACCCAGAGAGCAGTTCTGACCCTTGAGGCCTCCAGTGCACGGTGCTTTGAGGTAGCAGCTCGCGAAAGCTGGTTCAGAGTGCATGACCACTCCCTGCCCACCGATCTCCTGCTAGTGCTGCCCCCTGTGCCCTGACCTCAAGGTACAAGGACAGTCACTTGAAAGACTAATAAGCAGCCTTGCCCCAAGGAAGAAAGAACCAAGTTCCCCACAGCAGGGACAGCCCAGTGGTCCTGGCAGAGCACATGATGTTTGGGGACAGCTTCCGGTGTAAGCATTTGTTGGTGCCAGTGTTTAGAGCCTCCATTTCTCTGAGGAGGGCCCTTTCCCCTGTCTCTCTCTCTCACCTCTGCCTTTGCCTCTCCCTCCCACTTCGTCCTTCCTCTTCCCCCTGAACTGTGGATTGAATACCAGACCTTCGCTCTGAGCTATACCCTCAGCCCCTTTTCAATTTTTATTTTAAGGCAGGGTCTCAGGCCAGGCTTGAACGTGCAATTCTCCTGTCTCAGCTTCCCAGACTGCTGGAATTCCAGGTGTGCACCACCAAGCCTGGTTTGTTTTTATTCATTTCTCTCTAACATTTTGTCAGAAGAAAATGTCCCACATTAGAAACATTTTAAAAATTACTCTGGAGAGCACTCTAACCACGGCGTGGCTCCTTGCCTATGAGTAATAGGTCACGTTCACGCGAGAGGCTCCCGGAGCCCCACCTGGACTGTCCCTCTGTGGTCTGGAATAGAATGTTCCTTAGTCTTTGAGCTTTCCTGCGGTGTTCTGGCCAGGAGCGGAGAGAGCAACTCACCTCGAGGGCCTGGCATTTCCCTCTCAGCATCTTGGCTTTTCCTGGCAGCGGGACAAGAAGGGCAGGAGGTAGATGTGGCGTCCTGCTCAGTGCCTTCACTGACCCTGCACTGCTGGTGGTAGTTGGTGAGGAAGGAGGAGAAGTTCTGTTACACAAACGTGTTTGGAAAGAAAATTCAGAGGAGAAACTCTTCAAGGAGAATGAGCTGCTAAGTGCAAAAAGCTTTCATGGAACCACTTGGAAAATTCTCTGCATGACTTGATCTTCTCTGTCTGTCTGTCTGTCTCTCCCTCTCTCTGTCTCTGTATGTCTTGTCTATCTGTCTTCTTGTCTGTTTACACACACACACACACACACACACACACACACACGCACGCGCACACACACACACACACACAGAGTCATGAAAACCTCGATCTCCATGTTTCATTAAGTTAGCAGAACTTCCCTGCCATTGTTTTGTGGTCAGGGGTGTGATTTCTTACTTCAGTGTCGGAAGTCTTTGTTTAAAGCACCAGAGACCCTGATTGAGCTAATAGTATTTTCACACCCTGGGAGAGCGGGACCGCATTGCAGTTTGAATCCAGGTGTCACGCGGCCACCTGCACTGAGAACTCTTCAGGAATCCGAAGGAGGTGAATGCCAGCCCTGGAGGTGTCCCCAGCCAGAACTGCTGTATGCTGGTGACCTGCAGAGTCCTCCTGCTTCCTTTCCCTTATGACTCTGGAAACAGAATTTATCCACTTTCTACAGCACAGGAGGGCAAGCAGAGCCTCTGGGAAGCTTATTTCCTTGTCCCAGTTAAAACTCTCTGAGGGCCTAAGGTGGTGTGGCAAGAAGGATTTGTGAGCTCTGCTGTGTATAACTTCAAGGTTCCCCTCGTGTGAGGGGCGAGGCTGGGGGGAGATGATGCTTGGCCCGATGGTGGGAGCTTTGTTTTGTTCTGCTTTTGGAGCTGAGGACAGAACTCAGTGCCTCACACACGGTAGCTAAGCACTCCACCACTGAACCAGGTCTTAGCCCAAAGTGGGCCTTTGGGAAATGTCTGGAGATATTTGTGGTTGCTCCAACTGGGCAGTAGGGTGTTGAGAGGTCGTAGTGGCTTCTGGAGAGTGGTGGCCAGGGCCGCTCAGCACATCTTCAGGTAGAGAAAACTCCAGCCCCAACTGTGAATAGGGTCACAGCTGAACAACCCTAGAACACTGCAAACGAGTCTGGCAAACATGCTTCTGTGGGCTGGAATTCCTCTCAAGGTGAGAGAGACCCTTGCTATGTACATACCTGTGGTGCTCTAATCTTTACATTTTTTAACTGTTTCAACAAATATTGATGGAATGCCATCATTTACAGGAAACTTCTTTGGGCTGAAAACAACAGTGAACAAGATCCCTCTCCACACAACCTGCTGTCCGCAGGAGAGCCCTTGTGTCTAGATGGGGTTTGCTCTGGGCCTACTGCTTTATAACCCCCCTCAAATTCTGTTTGGCCCCATTTCTGTGGCTCCAGCTGAGTTGGGCAGGGACTGCATGCAGAGAGGACTTGGGGTGTTGAGATTTTGCAGAAGCCTCCTGAAGACAGGAGGCATCAGACCCCAGTGGGAGGAGCAGGGTTCCAGCTTGGTTGCGCGCGAAAACGCCACGTGGCCTCTAAGTCTCTTGGACTCTTCACTTTCTTCGTTTGTAAAATGGGGCTCAAGCAATATTCCTACCCAGACGCGGGATCCCCAGAACGCCCGTGGAGCATGTTTGGGATTCAGGATGTGCGGCTCTTCGGCTCCTCGCCTTCTGGTCTGTGGGTAGGAGCAGTGGTTCACCCAGGTTCACTGATTGAGCAACTTCCCAGCCTGGCCCTTTGCTACGAGCTGGGGAAGCAGTGCGTTAGTACCTAGACACAGGCCTGGTCTCCTGACAGAGACAAACAGTGAATGTAAGTGAGCAAATACACAAGAGGAGTGCAGATCTTTAAGTCCTGTGATGGCCAGAAGCAGGTACAGCGACAGTAGATGAGATGGGAAGACCCAGTTTGGATTTAGCATTTGCTAAGGTCTTCCTGGAAACTTTTTTTTTTGTACCAGGAATCAAACTCTCAACTTTGAGCTTGCCAGGCAGGTGTTGTGCCCCTGCGCTATATCCCTGGCCCATCAGAAACTTTTTAAGTGAAAACAGAAAAGATCTTTCCGCTGGACTAGAAGAGCGAGTCAGCCAAGGCAAGCGAGGAGGAAAGAGCATTTTAGGCAGCAGGTCCAGCAAATGCAAAAGGACCGAAGTGGGAAGAGATCAGCTATTCCCAGTCCTGAGAAAAAGCCTCATGAGACAGAGCGTGTTGGATAAGTGGGAGAGCGGTGACCACCGAAGGCAGCAGGGTGTGAGCTTGCAGGAACTTGTGCACGTGGTAAGGAGTTTTTCCTTAGGATAAAGGCAAAGCAAGCCAGCGGGGGATGTGGGTTTTCTAGCCCCTGCAACACATCAGACCCTGGACTTTTCCTTGTGCATTTGCCTAGCTGTATGGCTCCACAGACCCGAATTCATCCTGTTGTGATTCAGCCTCCCGTCTCGGGTGGCATTCCCACAGAGCTCAGTCAATGGAGCAGGCTGTGCCCCCTCGCAGCCTCCTCTTGATTGACAGCAGCTCCCCTCTTTAGCAGACTGAGAACTGACAGATCACAGAGCCTTCTGAAAATCTCCCCTGCTTCTCAGAGATGTGGATATGAGTTTTTTTACTGCGGTGTAATGAGACACCCAAGCCTGGTGTTTTGAAACAACACCTTGTATTAGTTCACAGCTCCGCTGGTCCAAAGCCAGCGCTGTGTGACTGGGATCTGAAGTCAGAAGCTGAATCCAGGCGGGGCTCTTCTCCAGAGACTGGAAATCAGGACTTTTCCTCTAAGCTCATTCTTCCCTTCAAAAATCAGCTTATTTAGGATGGAATTCATCTACCATCCCACTCACCTGTTTAAAACACACATTCAATAGTTTTTAGTATACTCACAGCTGGGCAACTATAACTTCAGTGGATTTCAGAACATTTTCATCCTTCCAAAAACAAGCCATGCATCCTCTCTCCGTCATTCTGCAAGTCCTGCGTCTTCCTCCAACCCTAGCAACCATTCATCCGCCTCTTATCTCCATAGATTTGCCCACCGCAGGCATCGTGCAATGTGCGATCCGTCAGGACTGCCTTCCTGTGCTTAGCACAACGTGTTTAACATAATCATTTTGTAGCAGGTTTTTAGCACTTTATTTCTTAAAATACTTTTTAAAAAATTCAGGTAAAATTCACATCACATCAAATTAACTAACTAGTAGCCATTTCAAAGTGTTAAGTTTGGTGGCACTTATTATATTCAGTATCTTTGGCAACCGTCATGTCCCCTCTGTCTAATTCCAAGACCTTTTTCACCTCTGTAGAGAGAAACCCCAAATTCAGCAAGCAGTCACGCCCTAGTCTCTGGTTCCCAGTCCTGGGTGAAAATGAGTCTGCATTCTATTTCTGTGGATTTAACAATTCTGGATTATCCATATAAATGGAATCGAATCATATACTATGTGAGCTTTTGTGTCTAGCTTCCTTTACGCAGCATAATATTGAGACTCATCCTTGACATAGCATGGATCATTTTATTGGTGATTGAATGATAGTCCATTGTCTGGATATATCACATTTTTATCTTAGCTATTCATTAGCTGATGGGCACTGGAGTTGTTTCCACCCTTCAGCGATTCTGAATAGTGGTGTTGTGAGCGTTTGTGTACAAGTGTTGGACTATATCTGCTCTCACCTCTTTTTGGTATGTATTGAGGAGTGGAGTTGTTGAGTCGTATGATAATTGACTCTATGAGAAACTGCCAACCTGTTTACCAAAGTCACAGCACAGTTTTTCATTTCTTCTAGTAATGCATGAAGGTTCCATATTTTTCACATATTTGCTGATACATTTTCTTTCTTTTTCCTTTCTCTTTCTTTTCTTCTTTTTTCTCTTCTCTTCTCTTCTCTTCTCTTCTCTTCTCTTCTCTTCTCTTCTCTTCTCTCTGTGTCTCTGTCTCTGTCTCTGTCTCTCTCTCTCTCTTTCCTTTCAGCCATATAGCCATCCTAGTGCACATAAAGTAGTATCTTGTGGTTTTGATGTACATTTCTCTAGTGACTACTGATGTTGAGCATCTTTTCATGTGTTTATTAAGCATTTGTGCATATTCTTTAAATAAATGACTGTTCAAATCTTTTGCCCATTTAAAAAATTTTCAATTTAAAAATGAAAAATAGATTGTTTTGTTTCTGTTGTGTTGAGCTGTAATAATATATATATGTATATATATATATATTTGTCTTTTTGAGAAATAGTTTCACCATGCTGTTCAGGCTGGCCTTGAACTCACTTTGTAACCCAGGCTGGCCTTGAACTTGCAGTGACCTTCCTGCCTCAGCCCCTCAAGTGTTCCGGGATTACAGGTGTGTGTCACCACATCAGGCTGTAAGATGGCATTCTTAAGGCTCATCTGAGTGCTTATTTTTACTTTTTGGTCTGAGCTACATGTGCACATATGGGTTAGATTGTTTATATTTATGAGAATAATTAGTGAAATGAACTAGGACTCTTTAAGCCAGGAAGCATTTCATTATAATGGGGTTTTTTTGCGATTAAAAGAAAATTTAATCATTCCAGTTCTGAGAAACCCGTGGAGGTGTTGTTCGAATACTTGGTAATTTTGCTGGTAGAACCTCCTTAGAAGACATCTGGGAAATCTACTAAATGTAAAATGCACATGTCTTTGGGCCCTGCAATCCTGCTTCTGGGAGCTTTTATTATAAATGTGCTCCTCAATGAGAACAAGCAGGGATGTTCAAGGTTATTCACTGCAAGGTGCTCTTTAATGGGAAAAGATTAGAAAATCCCCAAATATTCATTAATAAGAGGCAGGTATTCCAGGGCAGAAGATTGGGGGTTGGGGTGGTGGAGGGCTTGGGGCATCAGAGCTTAAGAATGACCCTCAAGATGGCACTCTAAGTGAGAAAAATCAGGAAGCCGAGCAAGGTGTGTAGAGTGCTATCTTCTGCATAAAAGGAGGGCATGCACACATGCACGCATCATGTCTGGATGCCTAAATGAGGATCTATTAGGTGTGGATGCCAAAGGTAGGAGTGAGAGGGAGACCCCTCAATTCCCTTTGGTACTCTTTTTTGTTTTTTTTTGGTTTTTCTTCTGGTACCAGGAATCAAACTCACGACCTTGCACTTGCCAGGCAGGCGCTTTGCCACTGAGCTAAATCCCCAGCCCCTCCTTTGCTATTCTTTTATCGTAGTCTTTTTGTTTGTTTGTTTGTTTAGTCAGGTGTACCTATCACCTACTCTAAATGATCATAAATACCTAGGTAATCGTTTAGTTATTTTCAGTTATGCTTCTAGGCAAGTGTTTATGGCTTGGGACCCTGGGTAGGTTTACAGATGAACTTCAAGCTGGCGTCTGTAAGCCTCCGGAGCTGTGTTTGCCTACATACATTTTCAGAGGATGTGATCCATTATTTCCTTCTCAGGGAGTATTTCAGGACCTGTAGGAGGCTAACAGTTGCTGCATTAAAAGACAGTATCTTTCCTGTCCCACAGGATGACTTTGAACAACCTGCAAGCCTGGCTCCACCTTGCCATGGAGTAAGCCACTCCAGTTTAGGCTGACGTATTTTAGACAAGTTAGCCCAGAAATGTATGCTAAGAGGGGAGAGTCCTAAGTTTCTTTTTTTTGTGTGTAAATACCATATTTTCTTTTTTTTATTTTAAAAATAAAAGGAGGAAAACATTAACAGACAGACAACTTCTTACAAAATAGCAAAAGAACAGTACAGACAATACAGAGTTACAAAGTGGTAGGAAATTAACAATGCTTCTTGTATTACATATTGATATCTTCAAAGTGGTTTCTCATGAAAACAGAGACATGCAATACTGAACAATCAAGGACTCATTGACCGTTTCTTTCAGCAAAGAAACAGAAGACAGTAGATCAACTATGTTAACTACCCTGTATGTACATACATACAAAATTTCTCCTTCTTTCCCTTCTCTTTTCCCACATCCCAGTTGCCCTTTACCCTTGAGCATTTTCCTTTCATTTCACAATGTCTATCATGCCTCCAAGTTTTTATTAACTCTTTCAGGTTTTACACTAGTGAGACAATGTGGTGCTTGTTCATGCAGTTCTGATTTATTTTAGTTAAGAGTATGGTCTCTAGTTGTGATCATTTACCTATAAAAGCCTTGAGTTTATCTTTCTTTATAGCTGAGGAATATTCCATTATATAAAAGTACCACAATTTTCTTATCCAATCCTCAGTGGATGGACATTTGGGTTGCTTGCACAATTTAGCAATTACAAATTGTGCTGCTATGAACATAGGTGCACATATGTCGCTGTGATATGATGTTTTTAGATCTTCTGGGAAAATACCCAGCAGGGGGATCGCTGGATTGAATGGGACCTCTAGTCCTAGTTTTCTGAGGAATCTCCAAACTGATTTCCACAGTGGTTTCACCAGTGTGCATTCCCACCAGCAGTGGAGAAGGGTTCGTATTTCTCTACAGCCTTGCCAGCATTTGTTATTGGTTGATTTCTTAATGCTAGCCATTCTTACTGGGGTAAGGTGGAATCTCAGTGTTGTTTTAATTTGCATTTCTCAAATGACTAATGATGTTGAACATTTTCTCATGTATTTATTTGTCATTTGTATTTCATTATCTGAGAAGTGTGCATTCATCTCAGCTCATTTTTGGATTGGGTCTTTGAATTTGGGGGGCTGATATTTTTTAATTCTTTATATGATCTAGATAGAAGCCCTTTGTCTGAGGGACAGTCAGCTAAAATTTTTTCCAAGTTTGTGGGTTTTATTTTACTCTGTTGGTGATTTCTTTAGATGTGCAGAAACTTCTCAGTAGGATGAGATCCCAGTTGTTGATTCTTTGAAGTGTTTCCCGTGCAGTTTGGTTTTTGTTCATGAACTCTCTGCCTACCCCTATGTCTTCAAGGTTCTTACCTACTTTCTCTTCGAATAGATTTAGTGTTTCTGTTTTAATATTGAGATCTGTGAACCATTTTGACTTGAGTTTGGTGCATAGTGATAGACTTGGGTCTATTTTCAGTCTTTGGCAGGGAGGAAGCCAATTTTTCCAGCACCATTTATTAAAGAGGTTATCGTTCTTCCAGTGAGTTTGTTTGGCCCCTTTATCAAAGGTTAGGTGGCTGAGTGTGTTTTTGATTGTGGCTGTTTCTTCTAGTCTGTTCCATTGATCCTCAGGCCTGTTTTTTAGCCAGTACCAGGTTGATTTTATGACAGCAGCTTTGTAGTATAATTTCAGGTCAGAGATTGTGATTTCACCTGACTTGTCCTTGTTGCCCAGGATTGCTTTTGCTATTCTGGGTTTCTTCTGGTTCCAGATGAATTTAAGGCATGTTTTCTCGAGATCTGTGAGGTATGCAAGTGGTAGTTTAATGGGAGTTGCATTGAATCTGTACAGCAGTTTTGGGAGTACGGCCATATTCACAATGTTGGTTCTTCCTATCCATGAGCAAGGAATATTTTCCCATTTACTGAAATCTTCTTCGATCTCTGTTTTCAGAGTACTGTAGTTTTCATTGAATAGATCTTTTACTTCTTTTGTTAGATTGAGTACTAAGTATTTCAGTTTCTTGGATGTGAGAGTCCTAAGTTGTGATGTCGATGGTTGATTGGTTCAGGTGTGTGTGCCTTTGCGTCAGAGGAACTTGAGTCTAATTGCCAGACAGTGAATGGGAATACTCTGTAGAAGAGAGCACAGCAGCTCTGGCATCTGATGAGAGTCTAGATAAGTCCCGGAAGTTTTCAATCTAAAGTAGTAAAACGGAATAGGCCGCTGACTCACGGAACTGGGAAAGGGCACTGCTGTCCCTTCACTTGCGGAGGAATCACCTCTGATCGCTTTTCTTGCCCGTCCCACATCGTCAAACGCTGCTGATTCTACCTTTAACATCTACTTGGATTGACCACTTCTGAAGCCCTGACTGTTCATGAATACGCCAGGGAGTCTCCTGCCTCAGGGTATTTGCACTGCCTACATCCTGCTGTTTGGAACGCTCTCGCTGGATATCCCCATAGCTCAGGCTCTCATCATGTTTTAGCTACTTGCTAAAATGTCACCTCTAGGAGGTCTCCCTGTGATCTTGTTAAGACTGTCACCCCCATCACATACTGGCAGCCTGGATTCCCCTTGTCTTGCTTTATTTATTTATTTTTCTATAACGTTCATTACCTTCTACCTTGCTCTATAAGTTGCCTGTTTATTGTTTTTATATCTTTTATGTCTGTCTTCCTCAGGTAAAATGCAAGATCAATGAAGGCAGGAGGTTTAAATCTCTATTAGCAGTGCCTAAGAGAGTACTATTTAGTCAGTGAATCAATGCCAGGCACTGTACTGAGGGCTTTACATTGATTAATTCGTTTAATCTGCACAACAATCCTTTAAGCAATGCTATTATTATTTCCATTTTTTAGATGAAGAAACAGAGGTCAAGGAATGGTAAATAACTTTGCCAAGGTTATTTAGAGCTACCACTTGAAGTAAGCCTCTGATTCCTGTCTTAGGTAGAGGTGCCCAGAATTCAGTGGCCTGGCCAGGGACAAGCAGAAGTTGGTAAGGTTACATAAGTAAGGGTTTATCTGTATAAATTACTGAGCTGTGTTACTGGGGTTGCTGCAGGAGATAATTGGCTACATAATTATTGACCACAAGACATGAGAATTCTCCAATAAATGGTACCGATAGCCAATTTATATTTTGTGCTTTAGCACTGAGGTTTTGATGAGTAACTTAATTTCCAGAAATTACCTTTTGCTGTCAAAGGAGGAAGAGCTAGTGAAAATCTGCAGGGGTCCTTTCTGCTGAAGTACGGTCAGGCCATTCTGGAGCCATGAATAAACCTCAAACTTCCCTTTACACCAGCTTTGGGCATGGGAATCAGGACAAATATTAAATCAAATGTTGAATCAGTTTCAATAACTTCAGAGCAGCAGGTACCTGGCAGGAAATCATTTCTATTTTGTCAGAGTTGGTTTTTCCCTGTAGGCGGTGGATATCGGATCCAAGGCATGGACCTTCTCCGAAAAAAATGAAGATTTTTCTTTTTGACTCTGTATGGTGAAAACACCCACCCTGAAAAGAACTTCTTTGGCAAATTTGTCAAACAAACAAAAAAAGGATATATGCATTAATGGAAATCTCTGAGGCCATGTCAAGATAGGTTTTAGAAGAAATTCACCTCTACTATCCTTTAAAAATATCACTATGCATATCTTATAGCTGGGAGATAAATTCATTATATACAATAATAAATAATCCAGCAATCAGCCAACATGTGTTGAGCATTTATATATGCCAGAGGCTGTGCTTTAAATAAATAAATAAATTTTTTTTCAACTAATCATCAGACTAATGCAGTGACAAAGGTACAATTGGTATTCTATGTTTGCAGGTGAGGTGTGCTGGATTTTCTCTGTGTGCCTGTTAATAAGCTCTCATACTCTGTGCAGAACGAGCTGTCCCCGTGTGCTCTGGATTCTAGCTGGGTACATCCAATAGAATTCATCAGGAGACTGCAGGTCAAACTGTAATGTCACGGGGAGCAGGGACAGCTCCTCACCTCAAGCAACTGCTTTTGTCAAGTGACCCCTTCCTCCAGCCGGTGGTCTCTCTAGGTTCTTGACCCTGCTACTCCCTTTATCCCTGCAGCTGTGGGCTGCTGGTGGCTGTCTGCTATGCTGGATCTGGTTTATTTCCCTGTTCCTTGCTGGTCCCTCGTGATTGAGTCCATGCCTTTGTACGCTCATCCTTTATTAAATCTGCTTCAGTTTTCTCTCCTGAATGTACCCTTTGTTTTGCGTCTGGACCCCAAGTGACGCTCCGGGAGTAGAAGTACAGAAAGGTTAGGAAAGCTGAGATCACGTAAGAGTGAGAACATAATGATCACGGCTTAAGAGTTAAATAGAAATTTTGCTAAAGTCTAAAAATCAAACAAAACTCAACATTGGTTATTTTTTCTTCTGAAAGAATTTTGAAACTAACTTACATAAAATATACTTGATTTTTCTTGGGGAGTGGCATTTAGTAATAAAGTGGCCACATATTCCTTATTTTGAAATAGTAGCACAAACTGTGAGAAACAAGAAAAAATGGAAAAGAAAGAATTGGGGGGAAAATGGGATGGGGTGGGGTAGGACAATATTGTAAATTATATTGTAATAGCTCTTTATCTGCATTGGTGATTCAACCAATATAGATTGAAAGATTTGAAACTTTTTGTGTCTATTAAACAGATACAATGCTGGGCATGGTGGTGCATGCCTGTAATTACAGCCCTCAGGAGGCTGAGGCGGGAGGATCATCATGAGTTTGAGGCTAGTCTTGGCTACATAGTGAGTTCAAGGCCAGCCTGAAATGCATAGTGAGACCCTGTCTCAAAAAACCAAAACAAACAAACAAACAGGTACAGAGTTTTCTCTTTTCAGTATTCTCTAAACAATACAGCATAACAGCTATTTACATAGTGTTTGCATTGATAAGATATGATAAATAGTCTGGACTTGATTCAAAGTGTACCAAGAGAGGTACGTGGGAGATAAGCAAATGCTATGCCATTTTATTTTTTCTTTAAAATTTTTATTAGTACATGTTTGTAGTACTACTTAATGATCATGGGAGTTGGTACATGTCCAAAGCACATCTTAATTCTTTTTATCTTCCCTTACCCTCTTCTCCCCTCCCCCATTTCTACATTCCCTTCCTGTTTGCAAAGGATCAACCTTCCTATTTTTAAATTATCTTTTATTTTACACATTAAGTTATTTCTTTTTTTAAATTTTTTTTTATTTTAAAGATAAAAGGAGGGAAACATTAACAGACATACAACATTTTACAACATATCACAAGCACAATAC
>NW_004955445.1:2915632-2917195 GCF_000276665.1 Chinchilla lanigera
TGTGATATTCATGCTTGTGTGTCTGATTTATTTCACTTACCATCATAGCCTCAAGATGAATCCATTTTTCCTACAAATGACTCAACTCTGTCCATTTTTATGGCAGAGTAATAGTACGCCACTGTGTATAAATACCACATTTTCTTTATCCATTGATCTGTTGATAGACATATAGATTGCTTTCAAGATTTAGCTATTAAGAGCCATGCTGCTGTAAATGTGGGTATGTATGTCTTACTGTGATATAGTGTCTTTAACTCTTTCTGGAAGATATATAGAAAAGGAATGGCTGAGTCAAATGGAATTTCTATTTTTAGTTTTTTGAGGAATCTCCATACTGATTCCCACAGTGCTTGTAATAGTTTATATTTCCGTCAACAATGTAGAAGGGTACCTTTTTTTCATGGAGCTTCACCAGCATTTGTTATTGTTGGATTTCTTGGTGATAAACATTCTTTCTGGAGTAAGATGATGTTTCAATGTTGTTTTAATTTGCATTTCCATTAGGTCAGTGATGTTGAACATTTTTTCATGCATTTATTGAACTTTTGTATTTCCTCTGAGAAGTGTATATTCATTTTGGTTGTCCATTTTTTGACTAGCTTCTTTATTTTATTTTATTTTATTTTTTTTTGTTTTGTTTTCTGGTACCAGGAATCAAACTCACAACCTTGTGCTTGCCAAGCAGGTGCTGTGCCACTGAGCTAAATCCCCAGCCCCTAGCTTCTCTTATTTTGGAAGATCTAATTTTTGAGTTGTTTATATATTCTAGATATTAGTTCTCTGTTTGAGAAAGAGTTGGTAAAATTCCATTCTGCAGGTGTCTCCTCACTCTGTTGGTGGTTTCCTTTTTCTGTGCAGAAGCTTTTTAATTTGATGTGATCCCATTTGTTGATTGTTAATGCCAGTTCTTGTGCTACTGGGATTTCATGTCTACATCTTTAAGAGTTTTTACCTACCTCATCTTCCAGAAGATTAAGTGTTTCTGTTTTTAATATCTAGGGCTTTGGTTCATTTTGATTTTATTTTTGTGTGTGGTGAAAGATATGAGTCTAGATTCTGTCTTCTGCATGTGGACAGTGAGTTTTCCCAGCACCATTTATTAAATAGGTTATTTTCTCTTTAGTATGTGATTTTGGTCATTTTGTCCAAGAACAGGTGGCTGACGGTGCCTGAGGTTGTTTCTGCATTTTCTATTCTGTCCCATTACTCTATAAGTCTGCTTTTGTGCCAGTACTATGCTGTTTTTATCAATGTAGCTTTGTAATAAATTTAAACCTGGGGTTGAGAGGTCTCCTGCTTTATTCTTGCTGACAGGATTGCTTTTACTATTCTGGGTGTCTTCTATTTCCAAAAAAGTTTTAAGATTTTCTATTTCTGTGAAGAATATTTGTCTATTGGTCTTTTGATTGGGATACCTATCTATCTATCTATCTATCTATCTATCTATCTATCTATCTAATCTCTGAGGTTTATTAATATGACAATTTAGACAATATTCATTCTGCCTATCCAGGAACAAGGATGTTTTTCCATTTTCTGATATCTTCTTCAATCTCCTTT
>NW_004955445.1:2918626-2931446 GCF_000276665.1 Chinchilla lanigera
CTTTGTAATGTTTTATTAGCCTCAATTTCATTATTTCCTGTTCTGATCCTTATAATTTCCTACCTTGTACTAGCTTGGATTTTGACTGTTCTTGTTTTTCCAAGACCCTGAGGTGCATCATTAGGTTATTTATTTGGGTTCACTCTTTTTCTGATATGGGCATTCCCAGCTGTAAACTTTCTTAGAATTGCTTTCATTGTGTCCCACTATGTTGTCCTGGCATTACTGTTTGATTTTAAGAACTGTTTAATTTCTTCCTTGATCTTTTGTGACTCATTGACTATTCAAGAGTGTACTACTTAATCTCTACACGTTTGCATAATTTCTGTGGTTGCTTTGCCATTGGTTTTTAGTTTCATTGCACTGTGGTCTGATCATAGGCGTGGTAAAGTTTTGATTGTTTTGCATCTACTGATTGGCTAGTGTGTGGGGAAAGTTTTCCCATTTTGGGGAAAGTTCCATGTGCAGCCACAAGAATGTGTATGCTGTTGTTGGGTGGGACACGTTGTAGATATCTATTAAGTCCATCTGTTCGAAGGTTTGGTTCAGTTCTGATATTTATTTGTTGATTTTTTGTCTAGCTGATCAGCCTATTTGTGATAGTGAGGTATTGATGTCCCCCACTATAGTTATATTGATATTTATCTGATCTTTTATATCCAGGTAGTATTTGCTTTATGCAGTTGGTGTACCTTTGTGTGGTGCATATATCTTTACTATTGTTATCTCATCCTATTGAATGGTTCCCTTTATAAATATGTAATAACCTTCTTTGCCTCTTTGATCAGTTTTGGTCTAACATCCAGTTTATCTTAAAATAACATAGCTACTCTTGATTGTTTATGGTTTCCTGTTGCATAGAATATTGTTTTCCATCCTTTGAGTTCATGAATTTCATTCAGGGTTTTACTTCTGTTTCTTGTATATAGCGTACCATTGGTTCTTGTTTCTCAATCCATTCTGCTAATCTGTATCTTTTGACTGGTGAATAGAAACTATTCAGATTAGTGGTTATAATGACAGGTGCTAACTTATTCCTACCATTCTATTATTTTCCTGCTGCTGATTCCCTTCCTTTCTCTTGTGTGTAACTGGTGATGCATTCCTTTTATTGGAACTTTTGGCATTGTTGGCTTCATTATCTGTTTGTAGGATATCCCTGAGAATTTTTTGAATGCTGGTTTCCTGGTCATAAATTTCTTTAGGTGCTCCTTATAGAAATAGCTTATTTCTCCATCAATTTTGAAAGATAATTTTTCAGGATCTGTCAGTCTGGGTTGGAAGTTGTTTTCTTTCAGGGCTTGAAACTCTTTATTCTAAGCTCTCCTTGCCCTTAAGGCTTGCATTGAAAAGTCTGATGTAATTCTCATGGGTTTTCTTTTATAAGTGATTTGTTGCTTTTCTCTAACAGTTTTTAAGATCTATGCTTGTGTTAGATTACTGGCATTTTGAATATGATGTGTCTTGGAGTGGTTCTGTTTTGATCATAGCTGTTTGGACCTTCATATACCTTACTTATTTGTATGTTAAATTCATTTTCCATGTTTGTAAAGCTTTTTGCTATTACTTCTGTAAACAGGCATTTTATCAAATTTGGGATATCTTCTGATTTTTCACTAATGCCAATTAATCTTAGATTAGTCTTCTTTGTATCACCCTGCAACTGTTGGATCAACTTTTTACATTCTCTTATTGCTTTTAAGGTATTCCTCATTAATATTTGAATTCAAGTGTCTTACCAGCTTGACCCACCAGAGAGTACAAGCATGACTATTTAAAAAATGGCTGCTGCTGTGACTGCACAAAAAGCTGATTATGTGATGATGTTCTGTGCACTATGCACAAATCAGCTGCCTTTATGTATAGAATATTTTAAAGAAATTCACAAATATAAATAAATTTAATGTAATGAAATATATTTGTTGATTAGTGTAAGAATTTTAAAAATTTGGTATGAATAGTGTTAATTAATAGTTACAGTGGGGCAGTAATTATTCAAATTCAAGCAAGTAACTACATTTGGCCTATTTATAAACTTTTCTCTAATTTTATTAGTGAAAAAATGATAAAAGGGATTGGATCTGTTTGTACAAGCAGTGGTACAAGCCACCTCAGCGGACAGTCACGCATGTACCATGGGTGTGTGAAGCTGACAGGAATGTGTTGATTGCCAAGCATAGCCCTGTTATCTAGATCTGACACTCTGTCCTTACATTGGTAAATTCTGCTGCCCATACTTCCAATAGAATTTTTAATCTCCTGGATTTCTATTTGGAACTCTTTTTGGACTTTAATTCTTTTGTATGTTGAGTGTTCATGGTTTGCATCTCTTTCTATAGCTCTTCCATTTTTTTTATTAGTGTCTTCTCTAGTGTCTTGGAGCATTTGTTTCATTAAGATAATTATTTCTTTAGTTATATCTTCTTTGAATTCACCAAGCTTCTTATTGATCTGTTTTGTTACCTCCCTTTTATCCTTTCCAATATTTTGGCTGTGTGGTTTTTGATTTCCTCCTTCTCTATGCCCCCTGGATCAGCTTCTGGAGAGTTAGGAGCTTTTGGAAGACTTTTGTCACCTCATTTTCTCATGTTTCCATTTTTTGTTTGTTTTCTTCCTGTGCTGAGGCTTGTGGATTGCTTATAGCGGGTAGCTTTGTTGCCAATATGGAGAATTCTCTAATTAATGTCTACTTTTCAGAGATGTCCTCTGGATGAAGCCAACTATTGGCCTTTGCCTCTGACACAGGGTCCACCCACCTCCATTTGTTTGGGAGGGGAGGTTGCATCTTTTTTATGACCTCCAGACAATCCAGATACTCACATGCAGAGAAAACCAATTGATAATAACATCTTTGTCATCTTGGCTAAAGTAGCAAAATCAGCAACACTCATAGCATCCAATACAAACTAGATATTGACAAATCCTAAGAACACATAATGTACTACCCTTAGCCATAGAAGAGATCTCTAGTTACAGTATAAATGCTACAACAAACCAGACATTGATCTACAGTAAATATCTACTAAATAGAACAACTTAACCTCCATTCACAATAGAACAGTTTTCAACCATAACAAAATATAGTTAATTATATAGTCACAACTTAATGTTTGTACTAGGAAGCACTGAGGCTGTAGGGGAAGGGAGTATGAAAAAAGAAGAATTAAAAAAATTAAGTAATGGAAGAAGGGAATAAGGTGATAAAAGTGAAACAAAAGGATCCTATTAAAAAGTAAAAGGAAATTAATAGTATTAGATAAAAGAAACAGAAAAAATCAATATGGAAAATGATGATAAAAGATAGAAAGTAAAAGGGAGAAAATAGTAGGGGAACAAATTAAAAGAGAGTGAAAAAGGAAAAGCAAGAGGAAAAAGTAGACCCAATCAAACAAACAAAATAATAATATGCTAAAAGGGGGAAAAATGGGAACTAAAACTCCAAACACCATGACTACCCCCCCAAATAAATACCCATAAGAAGAGAAAAAATTGGGTCACAAGAAGGAAAAAAAATTCTTATGCATTTCCATATGAGTGATTTTCTCACAGGACCTGCTGTCCTTGGAGTTCAGGAAGTCATAGTCTCTCTGCCTATCTTTGTAGCCTGTGGGTTTATGTAGTGACCCATCCACTCATGAGGTCCCTTCATCTGCAAAACCCTGTCTGTGACAGTTGTGCAATCTGAGATATGACCCAGCTCACGTTGGTGTGTGTGGAACCAACAAAGCCACTGATCTCCCCTGGGTGTAGGCAGGGGGCAGGGCTTACACAGACTGCTGGACTCAAGGCCATCACTTTCCGACCCAACCACCTCTGAAAGCCAGACCTACTGAGATTGGCCCCTCACCACACAGTTTAGGTCTACGTGCCCTTCTAGGCCTGAGCTTGACTTCTCAGTGGATCTCAGAGTATCTATGTGCAGGCCTCACCCTGTCTCCCATGGCTGCCTCTCACTCCCCGTGGTAGAGGTAACACTTCAGTTTTGGTGTAAAGCTGTAGTATAGCTCTTCTGTGGCTCTGTCCCACACAGTCAACCCCTTCCCCAAATATGGCTTGATTAAATTCTCTCTGGCAATAAGGAGGGATTTATTCTCCAACTCTATTGCATGGAGAGGTCACTCTTGGGGTAAAACTCAAGGCTTTGTTTTTAGTTTGTACTAGCTGCACTGTTGGCCTATCTATTACTTCCTGCTGAAGCAGCTCAAACTTCCAGATATACCTCTTCTCTGGGGCACTGGCTTCTTCCTGAATCAGGTCAGTTGTTTGGTAGTTACCTGTGGGGCTCTATGCTTTTTAGAACATTTGCCACAATGAAGTATCTGCAGTGCCCCCAGGTAAATGAAGCAGAATCCAAACAGGATCTTCTACCCCTGGCTTTGGCCCATCTAGGATCACTTCTGTCAGTTGGCTGACACTTCTGAGGCTCTGTGCAGAGGGGAAACAAAATGCAGAGCTGGCTTAGGGTTGGTGCTGGCCATGGCCAGGGCAAGGAATCTATGAGATGTGGAGCTGGTCCTGTTGTAATTATTTTATCACTGGAATAAAGGGCTAGATTTGAGGAGGGTTGAGAGACTATTTTAGGAGTGGGAGAAGAATGCTGAGGGAGAGAAGTGTAGTCAAAGATTGTGGGAAGCTGTGAGTGTTGGAACCTGTTAATTTGCTGTTAGTTAGCTTATGTTTGGATCCTCTGTGCACAGTTTTGGCGAGTGTGACCCTGGCTTGCCCATAAAAGGCATTACAGTGGGATCTTTGCTCGCCAACAATTCTTTCCACGATTCTGGCTGCAAATTGATGAAATTGGATGAGAACCGAATCAAAATTTCCCCATAAGGTCAACATTGAACCCAGCTGTTAAATTTGATTCAACTCTTAGGTTCAGTGTAGAGTAAATTAGCTCTTACTCCCTACTGCACATGGGCAGACACCATAGATACATATCCAGATGAATGGAGAAGGGGAAGAGAGGGAAGACAAGGGGATAAGATTGAAAGGAATTTTCACTGCACTGGTTTTGTCTATCCAAGAATAGGGAATTCTTTATTTCCTGATATTCTCCCCTGTCTCCTTTCTCAGAGTACTGTAGTTTTCAATGTGTAGGTCTTTCACTCCCTTCATTAGATCGATTCCTAAGTATTTCATTTTTCTTGATGCCGTTGTGAAGGGTGTTGTTCCTCTAAGTTTTCTATCAGTGAGTTTGTTACTCATGTACAGGGATGTTATTAATTTTTGAGTGTTGACTTTGTATCCTGCTATGCTGATGAATTTGGTTATTAACTCTAGGAGTTTTTTGGTAGTTTTGGGGTATTCTCTGTACAATATCATGTCATCAATAAATAATAATAGTTTAACTTCTTCCTTTCCTATCCATATTCTTTTCTTTCTTTCCCTTGTCTAATTGCTTTAATGTGATACTGGGCATCCTTATCTTATTCTTGATTTTAGAGTTAAAGCTTTTTCAGTTTTTGTCTGGCTAGTATGATGTTGGCTGTTGTTTTGTCATAAATGGCTTTTATCAGATTGAGATAAAGACCTTCCATTCCAATTTTCAGTAGGGCTTTTTAAAATCATGAATGGAGGCTGGACTTTTGCAAATGCTCTTATCTGCATCTCTTGAGATGATCATGTGGTTTTTGTCCTTGGTTCTGTTAATGTGGTGTATTACATTTATTGATTTGCATGTGATGAACCACCCCTGCATCCCTGGGATGAATTCCATTTGCTCGTGGTATATAATCATGATGATTTGCTACATTCTGTTTGTCAGTATCTTATTGAGGATTTTTGTATCTATGTTCATTAAGGAGATTGGCCTATAGTTCTCTTTTTTGGTTTGATCCTTCTCTGATTTTGGTGTCAGGATAATGCTTGCTTCCAGGATTCAGTTTGGGAGTATTGCTTCCCTTTCATTTTCATTAAAAGGCTTGAGGAGTAGTGGCATTAGATTTTCTCTAAAGTTCTTGTAGAATTCAGCAGTGAATATGTCAGGGCCAGGGATTCTCTTTGTTGGTGTTTTTCTTAAAATTACTTCTTCAATTTTGTTGGCTGATATTGGGTTATTTAGAATTTTTATATCTTCTTGATTCAGCTTTGATAATGCATATGCATCTGGGAATCTGTCCATTTCTCCTGTTTTCCATCTTATTAGAGTTCAGATTCTCAAAGAATATATGGGTCATCTTCTGAATTTCTACAGGGTCTGTTGTAATTTTGACATTTTCATCTCTTATTGCATGGATTTGGGTCTTTCCTTTCATATAATGAAAACAGCCATACTTACATAAACTATTACACAGATGTAATGCAATCTTAATTAAAATACCAATAACGTACCTCACAGAATGAGATAAAACAATCCTAAAATTCATGTGGAACCAGAAGATATCTAGAATAGCAAAAGCAACTCCGGGCAAAAGGACAAGGCAGGGACACCACAATCCCCAATTTGAAGTTACTCTACAAAACTACCATGATAAAAAGAGCATGGTACTGGCAAAAAGCAGACCCAAGGATCAATGGGACAGAATAGAAGACGGAGAAACAACTTCAAGCACACTTAACTGCCTTATCTTTAGAAAGGGGTCCAATCACCTTCACTGCAAGAAAGATCTCCCCTTTAATAAGTGGTGCTAGGAGAGCCGGTTTCCACCTGCTGAAAATTGAAGCTAGACTCATATCTCTCATCACACACTAAACTACAAACCACGCTGCTACAAATATGGGTGTGTATATATCACTGTGGTGTGGGGCTTTTAATTCTTGTAGGAAGATACCAAGAAGGGAAATAGCTGGGTCAAATGGAGCCTTTAGTTTCAGTTTTTTTCAGGAATCCTCACACTGATTTTCATATCGGTTGGACAAGTCCACACTCCCATGAATCCTGGAGAGGGTTCTTTTTCCCCTTGGCGGGGGAAAGAATGACTTAGTCTCATTAAGTCACTAATTTGCCCCATCAGCATTTGTTATTGGTAGGTTTCTTGATAACAACCATTCTTTCTGGGGTGAGATGGAATCTCAGCATTGTTTTAATTTTCATCTCTCCAATAATCATGATGTTGAATATTTTTTCATATATTTATTTGCTACTTCTACTTCTTCATCTGAGATGTGTCTATTCATTTCAGATGCCCATTTTTGGACCAGGTCTTTAAATTTGGGGTGGGTCTGATTTTGTTGAGTTCTTTATATAGGTCTAGACATTAGTTCTTTGTTTGAGGAATAGCTGGAAAAAATTCTTTCCCATGCTGTGGGTTGTCTCCTCATTCTGTTGGTGCTTTCTCTTGCTGTGAAAAGCTTTTTAATCAGAGAGATCCCAGTTGTTGGTTCTTTGTGATAGTTCCTGTGAAACTGGGGTTTTGTTTATAAAAACTTTGCCTTCATGCATTCTACCTATTCTATCTTCTAGCAGATTTAATGTTTTTGTCTTAATATTTAGATCTTTCATCTAAATTTAGATCTTTCATCCACTTCTACTTTAGTTTAGTGCATGGTGAAAGGTATGGGTCTAGTGTTAATCTTCAGTGTGTGTAAAGCCCATTTTCCTAGCACCATTTATTAAAGAGACTATCATTTTTCCAGTGAAGGTGTTTGCCCCCCTTTTCAAAGATAAGGTGGCTGAGTATGTCTGGAGTTGTTTCAGCACCTTCTAATGTTTCGCTGATCCTCAGGTCTGTTTTTTTGCTAGTACCATACTGTTTTTATCACAGTAGCTTTGTAGTATAGTTTCAAGTCAGGGATTATGGGATGCCCCCTGCCCTGCCTTGATTGCCCAGAACTGTTTTTGCCATTCTAAGTCTCTTCTGGTTCCAAATGAACTTTAGGATTGTTTTCTGTAATTCTGTGAGATATACTGTCAGAATTTTGATCTGGATTGCATTAAATCTGTATAACAATTTTGGAAGCATAGCCCTTAGAAAGAAAATCTTGACTCTGATGTAATTTGAATAAATATTGTATGATCACAAACCTTGGAAGTATTACTTATGGTCCACCTCACAGTCAATCTGGACAAATCCTTGTATCCTGCCTTAATCACTAAGAACTTTTGTAGTACATGGTAGCCATGAATGTTAAAATCTTCAACATTGGTTTTGAGATTTATGTTTTCTTTTTTCCACCCATTCACCCACTCATCAAATAGCCATTGAATGATAGTATTTAATATTTTTACCTTATTTACTAAATTTAAGTATCTATAGTATGATGGGTCTTTATTTCTAAGTTCCACAATTTTTCTAAGTACTGGGGATTGAACTCATGATCTTCATACTAACCTCTATCTCCAGTCATTTTTTATTTTAAGACCAGGTCTCATTAAGTCACTAATTTGCCAGGCGTGGCTTGAACTTGTGATCCTCCTGCTTCAGCCTCCCAGAATGCTGGGATTATAGGCATGTGACCATAAATATTATTTATTCTTTTTTTTTTGTACCGGGAATCAAACTTAGGACCTTGTGCTTGCCAGGCGGGCACTTGTGCCACTGAGCTACATCCCTGGCCCTAAATATTGATTAAGTAAACACAACATAATTTCTTTGCAAATGCCAGCCTGAGTAAATATTTTTGATATTTTTCCCCAGCCAGTTTCTCTGCCATTTTTCTTCTGGGCCATCTGTAGTTTATCTCTCTAGCCCCACAACTCCTATAACTTGGCAGTATTTGGAAGACCAGTACTACACTCAATTTATCTCTGAGTCACTATGCAGAATGCTAAAATTAAAACCTAAGTGAGATACTGTTCTAGTTGCTTTTCAAACCTTAACTAACTTCTTATCACAAGACCACAAGGTGGACTCTATTATTATTCTCTTGTTTTCCAGGTGAGGAAACAGGAGCAGAGAGGTTAGAAATTTTTCCTTGGGTTACAGAATTATTAGGTAGGGCATGAGTTAAAGCTGCACTTTGCTTACAACCAAACAAAACAACATTTTTGCATCAAAACCAGGATTAAGTCTTCACTGAAGTCTTCCCCTGGCTCTTTCACAGCGTCATAGGTTTCCCGTATTCAGACCCTGAGAGGAACCTGTTTTGTGCCAAGAACTAGTCTTGGAGTCTGAACCCTTTGAGGGCAGGGAGCCCAGGGTGCTACCCATCCTTGCATCCCCTGCTGCATGCAGCACACCATAGGCTCAGTGGTAATGTTTGTTGCACTCCACACTATCAGCTTTGAAGGAATTTCGCTCACTGTGCGGGTGGCCTGGCCCAGCCACTTACCTATGAGACTGGACACAAGCTCTGCTGGAAAACAATGTCAGCCCCTGACATCAGAGTTCTGTTCGCAAGTCCCAGCCATATTATTCTTGCAAGTGTAACGTGGAGCTGTTTGATTTATTTTTCTTCCTAAACATGTGAGGCTTTTGTGATGAGGAGGTACAATTAGAACCTTGCAGAAAGGGACACTGTGAATCTGCGTCCTGGGATAGTAATCCAGTGAGAGGAAAGAAGGCTTCTAAAAGACTTGGCAGGAGCAGGAACCCCAAGGGATATATTCTCTGACCCATGGATGTTCCGCGTTGAAAAACCAAATCACTACCTTCCAAAAGTTCCAAGTGTTCGATCCACTTTGCATAATGCAGTAAAATTACCTCAAGGCCAAAGATTGCTGAAATTAATTGATTAGAGTAATCCACGTAACAATTCATGGACAGCAGTCTCACTGAGGAAATAAGAGGCACACCGGATGCATAATTTAATAAAACCTGGTCTCCATTCAGCTGCAGAAACAGCTGTGTGATCCAGCAGAATTCTGGTTTAACTTTTGCATTTTGACTTAATGACTGTTGAAAATGTTCAGGCTGGTGCTAGTCTCTCAATTATTTCAGAGTCATGGGAGACAGTGAAAATGAACAGTGGATGTTCCAAGGGGAGCTAAGGAAGAACGGGCTAAAAAATATCAGCCAATTTTTGCAGATTGGCATTTGCAGAGAGGTGATTTTCTGTTTGTTTATTCAAGTGTTTATTACTTTTAAAAAGGGTAGGGTAGAGAAGGGAAGCTATTAATTTTCTGCTATCTGTGAGAAGGAGCTTTGGGCATCTGGGCACGTACTTTGTCTCAGGAAGAGTTTGTGCATTTGGGGTATGGGGAAGCTCTTGTGAGTCAGGAGAGATTGGAGGGGGTTTTAAAAGCAGCCAGTGTTTGGGACCCAGATGGACAGCTGCTCAGAGTCTGTGGGTGGAAGGGCAGGTTGCTGAGCTCACATTTCACAGCATGCTGTCAAGAGCTGACACTACCATGGTGCTGGATTAGGATCCACATGAGGTTAGAAGAGTGTGGGCCGGGTGAACCGGCAGCTCTTCTCTGTATGCTTACCCTTGCTAGTTTCTGACCACTGGTTTTGTCATTGTTGCCTTGAAAGTATGAAAGTTGCTTTAAAAAGATCCTTCAGAAATGAAAGAAGAAAAAACAGAAGTGCTATAGTTTGTGTCTAGATGCCCCCCACCCCTAAAGCCTCATGCGGTCATAGGGCTTTTTCAAAGGCGGCTGAATTTAGAGTGTGTGATGTTGGAATTAAGGGGATGTGACTAGTAAATCACTCCACTGATTGATTTGGTGTAGTTTTGTCTGGGATTAAGGGTATGAGTGCTACACTCGCCCCAGGGCAGGTAACCTTGTACACTATAAGGGACACAAAGAGTCCTGTCCCCCTTGTTGGTTTGCTGTCCACCCCCAACCCATGAACTGTTGTCCCGGCACCCTGTGTCACCCTGCCTTGGAGCCAGCCGACTATGGACTGAAACCTCTACAAACCGTGAGCTAAATAAACCTTTTCCCCTTTAACTTTGGGTGTTACATATTTTGTCTCAGCGATGAGAAAAGTAACTAAGACAAAGAAGGAAGGAATAAAGGAAAGAAGGAAGGAAGGAAGGCAGGAAGCAAGCAAGCAAACTCCAATTCTATACCTAAACACAAGCACGCTCACACTTGGCACATTTTCCTTCAAACATAGTTTGTTTTTACACAGTTGGAATCATGGCCTATGTATGATTTGCTGTTCTTGTTTTACAGTGACAGTAGGTCACACATTTCTAATGCACAGCGTATACTTTAGGGCCATTCTTTGTGGGGGGCAGGGCACGGTTTTTCACCTGGTGGTTGTATCAGTAGACTTCACTATTCCTTTCCTGGCTCTGTTTACCCTTCTCTCCCAAATATAATAACTCTTGGCAGCATTGACTGTGTGCAGTTTTTGCTTAATTTGTTTTTATGGACTTTGACTGCCGTCATCGAATGATAGTATTAAAAGCCAGAGACAACAACCAAATGGGAAGTGAGCTATTTCAAGCAATATGATGTTTGACCTGGATGAAGCCTGATTTGCTCAAAGCAGCTGCGACAAAATATAGGAGAAGAAAGCAAAGGCAAAGACCTTTGCAGGGCTGCACTTAGGGTTTACGGCAGGTCACCTGCCTCTGTTCTCTTGGCAGTGGATTGAACTCGGAAACCTCCCACATGGAAATCAAGCAGGAGAGTACATCAGTCTGTCCACGTATCCAGTGCCTGGTGCTGCAGAAGACAGAAGGAGCTAGGATCAGGGCTTTACTTGCAGAGCTAATTAGGAAAATGAAAGGGCGGAGTGTGGACATGGGTCTGAGAGCTCACGGCCAATCAAACATTGTAAGAATGCAGAAAATAGGAAGGATTCAGAGCCTATCATTTTCATTTTGTTGTGAAATGTTTTCAAGTTGAGATGCTACAATTCACGTGTTACTGTTTAGGTTACCATGTAAACATTCACATATACTTATAACAATCCATTTCAAAGCAGGTTGCAGATATAAGAACATTTTATACTTACACATTTCTGCATGGGCACCATTAACTAGAGTTCACTGGTTAAGTCTCCCGCAGGTAAAGTACATATAGAGTAAAATGTATAAATTTTAAGTGTACCATGAATGAGTTCTGACAAATATATCTATATAGTTATGTGACCCAAGTAGCCATCAAGATCCACAACATTATTACCTTAGAAAGTTCCCTCACGTGCTTTTCTACCTTCTCCCCATGCTTATCCTACAGAGGTAAATCCAGGCCTTTCCACTCCTCATCATGTTTTGAGAAGTTTATATTTGTAATCCATTGGAAAAGTTATTGTATTCTAGTGAGTTAATTCCAATCTATCACTTCCAGTGCAACCCATGGTGAGAATAAAGACACTAAGGCATATTTGTAGTTGTGAGGAGCCGAGGGGCCCTAATTCCAGCCAAGATAATGGCTAATCAGAACCAAGGCCTTAGCCCAAGTTTTGCTAATTTATGAAGAAGGGAGTGGCTCGGGGATGAGCGACTGTGAGAACAGCGGGAAGTAGGTGAGTGCTGTGAGCTGGGCTAGGTAGGAGGCCTGAAATCACCTCTGCAATATGCAGAGAGAAGGATATGCAAAAGGAGTAATCTGCATAACACAATTCAAGGCAGTATCTAATGCTTTGAGGTAGGTGCTTCAGCTCTGATATGTAATTTTTTTATTTTAAAGAGAATAATAAAAAAGAACAATAGAAAAATATCAAGAAAATAGACAAAAACAAAACAAAGCAAAAACAGTAAAAATGATGCAGGGTTTCAAAACAAAATGATAGGAATTAACAGTGGTTATATTACATATTGTTATCTTCACTGAAGTTGCTCAGATTATCAGATGTAAGAATACAAGTTTGATCAAACCATTAAAGAATAAAAACAAAAAACATTAGAAACAATGCAGAGTTTCACTAGACAAGATGTTAGAAATTCACCAGTGGTTGTTATATTGCATATTGTTGTCTTCAGATTAGTTGTTCAGATTACCAGTTATAAGCATGTAACACTGGTCAAAAAGAAAAAAATT
>NW_004955445.1:2931671-3005904 GCF_000276665.1 Chinchilla lanigera
TTGAGCAATTTCTTTCCCTTTCATAGTATCTATTGTACGTTTTGGGTTTTATATAATTTTTTATTGCCTGGGAAGTCATAGCCTCTTATCTTGAGGCTCTATCCCAGCTGACAGTGTGGAGTACAGCTCTCCATTCCGCTCAGCTCACACGTTTATTTGGGAGCTACGGGGGTGCGGAACACTGACTTGTTGCCTTGCTTCACAGACTACACGCCAGAACCTTGGCCAGACCGATTTGCATTGCTTAAAGCTAAGTGAAGAGATAAGGAAAAGTCCTAGCCAGCTCTGTACAGATCAGTACGTGGAAATAGGGCCAGGTTTAGCCAAAACTGCTCTTCTTTCAAGGAGAGTCCTCCAGGTGATCCTCCACATGGAGATAATCAACATTTTCATTTTTCCTTATGGTTTGGTTTAGCCTGGTCCTGATCTTAGATCTTAGGTGGAAGGCATCAGGAATTTGACTTTTGACATGAATTATGTAATTTTAAATATTATTAACCAGCACAAATTACATGCAAAGCACTTCACAACTAAATAAATCACATCTTTTGTCTGATGAAATAGCAGACAATCAGTCTGTGAATTCACTTCTCCCCTTACCACATGATAACTTTTAATAATCCATTTCCATTCTACTTTAGAGTTGACCATCCAGGCTGTTCTGGTGTCTCACTGCATCATTACATGCCCAGCTTTGTTCCCACAGCTCATGTTGTATTCTTCCCTATTTCCTAGTTCATATTCTCCTAAGAGGTCTTTGCTTGGTTTGATTAATATACTTCATGCCAGTTACCAGCTTAAGGATTGGCTGTGCTTGGGGGCAAATCTTGCTCATGGTCCATCACCTTGATTATGATGGTCATGTGATATAAAACATGGCTGATTAAGGGCTGCCCATATGAAGAGATCTTCTGAACAGGGCATGGCTGCTTATGTGATAGAGGGGGATACAGGCAAGGACAGGTATGCAGTGTACATGAAATCAGGGGCTAGCCTTGACCTTTCCAAATCTCATTCACCCCATCTGTAAAATGATGATGCTAATGAAGAACCAGAAAATTGTTTTAAAGATTGCATACAAGTGGGTGTGGCGGTACACATACCTATAATTCCAGCTGTTCAGAAGGGTGAGGCAAGATGATCACAAGTTTGGGGCTAGCCTGGGCAACTGCTACAGTCAGGGTTTGCAAAGGAAACAGTTTAATTCAGGACACATAATTTATAGGATTATTTTATAGTAGTCAGTCAAAGAGTCAAGTACAAAAGAGTGCAGGAAATCTGTCCATGCACTAAAGACCCAAAGAAGCCAGGTGAGGGCCTGGATCCCACAGCAATGTCCTGCATGAATCCAGCTGAAGACCGATAGCCCATAACAATACCCCCCCACAAGTCCAACTGAAGGTCAAGTGCCCATGACAATGTCTCATGCAGGCCTGTTTCAAGGATCTGTGCTGGAAGGCCCAAAGTTCAGCAGTAGAAGCTAGAATGTCTGTGCCAGCAGGATGAACGATCTGTGCTAGCAGGCTGAGGGATCTGCACTGGAGCCAGGAAGTGATGCTCAAAGTAAGGACCAGACAGGGCTCCCCCCAAAAGTACCACAGCCATCCTTGGAGACAACAAGGTCCCGAGCTCCTCTGATAATGAGAACAGACTAGTTCATATCAGGAAAGCCAGCACAACAAGCTTCTCCAGGAGGTTGAACAGTGCACCATCTTCCCCTCTGGAGCCAGGAAGCAATGCTCAAAGTAAGGACCAGAGCTCCCTGGAAAAGTACCACAGCCATCCTCAGAGACAACAAGGTCCTGAGCTCCTCTGACAATGAGAACAGCTGAGTTCATATCAGGAAAGCCAGCACAACAATCTCCTCCAGGAAAACCAACAGCACCACTTCCTCTCCAGTTCTCTTTTTTATTTTGTTGGCAACAATCCTCAGGTGGGCCTCCCACACCCAGCACCAGGCTGATTCAATTCAGCTGGGTGTTACAAGTTGGCCACAACTTGTCAATCCACCATAGCAACTTAGTAAGACCTTGTCTCTAAATAAAAAATACATAAATAAATAGCTGGGAATGTAGCTCAGAGCTTCCTGGGTTCAATCCCCAGTACGGGAAAAATTGCATACATATTTACATACTTATTTGTTTTAGTCAATTTGGGCTGCTGTAATCAATTACCATAGTCATAACAAACAGCTACTAAACAACAAATATTTACTTCTCACAGTTCTGGAATCTGAAAGTCCAAACTCAGGGTGCCAGCATAATTGGATTCTGTAGGGTCTTTTTTCTGTGTTGCAAGTATCAGACTTCTCTGACACAACTGTATCCTCTCTCATAAGGCAAAAGACAGTGACCTAGCTCTGTTCTTACAAGGACAGTTATCCCACTTGCAAGGGTTCCACCCTTATGACCAAATTAACCCACAATGTTACTGCTGAATGTCATCACACTGAGGATTTGAATTCAGCATACAGTTTTTGAGAGGGAGACTAGATGTAATTATATATCCCTCCAAGTGTCCTGTTGGAGGTGGACAGAAGGTAATTAGATCGTGGAGGTTCTATACGCATCAGTGAATTAATTCATATGTGAATGTTCTGTTAGGAGGTGGGCCCTGGTCAGAAGAGGTGAGTCACTGGGGGTGTGACCTGGAAGGATGTGTTCTTGTCACCTGCTCCTTCCCTCCCTCTCTGCTTCCTGGCTGCTACGGGTTGAACAGCTTTCCTCTGCCATCCTGTTTCTGCCTTGGAGCCAATCAACCATGGACTGAATCTTCTGAAACATGAGGCAAAATAAACCTTTCAGTTGCAGGTGTTGGCTATTTTGTCCCAGCTGCAGGAAAGCGTTTAATAGCATACATATAATTTGTGTCTAGATGTCCCCCCAAAGTCTCATGCAGTCATAGTGGGGGCTTTTCCAGAGGTGGCTGGATCTAGAGTGTGTGATGTTGGGATTACGCGTGTGTGATTACTAAATCAGTCCACTGGATGGTTCGGCACTGTCCTAATCCTGGCAGCCTAGATAGAGTACAAAAGGGGCAGAAAGAAGCTGTTAAGGTCCCTTGCTTGCTCTTGTTTGCCTGCTTACCATGGACTATTTCTCCTCTCCTATGCCCCTCTGCCATACCACCCTGCCTTGGAGCCAGCCAACTATGAACTGAAACCTCTATAGACTGTAAGCCAAATAAACCTTTCCTCCTTTAACTTCCTGTTGGGTATTTTGTCTCAGCAATGAGATAAAGTAACTAAAACACATCTATCTCTCTATCTATGTATGTATGTATCTATCTAACTAGCTAGCTATCTATCTACCTGCATATGTATGTCTACCTTCTGTTTTCTTTATAAATTCATAAGCATATGTGTTGGGTGCATATTTTCTATTTGCCCTTCTGGATCCTCTCTCTAGTTTTCATTGCTCTGCTTTCTACCCTGGCACACACATTGACATCAATAGGCTACCTTCCCTCTTCTTTCAGTGGGGCCTGACTGATGGGAATCCAGAGAAAGAGACAAGAAGAAGGAGCAAAAGGGGGGTGAAGTCAGCATACCTGCTCTCTAGCGTAACCCTGAGGGCTGGGCACAGGATGGCTGCCGTCTTGGGCTGCTACCCATGCAGTCACACGTGGGTAACACCCACCTGTAGCCCTACTTCCATCCCCAGGCTGCTGCAGGCCTCCGGGTGGACTCTGTGCACCCCCTGGAGAGCGGGGTACTTTCCCAGCCCTTGTGACTCCCCTAGCTTTTGCATGTGGCTTTGCATTTTGAATATCTCTTCCAATCTTAAGTGTGCCTGGATCTTGATAATATGATATCCTTAACTTCAGTTTCGATGAACGTTCCCTAAAAAAGTCTTATAAATTTATAACTGGGATGATTTTCTTGGGTGACATTTCAATGTTTTAATTATTTTTCTGGGCAATTCCTTGTACTTTCTGAGCATACAATTGGTTTCAGAGGAACTCTCTTTCTAGAAGCCACTTTTTCATTAGAAAAAAGCTCATTTTTCCCCCATTGCCAGTAAGCTCTAGGAGAGACGCTTTCCTCTCCCTTCTTATATGTGTGAAAGAACTCCAGTTGCCCCACCGCTTGGGGAAGAGACTGTTGCTACTTCCCACAGTTCAGGCTTGGTTATCATACCTCCCCCATTAAAGTTGTGATTATTTATTGTTACCCTTCGAAACCATGGACAGTCGTTTAGCTGTGTTGATCCACACAGCACTGAGAAGCTGGTGACATTATCTTCATGTTGCAGATGAGGAAGGTGAAGCTGTAGAGAAGTTAAGGGACTTGAAAGTTTGCACAGCTATGATGATAGAGTGGGGAAAAACCAAACTCTGCCTCTGGTGCAGAGCCGAGCTCTTGGGCTGGTGTGTTGCTCCCTAGGGAGAGAAGAGCAAGCAACGGCTCTGAAACTGCTGGTGCAGAGGCCAAGTGTCAACAGCAGGTTGACCTGGCAGAAGGCAAAAGGAGCGGAGCTTCTCTGAAAGGAGCCTGCTTCCTGTTGCTCAAGACACACTCTCTCTCTCTCTCTCTCTCTCTCTCTTTGAGGTTCATTTTCCCCATTTCAAAGAAAAAAAATGAAAATGTTTAATGTGAACATTTTCCAACATGTGATAGTTTTGGTTTCACAGTTTAACTCAAGTTCTCTTCGTTGATTTCATTTACCTCTGAGTTCGTTCTCAACTACAAGTTTGCCTCTCGTCTCTGTCCTGCTTTATCCTGAACCATTTTCTGTGCAATTCCACGCTTTTCACTCAGTGCGCAAACACTTGATCAGCTGATAGCATCTAGGAAAAACCCCCATGTTTATTTACTTTTGTAATCAGAATAGAATGCATTTTAATTTCAGAGAAGTTGTAAGGCAGAGAAAAGCATAAAACCAGCAGAAATTTTATTTTTGTAAATTCATCACTTTAGAGAAATCCTGTTTTAAGTTTTTGTGTATTCATTGCCAGTAATTTCTTTTGCCTAGACACCTACATCCATACCCAAATATTCCTCTTTTGTGTCAAAATTGTGATTGTATTATATATACCACATTTTGATTTCCAACATTTAATTATGAAAAATTTCAACTGTGCAGCAAAGTTTAAAGAATTTTACAATGAATACCTGTGTACTTACAGCATAGATTCTACCACTAGTGTTTTGTTTTACTTATATTCTTTTGTTTTTTATTTTAAAAATAAAAGGAGGAAAACATTAACAGACAGACAACATTTTACAAAATAGCAAAAGAACAGTACAGACAATACAGAGTTACATTATATTCTGACATATCCTTCCGCCTCTATATCCATTCACTGATGTGTCTTCTTTTTTGTGCAGCTCAAAATAACCTGAAAATATTTGTACACTTCTTTCTAATTACTTCAGCATACATAGATTAATTACCATTCAATACTCTACAGGTTTATGATATAAAGTTGAAATACAATGAAATATACAAATCTTAGATAAACATTTTCCGCATTTTAGAAAATATATACTTATGTCACCTAAATCACCAAATCCTACCAATATTTTAATTGCCCAGAAAAGTCCCTTGTGCCTGTTCCAGGGAATTCCTGCCTGTACCCTTTTCCTAGAATCAGTGTATTTATAACTTTTCCACCACTGATTAGCTTAGCCCGTTCTAGAATTTCCTATACAGTAAATGGATTGAGCAGTACAAGTTTTTTGCACAAATCTTTGTTCACTCAATGTGTTGCTGGTTTTTTTTTTTGTCTTTTTGAGACAGGGTTTCACTATGCAGTTCAGGCTGGCCTTGAGCTCACTTTGTAGCCCAGGCTGGCCTTGAACTCATGGCAATCCTCCTGCCTCAGCCTCCCAAGTACTGGGATTACAGGCATGGGCCCCCACGCCCCGTTTGGCGTGATGATTTTGAGTCTTAGCCGTATTGTTGATTGGATTAGCAATCTGCACATTTTTATTGATGTATGTCATCCCATTGTATGTATGTACCACAGTTTATTTTTCATTCTTTTGGGATGGATACCTTGGCTCTGATGAATAAAGCTGCTATGGCCCTCCCTTTATAGGATTTATTGTGAAAGTATGTTTTCATTTTTCTTGGGTAAATATCTACCAGTCAACTCACCAGAACTATTTCAAAGTGATCATACCTGCTAATTTCCCAACAACTGCCTTTGAGAATTCTTATTTCTTCACACCTTTGCTGACATTTGATATTGTCAGTAGTCTATGGCTTCTCCTTTTACTTAGTATTAGCACCAAGTATTTTTTTTTTTCCTGAAAACTTACTTTTAAAGGCTGTATGACACTCATTCTTTAGATGGGTCATACTTTACTACAATTGGCTATCCAGATGATTTGGAAAAAAATGATATATGTTACCATGACCATTCTTATGCAGAGATATCTTTGTTGGCCTGTCTGATTATTTCTCTAGGATTAGATGCTAGGAAGAAGCTAACGGGGGTTGGGGATTTAGCTCAGCGGCACAGCGCCTGCCTGGCAAGTGCAAGGTCCTGAGTTTGATTCCCAGTACCGGAAACCACCGACCCCCTCAAAAAAGGAAAGAAATTTACGGGAAAAATGAGTGTGCACACAAATGCTTCGCCATTTGACTCTCCCACCAGCCCCAAAGGGATTTAAAGCAGAGGTTTCCCCTGAGAGTCCGAGGTCTGCCTTAAGCATGGAGTGGGAGTGTGCGCAGAGCATGCAGCATGGTGCCTGGGACGTAGCAAGTACCCTGGGAACCCTAACCAGTTGTTAGCACGGCTGCCTCCAGAGCTGATGAGAGCCTGGCAGAGACTTCACAGGGTCCTTGCTAAATGCTGATTTTACATCCAGAGGTCTTTCCTCTGCCCTTCCATTTCCACTCTGAGAGTAGACCCTCCTCACCTTTGTCCATGCATGCCTAAATGATGTAATCGTAGTTGGTACCAAAGTTTGACTTGATGCTAAAGTGGGGAACTTCAAAGGAGCACCCAGCAGTTCTGTTTCAATTGTTTGCCTTGGACAGGACATGCTAAGTCAAAGCAGGTGGTGGTGTCTGAAGGAGGGACATCCTGTATTGATGTCAGGTAGGTTACTATCCCAGAGAGCAGACCATGTTAACGTGAAGGGTGACTGTATGAGCCCAAGTGGGTCTCTAAAGTAGCTGCTAGGCTCTGAGCAGTAACGTGACCTCCTCCTGGTTGATCCTCTAGCCTTCACCCTGCATTCCAGTCTGACTTTCTGAAGACAGTCCTGCTATTTCAGATCCAGGGGCCCAACAGGGAGAGGACGCTGTGCGTAAGGATCTGTTATTCCCAGTGAAAGGTGTCATCAGAAGCGCAATAACCAATACAGTTGATGCTCAAGGGCCAAACACATCAGAGAGGAAGTAGCCTCAAAGCTCAGTTGGTGGAAATTTAGCAGGACATTTTGAGAAGAAATTTTAGTCCATATTTTGCCTGTTGTATAAGAAAACGAAAATGTTTATTTGTTTTGGGATCTGTTAATACTTTTAGGCAAAGGAATTTCTGCTGTGGGGGTCTCGAGGGGGGTTTTGTGACCTCAGAACAAGCAAATAGAATGCAAGATAATACTTCAAAAATCAGTTTTAAAACTAGGAGGAAAGGGGGAGTCTCATTGAGTCTTGTAAAAATCCCATAACCCAGATGCAGTAAGTGTGTAGCCTTGTCTCCATTTCACCAACAGGAAAATTAAACCCCATTGGGCCTTCGCAATGTCCGCAGTGCACACAGAAACCAGCAGGTGAGATTTCCAGTTGGGCCAGGTCTTTGTACCTGGTTCTAAGGGGGATGGACCAAGAAAGAGGTGCTGGAGACAAGGCTTGGTTTTATTCTATTCTTGGAGAACAGGACATAAGAAAAATCATGCAACTCCCGCTCTGAGTGGGAGACTGAAACAGAGCAACAGTTAGATAGATGCTGAAGGCACAGCTCACCCCAGGTTGGGGACTGGGCACCAAGTGCAGGGCAGAGATTTTGTTTGCAAGTACCCTAAATTTATTTAGAGAAACTACGTCTTAGTCAGACTGTTATAGCAAAGTATTATACACAGAGTGGCTTCTGAACAAACTTATGTTGGGGGAAATTTATTTCTTCCAGTTCTGGAGGCCAAGGGTCTGAAAGTGTCTGCTTGCAGGCTGGGTAAGCCTTTCCGGTGGGGTTGCACAATTCGGCTCCTTGTTGTGGGGGGAAGGTGAGAGCTCTCTGGGGTTCATTCCCATTCATGAGGACTCCAGCCCCGGAACCACCTCTCTTCCAAGGACCCCACCTCCTAATGCGATCATCGGGGGCTCAGGAATTCACCATAGGAATCTGGGGTGGGGACACAAACAGCTATGTGTGCGTATGTTATGCAGCCCGTAACGCATGAATTACCTTTACACGTTTGGAAGTTGACATTCTAAATTTCCCTTTGCAAATTTTAATAGTTGCAAGAAGCATCACTTCTGGCCTAGCATAAATATTCATATTCTTGAAATAAAAATGTTGCATGTTTTAAAAAATTATATCCAATGGGTCCATAGGAGTCATTATTTGCTTAAAAAAGTATGAGAAAACTCTTTAAAATTTCACCTTGTCCTCTTTTCTCCTTGAGTTTACAATTTCTTTTTCATTTCTGTACAGTTCTATTCTAATAAAATATATGTTTATGCTTTGAAGACTTTTATTGATCATTCTACCATGATTTTCTGCAAGGGAACTTCTATATGTTGAAGAAAAAAGCATGATTTCCTGGCACTGTAGAACTTTTAGTGCATAAAAATTCTTCTAGGTTGGATTTGAAATTCAGTTATTATTAATATAATGGAGTCACATCATGCAAAGTCATTATAAAATAAGAGAAATAATTCTGAGCATAAAAGTAACATTTTTGACTGTATCTCTTAGTAAGATGGATAGGGCTTTCAAAATCAGGCTGTTGAAAAGGAGGAAAATACTTACTGCTCTAATGACACAGGATTCAGCATTAAGTCTGTTCTTCCTTTTCATCTTTTAGAGATGTAAATGCTAAGAAATCTTGTTCACACATGAATAAACCGATGGAAGAGTTTTGTCGTATCAGTGTCATTCCATTATTTAAGGTCCTTCTGAGTAATGTGCCCCAAATCACATGGTGATTTGTCTTAAAATGTATTTTTAATGATCTGTGAGCCGACAACTCAATTAGATCTGGCTGTAACACTGTCAAAGGCAAAGAATTGGAAGCTATTAGAATTGTGGAAGGATTTATTCCCCAGACATTAGTATCCTTCATTTTCTCAACACTTTTATTTCAGAATATAGAATTATCCTTTTTATCCTTACAGGTTCTGGACTTGGTGACAATGCACCATAATAAATTCAAGGTGGGGAGAGGTACGATAGTCTCTTCTCTTGTACAGGGAGAAGGGCGATCAGGACAGGGGAGAAGAAAGCGTGGGTAGGATGTTCTTAGAGACATCCTGGGTGCAGAAATATCCTCAAGTTATCCTTAGGGTATGTGCACATGAGACTTGAGAACTTGACAGTTATTCCTTTAAATTGTTCTAACTGCAGCCCAGGCTCGCCTTGAACTCATGGCAATCCTCCTGCCTCAGTCTCCCAAGTGCTGGGATTACAGGCACTTTGTGTTTTATGGTTTGCATAGCTTGGTCTGGTTTGAAGGCTGTTGGAGACAAGGTGAAGTCAGGGCTGGGAAGATAAGGGTGGCGAGGTGGAGATGGGAGGTTTGGTGAGGGAATGGACTTTGCTAGAACCTTGCTATATTGGGTGCTATTTGGACCACAGGGACAGGGAGAAACATGATCTCATGAATTTACTAAATGCCCAGGCTGGGCTTGAACTTGCAATCCTCTTGCCCCAGGACTCCTGAGTCCTGGGCTTACAGGCATGCGTGACCATGCCTTCCATGCATGAGCTTTTGAATTAGAGCTCAGTTCACATGCTGGCCCTGGAGGCAAGTTTTTCACTTCTATCAGCCTCTGCTGCCCAGTTGCAAAGTGGGGATAATAATGGTGTTTCTGACCTCAGCTCCTTGCACACCTGACAGAGGTGAAGAAGAAAATCAGGTTGCAGGTCCTTGGAGCCTGGTAAGAGTGGCTGTGTGTGTCCAGTATGCTACCACCCTGAGCAGTGGGCTCCGTTCTGATCTTTTGTTGCCACGGGGCAGAGTCCAGGGGGCCCAAAATGTGCATCCCCACCTCTTCCAGACCCGGACCTCTGCACTGCCTTGGGGTCTGGGACTGGAAGAAGTCCCTGCCCACAGGCTCCCAGGCCTTCTCCCTTGCATCTCCTCCCTGGAGGTCAGTACCCTACCAGCCTGCAGATGGTCACAAGCCCTGCAGGGTGCAGGACTGAGTGTAGGAAAGGTGGCGAGGTGGGTATGTGGTCAGTGGAGTGAGGAACTGGATTAACTGTTGGCCAGAAAGTGAGGATAAACCTCATAGCCAGGAGAGCCAGGGTGGGATGGGAGCACATGAACCTTGTAGGAGATGAAAGAACCCCCACCCCTCAAAAGAGGAAAAAAAAACCAGTGTGGGCTTTGTGAGCAAGTAGAGGAGGACATGGGAGATGATCAGAGTCACCCGGGAGGCAGGAATGCATTGTGCCTCCCCGCAAGCAAAGCATGGTCCCAGGCAGAAAAGAGAGCTTACTTTGAATGTGTTCTATCCACAGTGGTTTATAAGAACTATTGCATTACACGTGTGTGTTTTGCATTTGCCATTCCCACTTTGTTGTTGCCTTAGGTGACTGACTATATTTGTCAAGGGAGAAGGATAGGACTTATCTTAAAGCCATTTCTTACCCTTATCCATCACTTGTCAATACTGAGACTGATGTAGGTGGGTCTCAATTTGCACCCCTGCCCTAGGTCCTATTAATATGAGTGCTGGAACTATTCCTGGTGCAATAAGTATTTTGAAGAAAGAGGAAGAGGAGGAGGAAGGGAGAAGAAGAAGGAAGAGGAAGAAGAGAAAAGCAACTGTATTAAAAAGTAAGTCATTCCAAAGTGAAGACTCCTCATTTCCTTGGGAGCCAGTTGGTTGGTACCGTACCTGCAAGAGTAGGCCAGCTCCAGCTAGTTCTCCACCTCGGCACCCACCTGGAGGGCTTTACAGAATGTTGGTGTCTGGACAACCCTCCTCGGCTGTCCCCCAAGTTTAACATTCATTGGTCTTGGGTCTAGCCAAGGTGCCCAGAGATTTAAGAGCCGCTCAAGTGATTACAGTGTAGAATCAGCACTGAGAACCAGTGGGCTGGAGGAATTCTCAATGGGCTTCAGAGTTGCTCATTATCTTTTGCGGGAGGGCGTGAGGACTGGGTTATGCCTGGTGAGGAAAAACTAGGTCAGTTGTCTTAGAATATGGCCTTTTTGACCACTGTAACTGCTTTCTAAACAGCTGACTACTAGTTACGTTGCCAGGGGTTGTTCAACCTCTCTGAATTTCAGTGCGGCCATTTGCACAATAATTTCTCACCTTGTAGGCTTGTCTTGGGGATTAAGAAGGAAATTTATAAAATGTTTAGAACAGTTTCTGGCGGGAGCAAGCACACCTCGGTGTTTCACAAATCAAAGCTACTTTGTTGCAAATGTGCTCCCTCTGACTCTTTCCTTCGTCACTGTTGGTCAGTCACAGCTGTCCTCCCGTCTTGGGCCTTGGTTGCTGGACTCAGTCTCCCTCTGCAAACTTCTGTAGCAAAGGTACACAAAGTGGCTTCATTTGTTTCTGGATATTTACTCAGGAGAAAACAAACAGCAGCACAGCTCAGTCTGTACCAGCTCAACGATGAGGGACATGAAAAGGGTATTAAGGGACAGAACAACATCTAATTAGCCAGATAGGCGATGTTGTTGGGTTTAACATTGGCTTTTACAGAGCTTTTATTTTTGTGGGTATTTTAATGGTGGGGCTGGGGTTGTAATATTTGGAATAAAACAGAGAATGTCCGTGCTCATAGGAGGAATGCTTTACCTTCCGAGGTCAGGGCCAGCTGCCTGGGAGGAGGACCTGCGCAGCTCCCAGAGTCCTGCGCACTGGGGGGCGGGCACTGCCCTTGGCTTCATGCCCTCCGGGAGCCATCTTGAAATGCCTGACAGTCTTGTCTTTGAATCTGTGTTTTGTAGATGAGGTCTGACGCGACACTGAAATATATGTCACCAGAGGGGCACCAGCACTGTGGAAGGCAGCGCAGTACCTAACAGCAACTCTGCATACAGCTTTCAGGATGCCCCAGGAACACAGAATCCGGGGAGCTCTCTAGGGCAAGAGTTCAGTGAGATGCAAAGAGAACCAAATTAGCACCTTGCATCTGCCGCAAACTAAGCCAGCATGCTGCCCCGCTGAAGAGGTCAGATTCTCTTTCCAACCAGAAGTTCCTTGAAAAACAAAAAGGAACCAGTATTGATCCAAGAAATGTAGATGACCAGGGACCCTACCACATGGTTTTTGTTCGTTTGTTTTTCACTTCTCTGTATCAGTCAGTTATTTATTGTGAAGACAATGACATGGAAGGGGAGGAAAGGTTAGGCAGCCCCGAGCCCCTTCCCTTTCACCCCTCCTAACTCATAGGTACGTGAGGGCAGCCAGTGGTGGTAGAACGTGGTTGCATCAATAAGTGAAATAAAAACATCCAAGCTGATTTTCTGTTCCGATAAGAATGAAATAAGTACGCAAAGTACAAATTGAATGTGTAATTTCAGTGATTCTGTAAACGAGTCAAATGTTCTTCTATTTGCATTTAAACTGGTACTGTCCGTTTTTTTTAAAAAAAGGCAAAATACATGTCAATAATTTAAAGTTGAAACTTTTCTTTATACGGAACAATATTCAACAGCAAATGAAAGTGAACAGGACAAACTGAGAGATCACTGGAAAGAAGGAAAAAGTTTTCTGTTTCATAATTTGAGCAGCATTTCCCCCTCCGTGTTTTGAACAAGGCAGCTCACATTTTTATTTTGCCCTAGACCCTGCAAATTAAGTAGCTAGTTCTATCTGAATTACAATGCTGAAATATATCAGGTATTGGTCTCAGGTGGTCTTTCTGTGCCTACTTAAGAATTTAAACTTCTTGTGAACAATTCTGCAAAGCAGGTTGCTGACGAGGGGCCTGGGAAGGGCCTTTTGATGAATGTTCCTTACTTTCTCAGCTTCCATTTCTTTATTTTTCAATTTTCTTCTAGCATTCAGCCTTTGTGTGCTTTGGTGGTAGGGACCACAACCATACTTCAAAGGTGGAGTACTTGACGTAGAGATAGGTCAGTAAACATGTCATAACTCCTTGGATTTAATGATTGGCTCAAAGGTTGACATGTGACCCAGCCAGAGCCAATTAAAATGTGAGAAGTCTCTGGTAAGGCGCTCTGGGAAAGAAATTCCGATGGCTACAGGCTACCGCCATCTTGCCAGGGTGTGTATGACCTGCAAAAGATGTCAGTTTATATAGCCGAGGAGAAACCCAATTTCTTGGGTAATGTCAGAATTATTAGAAAATTGAACCTAAAGCCAGACCTATCCTTTTAAATTACACAAACAATAAAAATCTCCATGCTTTAGCTGGATTTTCCCTTCTATTACTTATGATCCCAAAGGACCCCAATTGATAAGTGTATGCTAAATTATTATTATTATTTTTGGTACAAGGAATGAAACTCAGGACCTTGCACTTGCCAGGCAGGTGCTGTGTGTTGCTGAGCTGTATCCCTGGCCCTACACTAAATTATTGAATTAAAAATACTCTTTGAATTTTTATAATTTAAATGAGACAATAATGCAGATGTAGCAGGATAATTTTTTGGGATCCTAAGTTTAGAATTGTATTTTCTTTTATATATCCCATCAAAGCGGGAGCTTTCTTTTTGTATTCTTTCCTTGGGGAGGTTTGCAATGGGCAGGAAGCTGAAACAGCCTGAAGGAAAGAATTAAAATTCTTCCTGGATTCTTTTCTTCAAAGCCCAAGTAAGCCACAGATTGGGCTTTTTGGGGTCTATTGAAGCCTACAAGACATTTTTAGTTGGTTTGCATAGTATTTTAAAAATGGGAAGGTTTCACCTAAGCATCTGGATTAGATTATCTGGCAGCTGAGGTCCTAAAATTCCCATGTGATAACTCCCGGCTTGTGCTGAGCGGTCACTTCCTGCTTTTGGTGGATCATGTGGTCTCCGGTTTACCACAGCCTTGCATTGCCTTTCACCTTATTCCCTGATGACTTCACTGCTGTATGAACCCTCCAGGGCCCGGGAGCTGTTTGACTTTGTGCCTCCACTCATGAAGAAGAGTGGATCAGAGGAGAGAGGAAATGCTAATAGGAGAAATATGAAAAGAGATGAAAAATTCTTGGATCTCAGAGTAGTGGGATCCTGAGTCTTGGTCCCCGCCCAAATCCTCCATGTGTAGTAGTGTCACAAGGAAGTGACTTCTGGTCTGTTAGATGTGCCCAGTTTGTGTCTCTTGATAACTGAGTAATGGGTCTGAGGACAAGGGAGGTTATGAGTAGGCAAAGTTTGTTGAGAGAAAGCTGCTGGGAGACAGGAGGGGTCTCAATAGAGTGGTGCTGTGGAGGCCCTTTGTGGTTTTCAATACATGAAAATGACCATATCTCAGACAACTCTGGGCCAAGCTGAGACCAACCTCTGGGGTTATAAGTAGAGTAGGTTAGCTAATATTGATCCAATAGGGAAACAAAAGATGTAGGGAGCGTATGTGGTAGGCATCACTAACTCTAGCTTATATATCACTTCTAACATAGATCAAAGGCATTGGGGCAGGGATAGAAGCCTGGGTCCTGGTGTTCTGGTCATCCACCTATGCATCTGACACCTGCAGCTAATTCAGACAGATGGCAGCTTCACATGCAGCTTTCCAGCTGCTGCTGCTAAATTCCCAGCACCTGTGTGTGGCCCTTGGGCAGCAGGCGGTGGTGGCCAGTGGTCCTGCTCTCGTGGAACACGTGCACAATAGGACTGAATTTCTTACCAGCTCAGCAGAACGAGGACTTGGATTCAAAATCAGTTCAGAGAAAGTAGAGATACACTGTATTTTGTTTATCTGCATCTTTGGGAGGTGAGGATCACTCAAATCTAAAAGAATCGCCTTGTGGTCCAGGCTTTAGCACCAGACAGATCTGTGCTGAAATCTTCAGTTCTTGTGCAGTAACAAGATCTACAGTGTGCTCAGTTTTGACTCCTTCTGTGACTCAGTTTCCTCACTTTTAAACTGGAGTTTTCAGTCCCTACTTGGAATATAGTCCTTGTGAGGGTTAAATGATGAAATAAAACTGAAAGCACAGCGCACAGGAGGGTCCAGCACATAGACACCAAGTGAGCAGGACCACTTCCTCCCAGTCCTTATTCATAGGCATATTTTTACAATGTCACTATTTCCTAGTTTCACCTTCTCGGTTTGGGTTTTCTTACCTAGCTTAGGAGTTTTTCATTGTTGCTGTGTAGTCTTAATTATTCTGGTGTTTGCACAAAGTGTCTCTGAATTGATGTCAGGAAAATAGGTTGTGTGAATTCCTCCTCTCAAACTGAAGCAATGAGCAAGGCACTTTATCACCTAATTTAATCTTCTTTAAGATGCTGTTGGTCGATTTTCATTGAATCGGTCTTTGGAATCACTGCCCTTCATGCATGTTGGGGAGCTTGGTCTGCTCTGGGATTTCTTGAGCTCATTTTGATCTCTAGCTCATCTCCCTTCGGCAGGCAACAGTATTGAGCTAGGATTTAATAACACTGCTCACTTTTATTATATTTATTTTTGGATCGACTCCCTCCTCAGGATGTCTGTTGATGGGTATTTGTACTACTCACTGCCACCTGCTTCTCCTCCGCCTCTGAGCACACAGAAGGATAGCAGCCCCCATCTTGTGGAGGTGTGGTCATGTGACTTTCCTTGGCCAATGAAATGTGAGCGGAAGTTTCCCTTCAACTTAGAGATGGAGGCATTCAATTACAGACACTCAACTCTTCCATCAGTGGTTGGAGAATCATATATTGACACGGGGGCAGGAGGTTGGTGCAGCCTAGAATTCTGGGTCCTCAGAGGAGTGAGTGTTACAGTGCTGAGGTGGCCTGGACTTTGGGTTATCAGTCAATGAACTTCCACATGTCATGCCCCTGAAAACTTGGGGTTCTTTTTGTCACCTAAACCAGCATAACCTGACTAGTACAAGTAGTGCTGTTGTTGCATCCATGCCTTCTTTGAAAATATTGGTATAACTTTAAAAATGTACCCTTTTAAAATTTTTAAATCCATTTTAGGACAGGTTGCATACTGATGTAATCACCATGAGACTACTCCAAAGATAACTGAAATTTGAGAAAGGCAGATTTAATGTCTCATAAGAGAAAGCACAGGATGCCCGAGGAAGGCTTGGCTTCAGGGTGAGTGCAGGTTGTCTGTTGGTTTCTGCGTGTTTCACTGACATTGGATGGAAGCGAGTTTCTGGAATGCCATGGGAATTAACAATGACAGGAAAAAAATATGGCTGAGTCTGTTTCAGTGTTTGAGGAAGGACAGCTAGGATTCTGCTACAACGAGATTTTATTGGAAATACCAGGGAGAAGGGCTAGTGGGTGGGCATGGGTATAAATAGGACTCTCTTGGTCGATGTTTCTAGACCATCACCCATAGGACTATTCTGTTATTCCTACAAAACTGCAGTTGAGGTAGTTTTCTGCAAACACTGTAAAGCAAGGAAAACATGTTTTTCAGACAGTGGCTTCCCTCATGGCAGAACACAGGAAGGGACCATGTGCCTGTTGCTGGAAGGGAACATAATCATGGTGACCTGTGTGAATTTATGTGATCAGAAAGTGAGGGATTACTCAAAGATTTTGGGTGTGGATGGTGCAGAGAACTAGTGAACAAAAAGGCCTGCGAGGCCACTGCTGCTCACCTGACCCTCCCTAGGGCTGTTTTAAGTGAATCATGGCTACTTGCGCAAGTTTTAGCCACGTTGCCTCAGGTAATTTTTACATAATGTCCATAAAACCTTCCTGTAATCGTGACTCATGGTCATGCTTCTACTCAGAATTTTGTTAAAGCTAAGTATTTCAGGGAGAAAAATGCCTGAGTGATGTTGAAGTCTTTCAGAGAATTCAATTAAGGGCGGCGGAATGGTCAGGGCCATCATTTGCTACAAATGTCACTGAAAGCCCAGTCGCTGATGCTAATCACATTTCCTTTATATTTCCCCTATATCATTTTTGTTGGAATTAAAGAAAGAACATATGCTACTGTTCAAAATATTCAAATATTATATAAATTTGTAAAGCAAAAAAAAAAGCAAGGTTCCTTACCTCTTCTCCATATTCCCAACCTATAGATGTAACCATGGCAATGGTTTAGTGTATTCTTCTGAGACTTTCTATAGGAACATATAATTGTTAATTAATTTAGCTAACTGCACTGATGCTTTTCCTAAAGTAATATGCAGTTTGGAAAACATCAAAATATTTTAAAGATATATTCCCAACTTTTTTCATATATATAGATACACACACATATGTGTACATACCTGTACATATGTGTACATATATGAACTTAAAAAAAGAAAGTGGTATCATAACATGACTTCATGGATGGAAGTACACTGATCACATTTTATAGCCAAAGATATTTGGGTTTACAGATACTGAATTGCTTACCTAACATCATGCAGCCTATAAGCAACCTTACTAGAATCTGAACCCAGGTCTGTTTGGTGGTACAGCCCATGTCTTGCTCATTTTTGCTACCCTTTCCATGTCAGCAGAGACCCACCCCATTTTTAATGGTTCTGGAGAATTTTCTGGTGTTAATGTGCCAGTGAGAAATTGTCCTTGTGGGTAGCTTTTCAGATGAGCTGAACTAAATGTGAATGTCAGGCCACTTCTGATTCTATGTTTTGCTCAGTTATGTTCTGATGCCAAATGTCCTTCATGGCCCAAGGTAAGGTGTCATCTCAGCTGCTGCCAGTGCAGTGGCCTCGCTCATCCCACACACCAGAGCTGTGCGCTCCGCTCTTCTTTGGGAAGTACCAGGCTGTGTTGTGATATTTATGTTGGAGAACGCGGTGTTCCTTCGTCCTCCCTTTTCCTTAAGCCCTGTCACCCGTCCGTCTACTGGCTGTGAAGGAAGTAATTTTTAATGACTTGCCCACCCCTCCCTGGAGAGTGTGGACAGGAAAGCCCGTCATCCTCTGTTTTGGTTCAACATATGGTATGATGGTTAATTTTATGTGTCAATTCATCTGGCCCACGGCACCCAGCTATCGGGTTCAACATTATTACTGGTAATCTGTGAAGGACTTTTTTTTTGGTGGTGGTGGTGGTACTGGGGATTGAGCTCAGGGTCTTTGCACTGAGCTCTTAGTCTTTTTTTTTTTTTTTTTGAGACAGGTTCTCATGAGGTAGCTAGGTTGTCCAGGCTGTCAAATTTGTAATCTCCCTGTCTCAGTCTCCCAGAGTGCTGGGATAAAAGGCATGCAACACCAAGCTGGCTGAAGGTGTTTTTAAAGACAAGATTAACATTTAAATCCGTATACTTTTAGTGAAGCCAGATTACATTCCCTAATGTGAGTGGCCCTGAATCAGCTGAAAGCCTCTGTGGAAAAGACTGACCTCCTGCTGAGAAGAGAAAGCCATCTGCCCTGGATTTGCACTGCACTCTTCTCTGAGTTTCCAGCTGTCTGCCTGCATCACAGATTTTGGAAACACCAAGCTTTCCCCATCACATGAGTCAACTCCTTGAAATGAATTTCTTTCTCCCTCTCCTTCTCCCTTGTTTGTTGTTTTTCCATAGAGACCTATCTAATGCAGAGTGACTATAATTTATTATCCACCTCGGGCACTTTCTACAATCAATCCAATGTTTTAATTTGCATCTAATCTTTAGGTAAATATTTTTATTGTGCCTACTGACCTAGTAGAGCTCTCTGTAGCACTTTTTGCTCTGTCATGGTCTCCTTTGCAGGATTATGCTTAGCATTTAGTTCCTAAACCCCTTTAATCTCCTTTATTTGTTACTGGGGATTGAACTCAGGGGCTCACACATGCTAGACAAGTGTTCTATCACAGAGCAGCATCCTCAGGCTTTTTAAAAATTTTATCTAAAATGTATCTACGCCTTCTGCTTGGTTCTTTGGAAAACTGATTCTATTTTTTTTCTTTTTTTTTGTTTTTTTTTCCGGTACCGGGAACCAAACTCATGACGACCTTGCGCTTGCCAGGCAAGTGCTGTGCCGCTGAGCTAAATCCCCAGCTCCAAAACTGATTCTATTTTACAAATAAAATATTTCTTGAGTCTAGAGTCACAGGCAATGTGTATCGACACCTTTAAACTAAATTGTTGTAATTTTATTCCTTGATAGATCCAAGATATCCTGTTCCTCATCAAAAGCTCCCCCTAGACTTAGCTTTCTTTGATTATTTTTGCCTGACTTGGTCTTTACTTTGACGGTTGTTTTGGTTTACATGTAAAATGTCCCCCAAAGCCTCATGTGATTAGAGAATGATTGCATTACGGGGGTGCTGTACTGACCAGTGGCTTCATCCACGAGTAAGTTTATTTTTTATTTTTGTTTTTGTTGTTTTAAGACAGGGTCTCACTACGCAGTTCAGGCTGGCCTTGAGCTCACTTTGTAGCCCAGGCTGGTCTTGAACTTGCAACGATCCTCCTGCCTCAGCCTTCCAAGTGCTGGGATTACAGGCGTGCGCCACTACACCCGGCCACGAGTGGGTTTAGTAGCTGAAGGTGCTGTTAGGAGCTGGAGTTTGACAAGCTTGACTGGGGGTGGTCAGTGGGGTCTGACCTGGAAAGTTGTACTCTTGTCCCCAGCTCCTCCCTTCTCTCTGTTTCCTGGCTGCTAGGGGATGAGCCTTCCTCCCCCATGGCCCACTGCCATCCTGTCTCTCCGAAGCCAGCCATTGTTGGGCTGAACCCACTAGAAACTCAGCCAAATAAGCCTGTACCCCTTTGCACTGTGAGTGTCGGGTATTACACTGTAGTGACGGGAAAGTGACTAATACAATGGTTTACTTTCACTTTGAGCTAAAATGATGACATTACAAATCTGCCACTTTTATGAGCTGGCAGCTTACATTCTACTGTACGCAAGGAACTCCTTTCAATCCTTTATTTTTTGTATTTATTTACTTAGCTCTATTTTTCAGGACATGGACTCACAGATGCCTGCCCTTTCCAGTAGTTTATAATTCACTGCTACCCATAATAATTTTGATGCTCAAAGCATCCCAGATTTAGCCAGTGGGAATCATTTCTTTTGACATGCTCCTAAAGGTATTTGGTATTTATTTTCTGATGTAAGAAAACACTTCATGTTCTCCATATACCTTCCCTGCTCCAGCCGGGAAATCAACAGTTTCTCTAAAGAGCCCACCTTCCTTTTGGTGGGCAACATTTAGGGAGTGTGCAGTGTTCTGGGTGCTGGATACCCCCATCACCTCTGGGCTGTCCTTGCTTCTAGGTACCTTCAGCAGACACACTCATGAATGTGCACACACACGCATGCACACATATGGCATCAGTCAGCTTTCCGTCACTGTGACAGAAGGCCTCAGACAAACAATTTAAAGGAGGAAGGATTTATTTTGGCTCACGATTTCAGCCCTTGGTTGGCAGAGTCCATTGCTCTGAGGCAGAGGCATGGTGAGAAGGATACGGCAGAGCAAAATTGCTCACCTAATTGCAGCCAGGAAGCAGAGGGAGCGAAAGAGGGAAGGAGGCAGAGAGGAAGGGACTGCACGGGACGTAATCACACACCCAAGACCCACTTCCTCCAACTGCATGCCACTTCCGGACAGCCCATCCCGCTGAGGAGCTCACCAGTGGGTTAATCCACTTGTGATCTAATCACTCATAATCCCTTACGATCTAATCACTGCCCACAAGCCCATCAGCTGGCAAATAAGCCTTCAACCTGTGGCCCTGGGGAACCTGTTAGGTCCAAACCAACACACACTTTAGAAATTGTGAGTTCACGCCAGTACTCTAACTCCAATGGATCCTTGGGTATTTCTTCCTTGCCTTCCTGCATTCTGCATTTACCTCTCAAACTGGGACTCTTTGCAGGGTGTTGGGGGTGCTGTAAATAATTACACGGCCACAGGAAGCAGAGAAATGGAGTGTGTGTCCACATTAATTCCCCTGCTTCCAGCTTTACCATGGCCGTTATCATACTGTGTGACCTTATTGGATAAGCTCCTTAAATGTCTCTCAGCCTCAGCTTCCTTGTCTTTAAAATGGGAGTAGCATTTTCCCTTTGTAACTCATTTTTGGAGGAAGAGACAATTAATAACATGTAAATTATCCTCTTAAAACATACCTTTTGCCAAAGCAGGTGCAGCCATTTGGTAGGCAAAGCACTGGCGGCTGCAACAGTCTGCAAAGGCTTCCTGTAGGAGGGGGCCTTCAGCCGAAAAGTCACTTTAATTAGGAAAGAGGAGGGAGTCTCTTGTCCACATCACCCCACAGATTTCAGGGGAACTGGAAACCCGGACAGTTCAAGCATGGAGTCGGGTCGTCAAGGTAGGTTTGACTTCTTACTAGCTCTCTCTTGAGAGGAGTTCGATGCCTTAAGCAGTAGGATTTTCGCTTTCCATTAAGGCACAAATGCCAATAATTATAAATAGAAGCACATTTTATAACGCAGCCTTTCTGTGCCTCCAGCTGCTGCTGCTTTTATAGCCCGCGAAAGCACTTTGCCCATTTTATCTCAAATGTTAAGGAACACCACGGGAGTTACTAAGTGAATCATTAACTTGCTTCTTCCAGGACCTGGAGCTGTGAATTTGGCACCAAAGAGATGGCTTTGTTAATGCTTTCTAAAAGAAAGCGTATTAATGGCTGTGTAGGAGTGGAAGGGTGTGATACCTTCCTCACTCATCATGAGAGTCAGGGCCACATTCCTAAACAAAAGACGATTAACAAGAGAAAGGCATAACAAATTTATTTAATCAAAGTTTTACGTGACACTGGAGATTTCATAAGTGAATAGCCAAAGATCCAGGGAACCGTCTCTTTCCATCCTTAGGTGTGATGAGGCGTGGACAGGTGTGTGGTTGTGCGACTGGGCAAAGGGTCTCATCTGATGACTGTACACTGAGAGGAGCCTTCTGCTCAGAGTCCTCTGGCCTCTCTGTGCAGCCAGTCCTGTCTCCTTCCTCCTGGGGGTGGGGCAGGCGTCCCCTGCAGTGGGGGGTCTTCAAGGGAGAAGGGAGGGGAGGACTTTTCTAGACATTACAGCTTGTGTTGGAGCAGAGACTTTTAGTTGTATGATCCACCTTGGGGAAGAGGAGTCTGGTTTGTTTGTTTTTTATTTTTTGTTTTTTTGTTTTTTTCCGGTACTGGGAATCGAACTCACAACAACGCGTTTGCCAGGCAGGCGCCGTGCCGCTGAGCTAAATCCCCAGCCCCAGAAGTCTGGTTTCTATGACTTACTTTGAGAGAGAAAGTGAGGGACAGGAAGGCAGGGAAAAACTTCTGAAGCCCTCCAAGTCTTTAGCTCAAAGCCCTCAGTGTGTTCAGGTGCATACTTTGGGGTACCATGCTGGGAGCCCCAAGAGCATCAGGATGCAGGCATGTTTGCCTTAAAACCATAGGTCACAATGCATTCCCCCACAAAAGAGCTTATCCTGCATCCTGCAATGTGGAGAAATCCCAAGGTTGGGGGCACGGACAGTTGCAAATTCAGATCCTACCTCCCCCCCCACTCTGTGGCCTTGGCAGACTCCCCTGAACACCTCAGAGCCTCGTTTCTTCTCCAAGCGAAGGTGAGACATAAGAGCTCTGCGGAACGGAGGGGACTCGAGATCTGCCCTTTCAGGCTTCCACTTCAGCACCTGCAGGTTCCTTTCATCCCTCTCTGGGCTCTTTCAGGTTATCAGCACTCACTGCAGGATCAGCCTTTGTTGTGCAGATGTCAAGAGTCCTCCACGGGAAACCACAGCCTGTGGTTCCGTGCTCCCTGAGGCCCCTGAAGCTCTGAGTTTCCTCCTGCAGGTGAGAGCCCACATGCAGATCTACCTGTGTCCATAGTCCCTCCCTTCATCCAGCAGTTTGGGCCACACTTCTCAGAACCACCATCACCTCTGTACACTGCTCACTGCCCCGGAAATTGCCCAAATCAGCTTCCAGAGCCTTCGGTAGGCTCAGCCAGTGGGGCCTGGGGAGGAGAGCAGAGCGGGAGGAGGAGTGAATGAGGCTGGGGTGTGGGTTCCTCTGGTTGCCTCTTGTGCCCCCTGGGAGGAGGCCATGGCTCTTTTCAAACCAGATTCTCTCTCTGTGTCTCTGTCTCTGTCTCTGTCTCTGTCTCATTCTCTCTCTCTCTCTCTCTCTCTCTGTCCCTCACTCTCTCTCTCTCTCTCCTCTAGACCATAACCCTTTGCTCTCCTTTGTCTCTGAGCTTAGTGTCTTACGTTACCACCCTATTTCTTGTGGTTTCCTACTTTGTAAGCCATGTCTTTGTGGATAAATCCTGCTTCCACTACCTTAATCTGGAAGGCCCACCTGCTTCCTGAGGGGATCCCGATTCAGTCGTCCCCTTGCTTACCCTCAGAGGCAGTGAGGTGTGTAACACTCAGCAGGGTTTCTCCCCCAAAGAACATTCCCAGGGCTTCTTCCCAGTGTGACACCCATGGTGGTGCCCCGTGAAGAATGAACAATGCTTAAGAGCTTAATCCATCGATCGCATCCATAAGGATTTTCTCAGGTATGAATTGGCTGCTGTATAGTGATATGTGTATGAGTTTTGAAAACAGGGGCTCCCTCAGTGATCGCATTCATAAGGCACCCCCCCAATGGATTTATGACATCTAATGAGATGCAATGCAGAGTTAGGTTTTCTAACTTTGCATTCCCAGGGCTTCTGGGTCTGGTAATGTTTCTCTTCTAGAGGTGTGCTGTCTTTAATCTTTTTTTCCTCAGATTCATTTCTTTCACAGCAGACGCCTCCACTGTGAACTCCAGTGTATGATGAAGTTCAAGCTGTGATCGAAGGCTCTGGCGTGATGCTCACAGCCAGAGGGTTTTACTCCGATATTGGATGAGGGACAGCAGAATGATTTTTCCATGTCTGTCTGATTTTTCTGGAGCGATCACTTCTTCCTTGTACAATTTCTGCAACGATTAGCCAAGTCTAATGCAGGTTTCAGATTCCTTCTAGGTGCATCACAGATTGACGGATTTTAGTTCCTGAAGAAATAAATTTGCTGGTTAAACCAATCTGTTTTCCAATGTTGTCACCTTCGTCGGTCCGGGTTTTCCTGTGGGGAGTCCCGTGTGGGCGCGCACACAATCACTCACTTCTTTTTCTATTGTCGGTGTGCCAGACCATCCTCTTTCTATGTATGTATTTTTGTCCTAAAGTAGAATATAGTGAAGTGTTCTTTGCCAGTCTTTCTACTTAGGTAAGAAAAAAGCTACATCCACAAAACTGTGTTGTCTTTGAGTCACCTCCTTAGTCCCAGCCATTCTTTGGTATTACAGGGATCTGATGTGCAAATACCCTCCCTCCTCTCCTCACACCCCTGGTTCCCAGCACACTAGACGGGGCCTTTTCCTTGCATTCCTGATTTGTCTGCTTGTTCCAACCGGAAGTTCACATCTTGGTTGCTGTCTTGCTGCCCCCTGGAGGCTAGGTTCTGTAGATTACCGGTATCCCTCCCTGTGGAATCCGTAGTTACATTTGGGGATGTAACTGATACCTACCTAGCTCTTCCCAAGTTTCTTGGGAAAGAACAGAAGCCAGTGGGATTGGAGCTGGCTCATGGGACAGTTGGGTTAAACCCTTTATTACTACACAGTAGCTATGGTCTTGGAAGGTGGAGACATCATGGAAGTCTTCTCTTCTTTGGGCACGATGGTCAAAAACAGATTCAAACCCCAACCTAGTCTCTGTCCTGAAGTCTGGCTGCAGGTCTCAGGGCTGAGAGGTGTCCTTTCCAGAAAGACTCTTCCTCCTGACCTTGTAAGAGTCGGGATATGTTTCTGTTGAGCTGAGACCACCACTCTGTGTAGACCCTCAGCTCAGCAGAGGCGTTGTGTCGTTCTGCAGCTCACCGCGTTCACATTGCTACACTGCTCACCTGCAATGAGGCCAGACACATGCGGCCAGGTGGTCTCAGATGTACCTCCTATCTTCCGACGGACGGCAGGTGAAGCTGTGGCCAAGCTTTCTGCTGCTGCAAACCAAGGTAGCTACAGACCTTGGTTTTTCTATGGCCCCCAGCTTCTTTCCACCGTTCTTCCAGATTCCAGCTACTGCCTCTTGGAAGCCTCTCTAGCCTTCTCTTGCCAGCAGGTCCCCAAGCCAGAGTCACATGTTTTAGGTTTTGTCATGGAAGCATCCTATTTCTAGGCAATAATTTTGGTCTTGGTTGTCTCCTGCTGTGTAACAAACCACTCCAGTTAGGAATGGGTGAAAAACCACTTTAGTATCCTGTTTTGTGGTGTTGTGGATCGGCAGGGCTCACCTGGATGGATTTTTGAAAGTCTTGCTGGGTCCCCCATGCAACCATAGTCAGACAGAAGTGGTACTGAAGGCAGGTAGAGGCTTGATTGGGCTGGAATGTCTCGGGCAGTTTTCCACGTTGCTAGTGCCTTGTTCCTTCTTCATGTGTCTGTCTGTCCCTCTGGCAGGATGGTCAGTCTTCTTACATCTCGGTTCCAGAGGGCCCAGAAACAGAAGCTGCAAGACCTTCTGAAATCTCAGGGTTACCACTGCTTCAGCATCAGGTTCCCTACATTCCCATGGTTAATCTGAGTTGCAGGGCCAGCTGAGATTCAAGGGAGGGCTCTACACAACGTCATGAACCCCAGGGTCATTATTTATTGGAGTACTGCCTCGAGTACTAGCTACCAAGTACTAGGAGGCTTGGGGTGAAAAGCGCTAGTCCCCTGACTGCTAGTTCTTCATCTTCAAGTCCTTACCTCCTTCACTTTCAGCTCTTCCTTAGCTCTCCCCCTAAATTACCTTTCTAAATTTCTAAATCACGTACCTATACTATAATCTTTAATATTAGACTTTTTTTTTGAGACAGGGTGCACTTGTGCTTTCATGGTGCACTTGTGCTTTTGCTATGCAGTTCAGGCTGGCCAGGACTTTACTATGTAGCCCAAGCTGGCCTTGAACTTGTGGAGATCCTCCTGCTTCAGCTTCCCAAGTGCTGGGATTACAGACGTGCACCACTGTGCCTGGCTCTGATTAGATTCTATGTATGGGCATTGTGCTATGGAAGATGGGGATTGAACTTTCTCTGTAACTCCATTACAATGTAGTTATCATGAATTTTAACTAAAACTCCACTGAATGTATATATTATTATTATTACATTGATAATGTTCACGTTGGATGCACAGTGTGCCTTTTTGGTGCAGTTTTCCTCCTTAGCATAAGCAGTTGTCTCAGTTTGCTTAATTTTCAATGTACTTATCACAAATCTACCTTGAAACGTTTAGTATAATTGTAGAATGCACTCTTTCAATGGTCAAAGACATTCGATAATCTATGTATTGGTCAAATTTTGCTGCAACTATAAACAATTCCAGTGGTTTATTGGTTTAGAAAATGTACATTTATTTCTTGCTCATGGATCTGTAGATCAGATTCCGTCTAACTCTACTTGGCTTCTCTCAACCATGGCCCATATGTCTTGTCTTCCTGGGACCCAGCCCAAAGGAGCAGCCTCTATCTGTGAAATTCCCTCTTGTGAGAGGCAGCCCTGCGAGAAAGCAGAAGTGCACCACGAAGAAGCTGTTAAAGCTTCTTTTTGGCCGGCTGTGGTGGTGCGTGTTTGTGATTGCAGCACTTGGGAGGCTGAGGCGGGAGTATTGCCTTGAGTTGGAGGACAACCTGGGCTACATAGCGAGACCCTCTCTCAAAGCACAAAAAAAAAAAAAAAAAAGGAAAAGGGGAAAAAAAAGCACCTTTTTTTTTGGCACCTGGAAAATGTTCTGTCTGCTCACATCCCATTGCCTACAGGACACAAAGTCTGGGTGGGATCTAGTCCCCTCCCACAGAATACAGGAGGAAGTAGCGTGCTCGCGCACACACTGCATAATCTGATTACGGGGAGAGAGCCCACAGTTAGCAGCACTAATCTAGTAAAAAATACCTAGCTCTTGCAAACTTGGTTTTTAAAATGAAAGACCTGTGTATTGGGGACCTCCAAACTCCCTGTCCAGCCTTGATTGGTTGGTCTCTCGTCCTTTTCCACAGCTATCAACTGGAGAAGCCCACACCACCAGCCAGGACACTGCACGGAACTCTCTTTTGGCTGAATTCCTTGTTTCCTACTCCAGCGGTAATCATTGTCTTAGTGTTTCATTTCAGTTAAAGTTACCGTGAGGGGCTGGGGGCGCAGCGCAGCGGCAGAGCGCTTGCCTAGCATGTGTGAGGCTATGGATTGAATTCTCAGCACTGAGAAAGAAAGAAGAAAACAGGGAAGCACCATGGTCACAGGAGTAAGACATCCAAAACCTGGGGCTGGGGATTTAGCTCAGTGGCAAAAGCCCCTGCTTGGCAAGCGGAAGGTCGTGAGTTCGGTTCCCAGTACCAGAGAAAAACCAAAAAACAAACAAACAAACAAAAAAGACATCCAGAACCTGCCTGTGAGATCTAAGCACCGTGAGTGAAGTGTCCTCTTGCCCACATCTAGGGTAACTGCAGTAATTAGCATAGTGTATATCCTTTTAGATCCGTATTGGCTCATTTTCATACTCAAAAATGTTCCTAAAATATTTGGCTTTCTTTGTATATGTGTGGTTTAATGCAAATGTGAGAATACTTCAGGTGTCATTCTGCAACTTGTTTTTTACGTGGAGTTCTTTCCAAGTCAGTTCGTGTTTCTTACTACTGACTGTGGGTATTTCAGAAAACCGGCAGGTCGCAGTTTATTTAGTTGCTCTCTTGGGGGTTCGTACGTGTGTTGTTTCCAGACTTTCCCTGGTGCCAGCACCCGTGGAATTGGTGCCTCTGGCCCATGTGGCTGAGTACTGTCCTGGGGCAGGTATAAGAACAGGTTCTCTGCGGTTCTGACAGAACCAAACTGTCCTCCCATGGCCCCTTATCAGTTCACACGCCCACAAACAGAGGGGACCTGCGACTGCCTCCTGTATGGTTGGCAACATTTGATGTTATCCATCTTTTCAGTTCTGACCAGTCTGAGGGGTAGGAGATGATGCTTTGTTATGCTTAGCTGGAAGTTTAACTTTTAAAAGTTTAGCTTTTAAGAAGTCTGGTATAAAATTTCCTTTAAATGAAATCTAGTGTTAAGGAGAAGCAGAATAACACTGGAAATGAGCGGGGGGCGAGGGCGAGCCTGGCTCCTGCCCGGGCTCCCCACCGCTATGGCTTATGAAGTCCTGGGCATCAGTCTCTTGTCAAATGAAACCACCCACAAATTAGCCCTCAGGAAGCTGACACTCGGCAATAGGTGTTAGATACATTTTCAACCCAGCAGGTGAAATGCAGAACTCGTGTACACATGACGGCCCCACCTTTGTGATCCCGAAGCACCTCAAAACTCTATTTGAAAGCCAAAGATGGGGAAGACAGGGAAACTGAGGCTTCGTGAAGATGAACCACTTGCCTGGGATCACATTCTATCACTGCCGGGCCTGGGCTGGAAAGCCAGCCCCTCCTGGTCTCTCACTCTGTCTCGTCTGCCCACCTGCCTGCATCCCTCAAGTGAGCTGGCCTTGTCTGTGGATAAATCCCAGGAGAGGAGTCTTGCCTCTAAGAAACACACAATTTGGCAGAGGCTTCCAGAATAAAGTGTAAAGTGGGGCTTTGCTAAACAGCATTGCCAAGGAGGCGTGGGTACAAGGCTGCCGGAAGAGCCCAAGCGGGGTGTGGATGGTTTAGGGTCAGTCATCGCCCTTCAGGTGGCCCGCTCTGGGCAAGGGACATGGTGAGGAGCTGCAGGCTCCAAGAGACAGAGGGCAGCGCGTGGCAGGCTCGGCCTGTCGGCCCTCACAGCACGGTGGGTCCGTGCTCGCTTCTCTACTGCGGCTTTGTTCACTGCACAGCTTGTCCAGGACATGGGAGTGGCGGGCCCTGGATCTAAGAGCAGCTCTGGAAATTGATCAAAACACAGAAGGCACAACTTCGCTGGCTTAAATGACTAATGGTTCGTGTGACAGTTTCACTGGGGTGGGACAGTCTGACCTTTCATTTTGCAGAAGGTATAATTATTCACATTTTCCCCCCAGCCAGCAATAGTCACTGCTTGTTCCATTAAATTGAATGAATTTGGGGGTGTGCTGAACACCTAATCATTACCCAGTCATAGACCTGAAGCGCCAGACAGATCCTGGTCTTTTTCTCCTCAGAAATAGATTTAATTATGAAGGGGGAGTGTCTGTCTTATCAAAATCACCTTTGGTTATGAGGCAAACATTTTAGACTTTGAGTTCTGGATATTTTCTTTTCTACACACGTGTTAGCTTTCCCCTTTCCAGTGGTTTAAACTTTCAAATACTCTAGCAACTTCTTTTTTTTTGTGATGAAATGTAGAAATCTTTGTCCTTCACACAGCCCCACTAATTGCATTATTATGCCATTGTGCGATAGGTTATGGGGGGCCTGACTATGTCATTGAAGCCCCCTCCTCAGTCCTGAGGTGGGTGTGGGCTTGCTTCAGGAACAGGGAAGTATAGGGAAGGTCCGGTGCCCCATGGCTATGGGCGGAATGCTAATAACACAGGGGAGGCAAGACAGTATCTGCTGGGACAGTCCTCAGAATACAGGCATTGGGGAGAAAATCTGGTTCCTCATGAACTTAATCCTTAACCACCTATTTTCTATCATTGCTGTTCCACAAAACGCACGCTACTCCTCCTCCTGCTCTCTTTGCTAGCCAATAAAAGCGAGCCAGTCCACAGAGGTACACTCTTCCTGCCCTCGGTAGGCTGGTGGCTGAATCACCCCAGTATCTGCCTCTGTCTTTTCCCATGGGACCATCCAACTCTCCTTCTCCTCCCTCTCATGAGCACCCAGTCATTGGATTCAGGGCTCACCCCTACCCAGGATTTGAGATCCTTAGCATGATCAGAGCTATAAAGACAATATTTCTAAATGAAGTCACACTCAGGTTCTGCATGTTGGTGAATCTTGGGAGAACACTTTCACCCAGCAGACCGCCCAAGCTTGGGCTCCATGACTAGGGTCCCCTCGCACTGTGCTCATGATTGAGAAAGGTATCGGACCATTTAAGACAAAAGTGAAAATTCTGCCCCTATATTTCAGTTACATTCAGGTTGTCAAAGGATGACACATGTTTACCACATTTATTTATAGTGTGCAATACGGGATCAATGTGTTACTTCCTAATGGTGCTCACAGAAGCCCAGGTTCCTGGATAGGGACTGCGTTAAACCAGGCATTGAGATTTTGGTACTGGAGTATTTTGCTGAACCCACGCTGCAACAGGTAATGAGGAAGTTTGCCAGTTGTGCATCACTGTTCTGCGGGAAGTGTGGAAACATGCGGGCAGTGGGAAGAGAGGAATTCTGGGAAGCAGAGAAAGTCAGGCTGCAGCCCCGAGAGGCTGCGGGAGACACCCCTCACTCCCTCTGCTGGGCTGAGTGCTCTTCATGCCTATCTGATACAGCTCAGATTCTCGCCAAAGGATTGATGGCTGTAAGAAAACGGTGCTTATATAAATAAAGAGCAGACACGACCTCTGGCTCCAGGCTTCATTCTTAGGGCATATTTTGATTGTTTTCATCTACACACACACACAGTGTGATGCAAACACAGTTCATGTTTAAAGTTCAAACAATTTGTTACCGTGAAAGACACATTGCCATTAAATCCCCCTCAAAAAACTTCCCCATATTTCAGACACACTTCTCCTGTCATTCTTGCCACTTTCTGAAACAGCTCTGGAGGTCCTCTTTTCTGAGTATCTTTAATGGCACTGTCATGGCTGCTTCAGTTCCTGGATTCATTTAAAACATTCACCTTTCATGGTCATTTTGGCTTTGAGGAAGACCCAGAAGTCACAGGGTGCCAGATCTGGTGAATAAGGTGGATGAGGACATGCTGTAATGTTTCTGTTTGATAGAAATTGTCATGATCGGTTGATCAACAAGGGGTGATCATAAACATGGTGAATGTTTAAATTTAAAAATTTATTATGCTAAAAGGTACACTGCCATCCATCCCCCTCAAAACTCTCAAAGTACTCCCTGTCACACTCATCCTGTCATTCGTGGTAATGTGTTTTTTACTGTAAGTTTGAAAAAACTTAAGCATTCAACATATCTTTCAGTTACCCCTCTTGTATTTTTAGATTGCTCATATGAGAGAAAATATGGGATACTTAACTTTCTGAGTGGCTTATTTCAGTTAATATGGTGGTCTTCAGTTTCAGCCATTCTCTTGCAAGTGACATGATTTTGTTTTTCTTCACTCTGAATAGTACTGTAGGGTGTATATGCCACATTTCTTTATGCATTCATTTGTTAATGGGCATGGAGACTATTTCCACAGCTTTGCTGCTGTCCCTTGTACCGCTGTAAACATGGGTATGTGCGTATCACTACAGCATGTAGTACGGCTGGGAGTATGTTTTTTGGAGAATTACTCGCACTGAGTTTCACAGTGGTTGTACTAACTCACATTCTCTCCAACAGTGTAGAGGGGCCTTCTCTCCCCACATCGTCACTAGCATTCATCATTTTTGTCCTCTCCACAACTGCCTTTCTGCCTGGGTACGACAGAATCTTCATGCAGTTTTGATTCGCATTTCCCTAGTGGCTAGAGATGCTGACCATTTTCTCACATACTTACTGGCCGTCTGTATTTCTTCTTTTGAGAAGTGTTTACTCAATTCATTTGCTCACTTACTGATTGGGCTGTTTGGGTTTTTTAAATTAATTTTTGAGTTCTTTGTATAGTGTAGATATTAATTTTCTATCAGAAGCGTATTTAGCAAGAATTTATTCCCATTCTGTAGGTTGTCTCCTATTTTTTTTTTTTTTTTGCTGTGCAAAGATTTTTCATTTGATGTAGTCCTGTTTGTTGATCTTTGGTAGTATTTTCTGTGCTGTTGGGGTTTTATCCAGGAAACCTTTTCCTGTGCACATGACCTCAAGGGCTTTCCCTAGGTTTTTTGCTAGCAGTTTCAAATTTCCTGGCCATATATCTAGATCTCTGATCCATTTTGATTTGACTTTAGCACAGGGAGAGAGAGGGAGACAGACAAACAGGGATCTAATTTCAGTTTTCTCCAAGTGGATATCCAGTTCTCCCAGCACCATTCATTAAAGAGGTTATCGTTTTTTCCCGTGTGTGTTTTTGGCCCCTTTGTCAAAAATCAGATGGCCTTAAGTCCTGGTGTCTGTGTCTGTGTCTTCTGTTCTATTCCATTGGTCTACGTGTCTGTTTTTGCACCAGCACCCTGTTGTGTTTATGACTTTGGCTTTGTAGTATATTTGGACATTGGGTATTGTGTTCCCTCTAGCCTTGCTCTTGTTTAGGATTGCTTTGGCTATTCTAGGTCTTTTGTGTTTCTGTGTGAGTTTTATAATTGTTTTCTTCTTTCTGGTCCATGAAGAATGTCACTGGTATTTGTCTTAGTTATTTTTATTTCATTGCTGAGACAATATGTGATATCCTCAGTTAAAGAAGGAAAGGTTGATTTTGGCTCACAGATTATAGGGGTTTCAGTTCAAAGTTGGCTGGCTCCAAGGCAGAGGAGAAACAGTCCATGGCAAAGCAGGGCAGGCAGAAGGCAACAATGCAGCAAGCAGCAAGAGACAAGCAGCCAGAGCAACCCTCTTTCTGTCCCTTGTATTCTATCCAGGCTGCTCACACCCGGGGAAGGTCTTCCCATTATCCACTCCCAGAACTATGTCAAACCAGTCAGTGGACTGATTTAGCAATCACACGCCTTTGATTCCAGCCCCACACACTCCACATCCAGCACCTCTGAAAAGCCCACCTATGACGGCATGAGGCTGTGAGGGGACATCTAGACACAGTCATAACAGTATTTTAGCAGAGGTCATATTGAAGCTGTAGATTGCTTTGGTAATATGGCATTTTAACAATATTAGCTCTGCTGATGAATGAACAAAGGAGGTCTTTCCATTTTCTCATGTCTTTCTTCTTCAATGTCTTTCTTAAGTGTTCTGCAATCTTTTTAAGAGGGCTTTTACCTCCTTAATCAGGTAGATTCCTAGATACTTAATTTCTTTTTGAAGCTATCATGAATGGAATTGTTTTTCTGATTTTTTTCTCAGTGAGTGTACCATTCATGAATTGGTTTTTGTGTGTTGATTTTGTGAGTTGTGCAATGAATATTGATTTTTGTGTGTTGATTTGTATCTGCCACTTTGTTCAATTTGCTTATCAGGTCTAAAAGTGTTGAGGCAAAGTTTTTGGTTCTTCTGCAAAATGGGCCAAACCATTTGAATTGGTACTTTTTGAGCAGAGATAGAGGACATTTAAAAGTGGTTTCCAGGGACAAAACAAAATACCCTGCTGGACAGATGCTCCTGTCCTTGCAGTTCCCTTCAGTGTACTAGTGTCAGGTGAGGCGGTGTCCCTTGGTCAAGCAGAAAAGAGCAACTCTTGCTTTTGCTGGACTGTTCAGGGTTGCTTGTGCTGTTGGAACATAGAGCTTGTGGAGTGCACCAGCATCAGAAGCTCTCCAGTCTTCTAGAAGGGAAACCTTGGTAACACAGTGCTCCTCCCTGAGATTTTAAGCTGAGAAGTCTTACCATGATTTTGGAGTTGGAGTTTCCATTAAGACCCAGGGGCAGGGAAGAGAAAGACTTCCAGGAAATAAAAAGCACCGCAGGGGTAGAGTTGTGAGATTCAGGAAATAAAAGTATATTTTGTTCAGATCATTTTATTCATTTGTTTTGTGGAGTCACCAGATAAAATAATAAGAATTTTTTGGAAGTACTGGGAATTGAACCCAGGTCTTTGTGCTGTGATAGCTATCCCACTGAGCTACATGCCAAGTCCTTTTATTACTTTGAGACAAGAACTAAGTTACCCAGGCTGGCCACAAACTCATGATCCTCTTTCTCAGGCTCCAATGTAGCTGGGACTGCAGAGGTGTCCCACCACGAATGGCAAAGATGGATATATTGTTTTAATATGAACATGTCCTGTGCAACATAGGTGGCTTATTTGAAATTCAGATTTAGCCAAACACTATTTTATCAACCCACAGAGGAGACCAGGGAACCAACCCCTTGGTTGGGTCTGACATGGAACTGGCAGTAGCGATTGCAAACCCACTGAAAAGGGCAGGGAGCTACGAGAGATCTGGGCCCTGGGACTCTGGAGCGTGATAGGTTTACAGGGCCTGGCCCACAATGCATTGGGAATCTGACCAGCTTTGGTTGAGGAGTACTGTTTGGACATGTGTTTTCCACAAGTGTCAAACCAGGTCCCAAAGAGTTTGCACCTGTTTGTTCTTGGAGACAGATCTAAGCAGAACTGAGCATTGATATCAATGCAAGCATCTGGTGCTGAGGTGGCTGGGGTGGTCTGGTCTCTTGCTGGTACAGGGAGGTGGGACATGGACTGCTGAATTCTGGGGCAGTGACCACAATATATCCTCTCACTCCTCTGCTTCTCCTTTTCTTCCCTCTGAAAGGGAAAGACCCTTTTGACCAACTTTATTGAGATCTACTTTATTATCATAAAATTCACTCATTTGAAGTGTGCAATTAATAATTTTCAGTAGTTTCATTGAGTTGTGCTGCCATTGCTACAAGTCTGTTTTAGGACATCCTCAGGTCCCTTGGGTCTGTTTACCATTAATCTTCCTGCCACCTCAGCCCCAGACATCCACTGCTCTACTTTCTGTCTCTAGGAAATTTCCCTTTCTAGGCCTGTCATGGAGAAGGAGTCACACAAAGTCAAATCCTTGCATGTGGCTTCTTTCATTTAGCATACTGTATTTGAGGTTCACTCATGACATGTGCATAGTTTAGTCCTTTTCGTAGCTGAATGGCTTTTCATTTCTGGATGTTTCATGGAGTGTTTACCCTTAACCAGTTGATGGACATTTGGGTTTTCCACCTTCTGGCTATGATGAATATAAATATTCCCTCTAAAACACTTGCCCAGATAATAATAACAGTAATTATTTGTAATAATTTCTAAATGCATGTCTGCAAGGTAGAGTGTGGGAAGAGAGTTTGAAAATGGAAATGACATTTGATGAAAGGGTTAAATCTTTCACTTTATGACTGTCTTAAAAGCTAAAGTATTGGTATTTTGTATTCTGTCTGATTGGTAACACAGAGCTGATTAGTTCTGAGGAGTACTGCATCCCAGAAAAATCAAAGCCTCTCTCTAATGGTATTGTGAAGCCATTCAGCAAACTAGCTTCTATAAGGGCTGGACCATTTGAGACAATGAATTAGAAAACTAAATTTGTAGGACCACCTAATTCAAAAGTAAGCATCTCTTCTATCCTGAACACTGTAGATGTTGCATAGAATCTTTTAAGGATATCTCAGTCTTTTAAAGTAGATGTACGTTGGGTATATTTTAGGGGAACCCAAAGAATTCCCATAGCCTGTAAGAAAGAGTGGGTCATGCAAACTGAGCCTACAAAAGAGCTATTGGTACAGCATTTGAGGAGAGAGAGTAGGATAAAGGAGAAAAGCAGAGAGTGACTGGTTTTGTCTGCTTTATTTTGGAACCAACACCCAATTCTCTTATGTGGGACTTTCTCTCCATCCCTCCTGGTCCACGTGGCTGGGTGTAGCTAATGCTTCCTCTGAAGCTAAGGGGGCAGGCATTACCCAGGCTGGGGCATATCTGCTGGCAAGTTAGCTGTCCCGAGCTTTTTTCTTTTTTCTTTTTAACTCCTTTACCAGTGGAAGGACATGCGTACATGAGCAGGGAGCAAGTTGGGAAGTAGTTGCTGGTTTTCTATGGGAGCTGGTGAATGGACGGCACAAGAATCGCACTGGGTCCTCCATGTGAAAAGCACCTTCTCCAAGTAGAAGCCAAAGGAGAGATGAGTAGTTCTGAGAGTTAAGATTTTAGATGATATCATTTCCATATCTAGCGACAGGAGAGCTGAGTAAGTTTCTGTCTGTTTGTCTCTCTAGCTATTAACCTAATCTAGGCTACTTTGAGATGGGTTTGTATTGTTTGCAATGGAAAAAGTCTTGACTCTGCCTGGAATAAATCGCACTGATCACGCTTTGATTGCCACAGGTGCCGGTGACACGCGTCTTCTTGATCCTAAGCGCTGTGGAGCCAGCTGTGGTCTGTGCATGCGGTTCTGTCCGACCCGAGGACATAGCACACCATTCGCTGGCCTTTACCCTGGGTCTTGGCATTTTCCTTCTTCCCCGTCAGGGAAACAGTATCAATTTGGGAGAGAAGTATTGGGTAAGCTAAATCCTGCTTTGGCCGTGCTCTGTACCATCGTCTTCATCTGCCCGCTGGAGGTCAGCTGGGAAGAGTAAGGGTTGTTTGTAGTACAGAGGGGGAAACTGAGGCACGAGAAATTAAGTGATGACGTTAAACAGACAACCAGGAGGCAAATCTACCTGTAGCTCTCTGCTCGCTTGTCTGCAGACCAGCACGGCAGGCACTCCAAGCGGCCTTGTCAGGGGGGAAACCCTGGCCTCCCCCGCGCGCTTCTGCACCTGCCAGATGGATGCACTGCGCGCTGGGCTGCCCCGCTCACAGTGGCAGCCCCTGCACCTGGCCATGCGACACACTCAGCTGTGATGACGGAAGAGAAGAAAACACAGCCCCGGGAAAAACGAAAAGGAAGTACAGGTTTCACGGCTAGGATGTTGAAGCGTAGCGTCTTCTGGGGTCAGTCAAGCAACTGGGAAGCTGGTGATCCTAAGTTAGCTTTTCATTGTAGATTGGTGGCCGTTTACTCAGGACAGTCTGACTTTTCATCTGAGATGCTCACCACAATCCTGCAGCCAGTTTTGATTCCTGTTTTACAGACGGGAAACTCTAGACTCTGAGGGGTGAGCACTGCCCCTCAATGATGGTGTCCCGAATCTGATTCTACTATATCAAATATCTAGAATTTCCTGTGGGAGCTTTAGTGCTTCCTGCCAGTTCAATCCTATCCTCCCAGAGGAGGGGACACCACTAGGAATCTGTATGTTTCCTGTTTTTCAGGGTGCCTCCAAATTTGAGAGCCACTGCTCCGAGTGGTTCCATGCACCTAGAGTCAAGGGTGAAGGGTCTGGGAGCCCTGCCTCCTCCTTGCAGACCTTTCTCTCTTCTCGGTGCTCGTGCTTTGCTTGCCTCTCAGCTTGTTTGCACTCTTCCCCGGGCTCTCTGACGGGACTGACTATTGACAGAGTCATCCCAGCAGGACTGTGTCAGCGTGGAGCCGGCGGGGATTCAGGCCCACTTCTGGGATGCCGATAACTCCCTGTTTGCTTCGTTTCATCCCTACAAGTGGGTGCTCTGCAGCTGTTGCCAGAAAGGGGCAGAGGCATGAAAAATAATTCGTTAAGAAGGAAAACTCAAGATGATTTCATTTAGTCGGGATGTGTTTTGATTTCCCCAGGCTCTTCCTCTGGACTGGTGACTGTGCTGATACAGTTGCTCGTGAGGAAGCTCCTTTGGTTATGACTTCCAGGTGTGGAAAGTTGTCTTGTCCTGTGCTGACATCTCAGTTGTGGAGGCCTTGCTATGCCAAGTGGGGCTCTCAGGGCAGCAGCAGCAACTCAGTGCCCTTGGAATGCAGAGTGCCAGGCCCACACCCAGCCCCGTTGTATTAGTCAGCTTCCCTGGAGTGAGACAAAATACCTGCATTCACAAGTTAGAGGAAGAGGAGTTTATTTTGGCTCATAGTTTCCGAGGATTTGGTCCATGGATGACTGGCTCCAAGGCAGAAGTATCATGGCAGAAGGGTATGACCTAAGTGCTGGCATCGTGCTTGCTTTTCTTTGTGAAGGAACAGAAATAAACCATCTCCTGCTGGGGGAGGCAATGAGAAGCAGGTGGAATTCAGGCCTTGACCACTCCTGAACCTCACAGTGGGCACTGTGTCCCACGGCTGATCTGCTTGAATGGAGTAAGTATGAGATTGCCAGTCCCCAGTCATCCTTGAGCTCCATCCTCAGATACATTCTGAGAGCTGTGCTGGGCCGCATTTGTGCCAGGTGTGGGGTGAGCTTGGAGATGAAGGAGATGGAGCCCCTCCTCATCCATTCCCAGTGTGGATGGGCCATTGGAATAGGGTGGAGGAAGACAGACAGATATAAATCAGCCTAGCCTCTTCCGCTCACTCTGGACACCCTGGTGTATTCTGTGTGCCAGCCTTGGAGTTGAACTCAGCATTTTGTTGTTTCCCGGAAGTATAAATCCGTTGCTCCAGGCACTAATGACTCATATGATCTCACTGCACATTCTGTGGGGGATGAGGAGAAGGTTTTCTTTGCATGTCACACAAAGAACCTCCTCATTCCTTCTCTCCACTCTCCCGAGCAGTGTCTGAATCATCCTCTCCCACAAGTCACCCACTCTCCCTCATTGCAGACAGCCTGGTCTCCTCCTGTCCATCCCCAGGCCTTGTAGATGTAGCTTCTTGCCATTTTTTTGAGACTCCACCCCCAAAGTAAGTCTTTCTCTAGAGATTCAGCAGCTGAGCGGGCCCAGACTGCCTGGAGATCAGTGCATTCTGAGGTTCCAATGGCTTTCAAGGGCGCGGTGTGGCTCCGTCCAGGAACGTGAGGTCAGCACGAAGCAGGGCAGGGGCTTCGCACACTGTTGTCCCGGGTTCTGCCTTCCATTTCACACCTTGATTGAAAAGATCTCAGTGGTGTGGTGTTCTGCCTTTTCTTACTCTTGGTATACTAGAACATCAGATCAGAATTTACCTCAGATAATCTGCTGTAGGGGTTTGTTGCCATTTACGTTGTTTTGAGCTGATTCATGTTAATTAGCTCAACACGCAAACCAGATCAAAGTGGAGCTGGTTTCATTGGGCTGGGAGTCATTCCTTCTGCTCCTCACAGCCTCTCCCTTCTCCCCTTTTCCCACGGGGTTTCTCTCTGTGTCTCCCACCCTGACTTCAGCCTCCGAGGACCAGTACACTGGCCTTTGGACCTATCAGATGCTGTTGGTTAAAAATGACCAACATTATTTGTTTAGTAACAGAAATGCCAGGGTGACAGCTGGCTTCTGCACAGCTGGATCCAGACACCCTGCTACTAGCAATGGACATCTCTTCCTTTCCTCTGCCTTGTTCTCTGATGGTAGCTTCACCCTTGCTCTTGCAGCCCCACACAGCTGGGTAAGGGGCCCAGGCGGAGGAAGGCTCATTGGCACAATAGTTCAAGTGCAGGTATTGAGCTCCCAGGGCTGTTTCACTCGCCCCATCCACAGGGGTGGGCCAGTCACTGCCCTGAGGCTGGACTTGAGGTGTCGCAGTGTCACCTGAGCCACAGTGTGGAGGCAACAATAACCTGTGACTGCTATGGATGAGGACGAGGTTTGGAAGCTGCCCACGGAATCCAGCGCTGCCAGCCCTGAGGATGACCCAAGGGCCCAAGATAGCAGGACTCTCGCCGGTATCCCAGGAGCCCTGCATGCTGAGCTCTCCTGAATGTCGGCTCTGAGTTTCCTGCAGTCTTTCCTGATAAACAGAGTCCTTCAAAGCCGCTCTTGTGGCACTTCTCCCTGAGGACCATCTGTCACATCGCATTTGTGTTCTCGCTAATGTCACACGGGGTGTGTCCACCTCTTCAAGATCCTGCATGCATCACGGAATCAGCGGGGCAAATACAAGGACTGCTTCCTCTTATCATTAAAAGCAAAGCAGTGAGGACTCTAGCCGGCTGGTGGCCCAGGTCCGATGTAGTGTTTGTGCAGATGAGCTGGTTCCTGGCTGGTGTTACGTGAAACACGTTTCTTTGGCTGGAGGAGCTCACAACATGAGCCACATTCCCCTCCTCTGCTCAGTTGATTGCTCTGGGGAAATGGAACCGTGATTTGGCTGTGACCGAATGAGCCATGTGGCAGAGGGCAAAAGTTGTAAGAACTGTTCTGTGTATTTGTGACACTTTAATATAACTACACAAATGATACAGCTTAATGGATTTTCACAAATGAATCAAGGAATAGAGCGCCAGTAATATGTCCCAAAGCCTCTCTTATGCCAAACAATGGAGAATTTAATGATAAAGCCCCAACTGAGCAGCTGGTGATTTCCAACTTGGCTGACAAGATTCGCTTTTACCACTTCTTAGTCTTGTAGGGGCATCGCTACTACTTCTTGGTAGTGACTGCATCTCCTGATGAATGGGTGGAAACTGAGCAACGTGTGAGAGAGGTCCTGAGCCCCAGGAGCAAGATGCCTGAGGGCTGGCTCGACCTGGTTAGATCCTGGGAGGAGGAGGCTGCTATGCTGAGTTCCTTGCTTTCATCATTTTTTCTCCTCCCTCTCTCCCCTCCCCCTCCCTCCCTCCCTTCCTTCCTTCTTTCCTCTTTTCTTTCCTTCCTTCTTTCCTTCCTTCCTTTCATCCTTCCTTCCTTCCTTCCTTCCTTCCTTCCTTCCTTCCTTCCTGTGGTACTGGGGGTTGAACCCTGGGCCTCACTCACTCTAGGGGGTCTCGGATACTTTCTCATTGCTGAGACACAATTCTCAACACCCACAATTTAAAGCAAGAAAGCTTTACTTTGGCTCATAGCTTGTAGATGCTTCCGTATCTGCTCCAGGGCAGGGCTGCCTGGCAGCTGTGCATGGCAGAGGAGGCTTGCTCCTGGCATGGTGGGCAGGAAGAAGAGAGAGGTCTAGGAGACAGCAACATGGACCCATGTAGGCCATGGCCCCAGGGATTCACCTCCCCTGAGCAGGCTTCACCTCCCAAGTCACGTTCAGTTATAAACTAATCCACTGCTGAGAATCACATGCCTATGGTCCAATTACTACCCCAAAGCCCCCCTATGAGCTCATGAAGCTTCGGGGACATCTAGAGATAAACCCTACCACTAGGCAAGCGGACTACTCCTGCTGATCTACATCCCCAACTCTCACTTGCTTGTTAAGTTAGCCTTGAGCCACCACTGCAATGTACTTGTCAGTATCCCATTGACAGATGAGAAAGTTGAATTCCGTGATCCTCAGAGAGTAAATAGAAGACACAGGGCTTGAACACAGATCTCTCTGACTCCAGAGACTGGGCCCTGGACCTCAGGACATGCCTTGCTTTGCACATTGTGCTGTCAGAGCTCCACGCTTACACTTGGTAGGTGCAGCGCCTCTTTCTGCCTCGTCAGTGTAGCCTATAAGGTGGGAGATGCTAACAGAAAATGTTAACAGTGGAGCAAGTTCCCTGGCAGAGAAGTCTGCTGGGCAGGGGGCCTTTGCTGGCCTTTTCTGCTTCTCCCCGAGGGCTCTGGGCTGTGACCTTTGTTAAAGAGACATCCAAGCCCTGGCCTGTGCTGCTTGTCCTTTGAGTTACCGGCCTGTTTCACCTAGTTCAACAGCACCTTCCTCTAAGCACTGACTACTTTCCAGCCTTGGCGATAGACATTTACATGTGTCAGTTATGCAGCCTGCAAAAAACAAAACAAAACTGGCTGCTTTAGAAACTTCTAGAAGGTCAGAAGGTGGAACCCTATTTTACAGCCTAGCAGTTGAGGCTGGCTTGAAGTTTCCCAGCTAGGTCTCTCTGGCTCCCCGCCAAGAAATCTTTTTTCTTTTTTTTTTTGGTTTTTCTTCGGTACCGGGAACCGAACTCACGACCTTGTGCTTGCCAGGCAGGCGCTTTTGCCGCTGAGCTAAATCCCCAGCCCCTAAGAAATCTTTTTTCTTTCCTTCTTTTTCCTTCTTTCTAAAGCTTAGTTTCCATTTTTATTTATTATTTTTTTATTTTTATTTTATGTTTTGGTACCGGGAATTGAACTCATGACCTCAGTCTTGCCAGGCAAGTGCTTATGCCGCTGAGCTATATCCCCAACTCTCTTTTTCCTTTCTGATGCTACAGCTCAGACAGGGGTGTCCTTCCTTGTGGGTTTTATGTCTTTGTGAGCGCTGAAGGAAAGTGAATTCAGCGTAGGTGTGCTCTTAGCCCAGAGGGCTGGTGATCACTTTCTAATCCCCTCTCACCTGCTCAGTAGCCCGGGTCAGGAACTTAACCCCTAGGACCCAAAGATCCCTGTCTCTAGGGCAAGCGCTGACAGTGCCTAGCTTGTGGGGTTTGGGTGAGCATTAAAGGAACTGCTATAATTAAGTGCTTCGATTGTATCTGCACGTAAGTGAGCGCTGCATAACATCATTTGTTAATTTCAGTCCTATAAAGGTGTCTTAGAAGCAAAATGCTGAGCTCATCAGTGGAAGGAGTTTTTATTTATTTATTTATTTACTTCTGTTCTGTGTTTTGTTGTGTGGTTCCTGGCAGTTTCTAGGTCCACGCCCAGCAGTCACATAAGGTAGGTGACGTCTGGAGGGGAAGCCTGGCGGGAGAAACTTGCAGCTCCTGGGGTGTGGAGCATGGTGTTCTCTGAGCTGGATGAGTGCTTTCGGGTTTAGGCTGCTCCCTGAGCTGGGTGTGTGTCACAGTCCTCCGTGGACCTGCAAGGTTTTGGGCATCTGAGCTCGACCTCTGACCTGCGGGTGCCGAAGGTGAGGCAAATAGTCTGTGTTTTTCAACTCCATGCCGGGTGATGATTCTCATCCAAATTGGAGACCACTGTCTTGGTTTGTCTTGGTGTTTTCTGTCATCTTGGTTTGGAATTGAACTCATATCTGAATGTGTGAATCGTCACTTATGCCTTGAACCCATTGTTGTTGACTGGTTTTACCCACCAGGCACTGCTTTCTAGCTGGAGAGATGGACGAGAATCAGAGAGGCAAGCCAAAAGCTAGGTAACAGCAGTAAGGTCTGTGATGGAACACCGATGATGTGAATGACTGAGGCTGTTTTTAGCGATAACAGTGGGGAAAGGCGTCTCTGGGCATTTGGGGGGGAGGAGAATGAAAGTCACAGAAAGGTGGGGAAGAGACTTCAGTCAGAGGAAGTGGAATGTCCAAAGGTCCTGGGGCAGGACCGAGCACTGCAGACCAGAGTTCAGTAATGAAGGCAGGGTTGTGCATGGGAGAGCTGGGCAGCTGCTGGGTGAGCAGCTGGGATTTTGTTCAGAATGTGGTAGGAGATGCTGGAGGGTTTTGAGCAAAAGTGTGATCTGCTCTGCTTCCTAGTTTTAGATGACGGCCTGGCTGCTGTGTGGAGAATGAACAGAGGAGCTGAGGGTGGGGAAGAGGGGCTCCAGCCCTGGAGGCCCTGTCTGTTCCAGCTCCCAGCCCCACGGAATGAGGTGGAAACCCACCTAGAGAGGCCCATGGACGAGTCGCTGAGGGATTCTGCCTTGGACATGGGGAGAGAAGCAAGTGTCACTGAACATGTGCACAAACACCGTGGTGGGCTTTTATGAGAGAAGGAGGGAAGGGAATAGAGAGAGAGAGAGAGAGAGAGAGAGCGAGCGAGAGGCAGGCCTAGAGTTCGCAGATCCATTTTATTTGACTGAGGCCACAGACTTGCAAAGTCCTGCTATGCGGTCCGCCCCTCGAGGAGGGGAAATCATGCATTTTCAAACTCGAGGGCCAGTGGGTTCCCTCTGACTGTCTGAGACAGGGGTGGTGGAGGAGATGGGGATATCCCAGCTTTCAGGGAAGTTTCCAGACAAATGGTGCCAGGAAAAGGGTCTGTAGACTGTAACTTACATCCCTGATGCCTCTTGCCCTGGCCCCGTAGTGTCCCAGGAAAATTCTAGAACATCACATCATCACATCATCACATCACAACAGAACACAGCATCACATAACGAGTTGTTCCTCTTGATCTTACTTGTCTCTTTCTGGACCCTGCTGCAAACACCCGGAGGAGTGCATGGAGCCAACGTGCAACAGGGTCTCTCCCACGGCAGCACGTGGCCCCAGGGCACCTGGGTCCCGCCCAACTACCCAGTCTGCTCCGGGGGAGGTACGCAGCCTAGACTGTGTGTGTGTGGGGGGTCTGGAAGCCTGAGTTTGAAGCTCCCCTTAATCTGCTTGGCAGCTGAATTTCCAAAGGCAACTTCCTTACCTGTCTTTATTTTCATACGCTGCATCTGTGAAACAAAGGGCAACGACCCATCCTCCTTGTAGGGTGACAGCTGGGTCCAAGCAGCTGTGCCTGTGAGGTACTTATCCTGCCTCCTGCTTTGGATCTGCAGGCACTGCGGATAAATATGTCATATCAGGTGCCTTCCAAAATCCTCTGTGCAGCACCACTTGTAAGTCCTCAACCCCACAGCAGTGGTGCATGCCTCTCATCTCAGCTACTCAGGAGGCTGAGGCGGGAAGATCAAAAATTGAGGGCAGTTTGAGTAACTTAGTGAGACCCTCTCTTAAAAAATATAAAGTTCTGGGGTGTAGCTCAGAGGTGGAGTACTGTACTTGCCTAGCATGTGTAAGGCCTTGGCTTGAATTTTTAGTACCAAAGGGGGAAAGAGAATGAAAGAAAGAAAAACAGAAAGAATGAAAGAAAGAAAACAGAAAGAAAGAAAGAAAAACAGAAAGAAAGAAAGAAAGAAAGAAAGAAAGAAAGAAAGAAAGAAAGAAAGAAAGAAAGAAGAAAGTGGTCCTCAGATCAGCAGCCCCGTCCCGAGGAGCTTCAGAGCCAGTGGCGCAGACCTGTGGGCCCCACCTAAGACCTGCTGAGTCAGACTTTGCACAGGACTGGGCCCTGGCTGACTCCGGGGCACCCATGTGTGGGAGCACCCCTGGAGGCTGGCACGTCCTATAGGAGAGCTGGATCCGCTGTGACTCTGGAAATGCGCTGGTGACAGCACCAGGACCAGAATGTACTGCCAGCCTGACCCTCCGGACTTTCTTGGACAGCCACAAGCTTCTGAGCCTCTGTCTCCATCTGTACAATGACACATCTGTTGGAGAGGTCTGATGGAATCATAAAATGAAATAATCTGAACACTGATATGAAAAGAAGAAAAGTAAGTTATTTTCCCTTGTTTACCCAGAACCAGGACACCATCATTCCAATAGGTGCTAATACGATTTTCAAGGAGCGTGGGCCCATTTTCCACACTTACTGGCGGCCTGCCAGCAGATGAGTCTATTATTTGGCATCTGGGTTAAAATAATGCGGAGTGACTGTGGTGTGGGAGTCACAAGCCTGGTATTTTCGGAAACTAAGTGGGAGGTTTTGGTGGTTTGGCTGAAAAGCATTGCCCTAGAAAAGGCTGGCTGTCCGATCAATGCAGCTATTTATGCCACTTACGAGATAGTTCCTGGACTTCAGTATGACGCACAGTAGCTACGGCAGTCACTCAGGGTGCCTCCAGCTGGTGTACCACAACGCGACACAAGTGCAGCAGCCGCAGAAGCATTTTATTATTTCTGAACATCACAAGAAACACGTAGTTTTGCTTATATGAGCAGACATTCTTTAGGTACCAAAAATAATCACAAAAAACACAGGGTTTTACACGAGCAGACATTCCTCAAGCCCTCCCCCCCATATGTTCCAGAGTAAGGTAAACACACAACAGCACCCCAGCGGCCCAGTACAACATAAGAATTCATGGCTGGGGGCTGTGCACGGTGCAAAGGAGAGGGAGCCAGGCCAAGACAGGACCTGGCGGGTGCTAGCAGCATCCCGCAGGACACACTGCCGGTCAGTAACCTAACCCTGTGTGCATGGGAAGGAGTTGCTTTATTTGACAAAGCACGAACATTGAGAACAGCGTCACCCAACTTTAATGTCATGCCGAGCCAAGGGAGCAGTGAGCCAGAAAACATTCTTTCACAGACACTGTCGACTTAATTATGTGATGGAGACGGAGTTACTATGAGCAAAACCGAGAAAGCCACATGGCAGTTCTGCAGTTTCTCAAAGTACGCTTCCTTGGGATATATACATTTACACAGCCTCCTACCCACCAGTTCCTCTCTTGTTTTAAAGGCAGTAAAATAATTAATAATAATAATAATAATAATAATATCTTCATTTTAAAAAAGTAACTTCTACCGTGAAATAGCAAGGTATTAAAATACAAGAATACAACAGTGACATTCTCATTATCCACAGCATTTTCTCTTTGTCAACAGACTTTGCAGGTTGCCTTCAATTGAATGCACAAACCCCAACAACAACCACCACAAGAGCAGAAGTGGGAGACACCTCCATGCTATTTTGGAAGCTGGGGTGGGTGCAAGGGCAAGAAGAGGGAAAGCAGCGGCACATCACGTTTTCCACAAAGACTTCACTGTTTTGAGACTTGGTTTACTGTAATTAAAGTAATAGGCTAGCAACTCAAGCTTTCACAGACCAAGCACAAAGCTACCTGTGCAGCCGGTTGCTGGAGGGCTGAGCTGTTAGGAGGTTTGCTTGCTGGAGGGCTGAGCTAGCTTCCTGTGTGGGAGACTCCTCCAGCGTGGAAGGCAGGGGTGCAAGGCAGAGGAGCAGGGGGACACTGCAAGCCTTGGGGCGGAAGGTACTGTGGTCTCCAGTGATTCTGGAGAGACCAGAGATGACTGACCCACTCTGGGGTCCTCCCTGGGCGCCTGTTCTTGTCACTTTCTCTTTTTAAAAGTCATCGTGTCTGTTGACACATTTTTATACCCTCTCAATATTTTTCTTTTCCTTTCTAAGCATCTTGGCCAGATGCAGAGGCGAAGGGGGACTGGGCTGCTGAGCCTCTCCCGGGTCCGGCCGCCCTATCTCAGATTCACGCTGCTGCAGCCACAGAGAATCTCCTTAAACGTGTTGCGAAGCTCCAGGCTCCGGAAGGCGTAGATGAGGGGGTCCACGACCGAGTTGCACATGATGAGGACCAGGTAGGTGTTGAAGTGGGCGGTGTAGCAGATGCAGTAGGGGTTGGTGGGGCAGGTGATGATGAGGACCAGGTGCAGGAAGAAGGGGGCCCAGCAGAAGATGAACACCCCCAGCAGGATGGTGATGGTGACGGCGCCCTTCATGCACGAGTGCTGCTGCGGGGCCGCCCCGCTGGCGGGCGGCAGCACCGCGATGCGCTTGACGTGCAGCCGGGCGAACAGGAACATGTGCACGTAGAGGGTGCCCATGAGCAGCATCATGGCGAAGAACATGGTGATGAGGCACACGATGACCATCTTGCTCTCCGAGTAGACGATGAACACCACGCCGCACACGCCGCAGCACAGCCAGATGCCCGCGATCACGGCGAGGGCCTTCCTCACCGTCATGATGCTGTGGTAGCGCAGGGCGTAGGAGATGGTCACGTACCTGTCCACCGCGATGGCCAGGAGGTTGCAGATGGAGGCCACCAGCGAGATGCAGATCATGGAGTCGAAGATGTTGTCCATGTGCTGGATGAACTGGTCCTCGAAGGTCAGCGCGTTGCTGTTGACGATGGCGATCATGACGGTCTCCAGGGCGTTGGACACGCTCACCAGCATGTCGGCCACCGCCAGGCTGCAGAGGAAGAAGTACATGGGCGAGTGCAGGTTGCCGTTCCTGACCACGGCCAGGATGACCAGGATGTTTTCCAGCAGGCTGACGATGCCCAGCGCCAGGAAGACCTCGGGCTTGATGAAGACCTGCTCGCAGAAGCCGCTGCTGCTGTGGTTGCCGAGGGAAGCGGGTGCGCGGAGCTCCGAGGTGTTGGGCGCAGTCGGGCGCGCGGAGGGCGGGCAGCAGGACGCGTTCATGGCTCAGCCGATCCGGGTCCTGCGGGGCCGGGGAGCTGCTGGCCCTCAGGGCAAGGGCGGCATCTCCCTCCCGATGCTTCCGTGGAGCCGGAGGCTGGTCTGGGGCAGGCTCAGGTTCGTTCTTACCTGGGAGGAGAAGGGGTGCGAGAGGGAGAGGGGGCTTGGAGACGTAGGGGAACTTTCCTGCGTCTCCAGGAGCGGCGGTGCGAGCCTCCGATCGCCGCCTCCTTCCTCTCTCCTCCGACGCCTCTGCGGCCCCTCATCCCCGCCCGGGCACCGAGAGCCCGCCGCTGGTTGCTACAGTGACAGCTCTAGTCATAGCAAGGCAGGGGGTGTGGTGCCTATGGCTAGACGACGGGGCAACACTCGGGGCTTATACCTCGGCCGAGGGTAAACAACTCCTACTTAATCTTCGCGCAGCCAAGTAACCACTGAGCGCCCGGCACCTGTCTGAGTGACAGCCGGCGGGTCCGGTTCGGGGCTCCTGCAGGGAGCTTGAGAAAGCACACCGGCGCCCTCTGCAGGCCAGCGTGCGCGTCTGCACCGGCGAGCGAGCGGAGGAGTTGCTATTTGTTAGGAAACCGGCAGGATTTGATCGCTTTCTGGGTTAATGCTTGATTCGTGTTACATTTGATTCTGCAGATGAGTTCCTTTGCCCCTACACACACACACACACACACACACACACACACTGCAGATGGATATATTTAGCGACTAAACTTGTGTGTGAAGTAGAACTTTGCCCGTGCAAGTAGAAGAAAGTTTCAAAGACTTACAGAATTTAGGGTGCAGAGATCTTCTTAAAATGGGCAACCTGAAATTTAGTGTGGAAATAGTAGTATAAATTGGGTCTAACGGCAAACGGGATGGAAACGTCTGCGGCAGGCAAAGGTTACTTAGTTTTATGTACAAAGAACACTTTGACATTCATAAGAGAAAGACAAGTTAGCTCCCAGAAAACTGGGCAAAAGATACGAATAGTAATTCGCCAAGCAGGAAGTGTGAATTAATAGACATAAGGAAAGATATTCTGGGGAGTCACAGAAGTGCAAATAAAAATGAGATCTCAGCACCATTTTTCTCCTAGTGAGACTGAGAAGAACTAAAAAAGATACCGAAATCAGGAGAGGGTCCTGGAAGGAGGACATGCCTGCATCCTAGTGTTTGTAAGCAGTTTCACTGCTTGGCAGTGTTGGCTTAAACAAAAATGCACATGAAAATGAATCTCAGTGTATTCACGGAGGGCCCTGAGAAATACCATTCCGATTTATTTTCAGCATTGCAATGTCACTTCTGATGCTGAACTCCCGTTCTTCCAGCTTGCAAAAAAGCACAGTCTTAATCTTTGGGAGCTGCACCCGGAGGTGGGTTTACACTGCCTTGGCCGGTGGTTTCCAGGACACTAGCGTCATTGTAAGGGCTTTGCCTGGGCCCTGCTTGGAACAGTCGTTCCCGCTTACATCCGGGCCTTGCGCGTCCTGCAGGGAGAGCCGATGACTTGGCGCCTCTGACCCGAGTCCTTGCTAACAAGTGCGGATTTAATCTTCTCTCAGCCTGCTCCTGGGTTCCAGGGAGGCCACGCAGATGCAGCATTGCTTTATAATTGAATCTTCTGTAAACGAGTGGGCCTTATTTTAATAATTGTGACATGGGACGGCCTTTGTCAGCATTAACCGCATGGTGTGCAGAGGTGGGGGCCCCTGTTTTGGACCTGTGATAATTAACTGTAGCAAGAAGTGAATTAGGAGAAAAGCCATCCTGATGTTCTCCATACTCGAAAAGCTCTTCTTCAGTTTTGTGCCCGGTGTACTGCTCTTATCCTCGAAGATCCAGCTTAAATGTCAACTATTTTTTTTATAGCTTTTCTTAAATTTCATACGCCGGGTTACCACCCGCCTCCGGCTCCCCACTGCTAAGCCGCCTGGGTTCAGCACTTACCTCACTCTCAAAACCAAAAGAAATGTGAGAATAGATATGAACTGGATTTCAGCAAAATTTTAAAAAATGGTATTTTAGAAGATGTTACCAAAATAATGAGAATACAACTTGCAGAACGGGAGAAAATAATTGCAAATCAGATAATCTGATCACGGACTTGGGTTTAGAAGGAGTAGAGAACATTTACAACCGAAAGATAAAAAGTCAAATAGCTTAACAAAAAGCGGCACCAAATTGCTCTGATCTGATCATTATGTTGCCTATATGCATCTGATCATTACGTTGCCTATATGCATTGAAATATTGCACTGTGTACCATAAGTGTGTACAATTATGTGTCAATTAAAATAAAGGTATAATTTAAAAATAAGCAGCAAAGGATCTGAACAGACATTTTGCCAAAGGATAGATCAAACATCCAACAAGCGGGGCTGGGGATTTAGCTCAGCGGCAAAGCACCTGCCTGGCAAGCGCAAGGTCGTGAGTTCGGTTCCCCGGTACCGGAGAAAAACCAAAAAAAAAAAAAAAAATCCAACAAGCACGTGAGTAATATTCAACATCATCAGCCATTGGGAAGATACAGAAATAAATTAAAAACTGTAGAGTTGTACACTTTAGGTGAATTTTAAGGTGCATAGCATTATATTATCTCAAGGAAATTATTTTTAAAAATCACATGTAGAATGTTGCATAATTAGAAATCACATACCATGAAAAGGAGCATTGGCCAATGGAGATTTTAGAATATACGATGAGATCGAATCATTAATCTGTGCTTTTCCTGAGGAGCAGATGCTGACTGCCTGCTGATTTTCAGTTTTCTGTGAGCTCAGATTCAACTCTCACTGCCGAGGTTCGGCTTTCAGGGCTCCAGCCACATTCGGGACCAGGGCCTGTCTCTCTGTCTCTCTGTTTCTGTCTCTCTCTGACTTAAGGTTCAATGCACACCCTCAAGACTGCACCGCGGGAACTGCCACTTGGAAAACAGTTTGGCAGTTTAAGAGTTAAACAGACCTTTTCCAGTACCATAAGATCTAGCAGCTCTTCTCCTGAGTATCGGCCTAGAAAAATGAAAACATCTTTACACACACACACTTGAGTGTGAATATCCATAGCAGCATTATTCAAAGGTTCCAAAAGTGCAAGCAATCCAGGCCCATCCCATAGTGACTGGACAGACACAGGTGGAGTTATTACTTTCAGCCATACAAAAGGATGAGGTGCTGATACACGCACTATGTGAATGAACCTGAAGGCATTTATGCAAGTGAAAGAAGTCAGACAAAAAAGATAACATGTTGAACACTATTACAGAAATATACCTGAGAATACATCAGAAATATACATGAAAATAAATCTGTGGCCACAAAAAGTAGATTAGTAGGAGTCTGGAATGGGAGGGTGCAACAGAGATGAGCTATGAGTGGACACAGGGGGTCTTACTGGACTGATGAAAATGTTCAAAAGGGGATTACACCGTTGCACTACTTGGTAAGTTTACTAAAAATCACTCATTTGTACACTTAAAATGGGTGAATTTTGGGGCCAGGGATATAGCTCAGTGGCACAAGCGCCTGCCTGGCAAGCACAAGGTCCTGTGTCCTAAATGGATTATAGCCATAAATTGCTCTTGTATATGCTAAATACCTTGCTCTAGCCATTCTGTGACGTGTATGTATCTGCAAACATCATCTTTACATCATAGGTTTATAGTTTTCTTGTCAGTTACAATAATGCGAGCAAAAGGGACTCTCTACTGTGGGGACCTTCACAATGTGGACTGGAAGGACGTTTCTGAAGATGCTCGGATGGAACTTATGAAAATCCAGACGTGCAGCTCCCTCCAACCCCCGGCCTCTCTCTGAGTCCCCCAAAAGTTCTAATGGCTCTGCTGTGCCCCCGGCTGGCACCTGAATGAGTGGATAAGTTGTGGCCATAAAATACTGCTGTCTTGGGGAAAGAGGCACGGGGACCTGGACACGTAATCGTCTATTTCTGTCCTGTACAAGTCCCCAGCTCTTTTCTGAGCCATCTCGCGGGGCCTCCTCAGCAGCCCCTCCCTGCTCCGAAGTTCTTGAAGGGGTCGCCGTGGTCGGTGGCGGTTCCTCCATCTTTTCCGGCTTACTCTTCAGCGTCCGCACTATGGCTTCTATTTTTTTTTTTTTTTAAATTTTAAAGATAAAAGGAGGGACACATTAACAGACATACAACATTTTACAACATATCACAAGCACAATACAGACAATACAGAGTTACAAACAAAGAGGTAGGGAATTAACAATGGTGGTTGTATTACATATTGATATCTTCAAAGTGGCTTCTCATGAAAACAGATATAGACATGCAATACTGGTCAACCAAAGACTCATTGACAGTTTCTTTCAGCATAGAAATAGAAGACAGAAGAACAACCATGTTAACTATCCTGTATATACATACATACAAAATTTCTCCTTCTTTCCCTTCTCTTTTCCCACATCCCAGAAGCCCTTTACTCTTCAGTGGTTTCCTATCATTTCACAGTGTCTATCATACCTCCGAGTTTACATTAACTCTTTCAAGTTTTACACTAGTGACACAATGCAGTGCTTGCACATGTATGTTTGATTTATTTCACTTATGAGTATGGTCTCTAGTTGTGACCATTTAAATATAAAGGCCTCGAGTTTATCTTTCTTTACAGCTGAGTAATATTCCATTATATAAAAGTACCATAATTTTCTTATCCAATCCTCGGTGGATGGACATTTGGGTTGCTTCCACATTTTAGCAATTACAAATTGTGCTGCTATGAACATAGGTGCACATATATCACTGTGATATGATGTTTTTAGATCTTCTGGGAAAATACCCAGCAGGGGGATAGCTGGGTTGAATGGGACCTCTACACCTAGTTTTCGGAGGAATCTCCAAACTGATTTCCACAGTGGTTTCACCAGTCTGCATTCCCACCAGCAGTGGAGAAGGGTTCCTATTTCTCCACAGCCTCGCCAGCATTTGTTATTGGTTGATTTCTTAATGCTAGCCATTCTTATTGGGGTAAGGTGGAATCTTAGTGTTGTTTTAATTTGCATTTCTCGAATGACTAATGATGTTGAACATTTTCTCATATATTTATTTGCCGTTTGTATCTCCTTGTCTGAGAAATGTGTGTTCATCTCCACTGCCCATTTTTGGATTGGGTCTTTGAATTTGGAGGGGCTGAAATTTTTTAATTCTTTATATGTTCTAGATAGAAGCCCTTTGTCTGAGGGACAATCAGCTAAAATTTTTTCCAAGTTTGTGGGTTTTCTTTTGACTCTGCTGGTGATTTCTTTAGATGTGCAGAAACTTTTCAGTAGGATGAGATCCCAGTTGTTGATTCTTTCAAGTGTTTCACGCCGCACTATGGCTTCTAAATGCATGCTGTTCTCTCGACTTCTGTCTCACCCTTCTCGTGGCTTTTCCTTACTCCTGTGGTACCTGCTTCTCACTGCTATTTTGCAAGCCCACCTTCTCCCGCCACATCGTTACCCTTGTTTTCTCATACTGGTGGTGGAACCTAACACCAATCTACAGCTCCAGCTTTTTATTGTGTTTAGAGACAGGGTCTTTGTGTATTGTGAAGTTGCCTGGGCTGGGTCAAACTTGTGATCCTGCTGTCTTTGCCTCCCAGCTCTCGGCTGGGCTCACAGGCTTGCATCACTACCTATGGCCCTGCACTGTGAAATGTGGCGGCTCCTCCTGGCTGGCTCTGCCGCTGCCTTCTCGGCCGACACTTCTCTTTCTGTGGTTTCATCCTGCCCGCCATTGCAGTATCCAGCACAGGGCCCGTACCTCCATGCGGTCTTCCGCAAGCCCCAGACCATCCCCTGCGGACACCTCCATGTGGCTAGCTCAGCCTTCCCCACCTGCTGAATTAATGTCCTGTTCCCTCAGACTGGCTCTTTCACAGTGTTTCTTCCCCTCTGAAAGGGCCTGGTATCTATCGAGCGTATGAACCAGAGGCCCTGGGGATTTCAATGCTTTCGTGCCCCTCACTTCAGCATCAAAGCCATTACCAAAGCCAACTGGCTTTCCCTCCAGTATCTCATCTGAATCCACCCCCAGCATCTCTGCCTACGCCTCTATAATACGTTTTCCGGATCTTTGCAAGCATTTCCCGCTGGTTTCTCTGCTTCTTTTCTTGTCTCCTCCGATTGTTTCCTCCCGGCAGTAACCCCAGTGTTCTACTCCAAGCCCAAGTGCAATTGTGTCCCTTACTGGTTTAAAACTTCAGCGTGTCCCTAATTTTCTCAGGAGCGGCGTTACGGTCTTTGTCGCAGCCAGCATGCCCTTCGCTGTCTGCCCTCCCTTTATTCTGTGCCTTGCAACCCCCGCCTCCGTCTCCACCCCTTTACACTCTGCTTCTTTCCGGATTTACCAGCCTCCACCAGGCCCCTGGTGTGCATGGTTTTCTCTGCCCTGTAATTTTGCACAAACTGTTTTCTGGGCTGAGAATACCCTTGCACCTGCTGCCTGCAGGCCTGCACCTGCACAATCACAGCTGATTCTTCGGACCCCGGCTCGGAGAACTCCTCTTGCCACGCTGCACTTGGCCACACTGCCCTTCCTGAACAATCTAGGTTAGTTTTGATTCTTACGTTTATCTGTTGTCATGGAACCAGGTTTCTCTTCTAGACACCTGACCTCTGTTGAATTCAAGCCTCACCAGTGTGTTTGGTCCAAGGCACACCCACATGTTGTTCACCAGCTCCGTGAGATCAGGAGAGAGCCTGCGCCTGTCTGCTTGGGTGTAATCAGGACCTCGTGCATATTGAGCGTGTTGTGGTTTAGATCTACAATGTCTCTTAGATGTGTTGTGTGTTCAGAGGTGGAGCTTTTGGAAGGGGATCGCTCATGGGGCTCTGCACTCCCCAGGGAATCAATCTGCTGCAAAGTTCAGAGATAAATGTGCAGCTAGAAAGTGGGTTCTGGTTGGAAGGGGCAGATCCCTGAACCTGGAATTTCTCCCTCCCTCCCCGGTTCCTCCTCCTCTCTCTGCTTCTTGGGCATCTTGATGAGCGCAGCTTTCCTCCACCATCCCCTTCCTGTCTTGGGGGCGGCTGACTATGGGTTGAATTCTTTAAACACTCGGGGCCAACTACACTTCCCTCGTTTTAAGTTGTGGGTGTTGGGTATTGTGTCTAGCAACAGGAAGGTGACTAAGACCGAGCGTGAATAGTGTGGAAGTGTCAGTCATTCCGACAGCACAGCTGGGGTTTGCGCACAGCGAGAGTCCTGAGGACATGAGATACAGCACCGTGAGAGACCGGGGAAAGGCAGAGTCCCCCGGGGCGGGGTTGGAACATTAGTCAACAGTGTGAGGCGCTGGCTTATCTGATATGACAAAGGCAGCAGCTTTATTGAATTAGTGGATTTATCTTGTTGAGTTCACTTAAAAAAACCAACACCTCAAAATCATGACCGAGCTTCACAAAAATTGTTTCCTCTCCATGGCTTCTCCAAAGGTTGGAAATCTGTGGCAACCCGTGCTGGTCATGGAGGAAGTGAAAATAAGCCAAGATTTCCATCCAGAGCTTGTGGTACAACTGGTCCATGTGGCAGGGTGGGAGCTGTGACCAATAAATCTGGTGATAGGGACGGGCTGGGGTCATGGGAAGTTGAGAGAACAATCTCAGGCCTTGGCTCACTGGGTAGCTATGTCTGACGTGCACTATCAGATGCAAATCAGTAGAAGAAAAGCTTTGGATTTTCTCTTACCTCCTCTCACTCTGACTAATTTCCTAGGGAACAGCTGGCAATTTAGGAGTATCCCAAGGGTCAAATTCTGGACAGAGGAGAGAGGAACGTGATCTGAGATGTGTCACAGAAACAAATTGACGCAGGGTGCCCGAATGACAGGGAAACTTAGTCTACTTAGCATTTATCCAGTAGGTGCCAGCTACTGTTCCCGGACCTGGAGACAGATCTCTGATGGAGAGAGACTCACAGTTTCTCCCGAGCGGCTTTCATTCTAGAGGAGAAACAAGTGGCCTCAGGACCAGCCAGCCGACTGCCGCTTCTCACGAGGGAAGTGCTTCTCCCCGTGTCTGCACCCCCAGCAGCATCTCCGCGTCTTCAGGGATCAGCGGCTCTGATTTCCTTTTCTGTTCTCACTGTCTGTGGTTCGGGTGGGCGTGGTGATGACCTCAGCATCTGTCCCCCTTCGGACCTGCTGTGTCCAGTATGGTGGTTGCTAGCTATGTGTGGCTAGTTACATTTAAATTAATTCAATAAGATTTCAGATTCAGATCGCCAGCCACTATAACCACATTTTGGGTGCTAAGAGCCACCTGGGTTTAGCAGCATCAGTGCTGACAGCGCAGACAGAGACTCTGTCTGTCAAGGAAGAAAGCTTTATTGCATGGCATTGGCCAAAGCATCCCACTCCTTGCTCCTGGGATGAGTTAGGACCCTGTTCGGGAGCCACTGCCAGGCTGCTGAAGGCCCTGTCCAGGCGGCCACAGGGGAGTTCAGTGATAGGACAGGAAGCCTGCCGGGCCAACACAGAGCAAAGCAATGAAATAAGAGATTCACAGTCTCCTTTGAGTGCTTGATCCAGCCAGGCCTGAAGCTTACTTCCCTAACTTTCTAGTCATGTGAGTCAATAAATCCTACCTCATTTAAAAATATTTTATTTTGATTAGAATATGTTAACTGTACATGTTAACGAAGCCCGTTGTGGAATACCAGTGCATACAGCACGCACCAGTTCAATCCACCTGACCTTTGTGTCCTCCCCACTCTTCCCTACCTCTGGAAATCAGTATTCTACCTGGAGACTGGCTGTGCTGAGCTCTCACATACGAGGGAAAACATGGGCTACTTGCATTCCTGTGTCTTGCTTATTTCCCTTCCCTTGATGTCTTCCAGTTCCACTGATTTTGTTGCAAATTACCACATGTCATTCTTCTCTATGGCTGACTAGTATTTCACCGTGTATATGTGCCACAGTTTCTTTATCCATTCATCTGTTGATGGACATCTAGACGGTTCCCACATCTTAGCCATTGTAAAAAGTACTACAGCAGATGTGGGCATGTGGGTGTCTGTTTGGTACGCCCACTTAGTTTGCTTTGGATGAGCACTGGAAGTGGGACAGCCGGGTCATATGGTAGATGGAGGGCTGGGGCTGCGGCTCCGGGGCAGAGCTCCTGCTTACCATGTGCAAAGCTCTCGGTTCAGTGTTAACGCCACAACAAACAAACATATGGTAGATACTTTTGTACTTTTAAAAGAGATAACCAGGTTGTTCTCCATTAATGAGTGTGCAGATTTACACTCCACAGACACTATATGAGTTCTTTATTCTCTACATCCTGGTCTCCATTTATTTTTCTTTTTCCCCTTTTAATAATAGCCATTCTATAGCCAGGCATAATGATGCACACCTGTAATCTCATCACTCGGGAGGCTGAGGCAGGAGGATGCCTGCAAGTTCAAGGCTACCCTGGGCTACCCAGTGAGGTCAAGGCCAGCCTGCACTATAAAGTGAGACCCTGTCTGTAAATAAGCAATAATAGTTACTTTAACTGAGGTGAGATGGTATCTCATTGCAGTTTTGACTTGCATTTCCTTGATAGCTAATGACACTGAACATTTTTTCATATATTTATAGACCATTTGTATTTCTTTTGAGAAGAGTTTATTCAGCTCATGTGTCCATTTCGAGATGGATTATTTGTTTTTGTTAATTTTTTGTGTTCCTTATAAATTCTAGATATTAATCCTTGATTAGATGAATAGGTAGCACATATTTTCTCCCATTTTGTAGACTGTGTCTTCACTCTGTTACCTCTTTTGCAGAAGCTTTTTGAAATTTTTTTATAGAAAAAAGGTAAAACAGAATTTCATAACACAAAAATAGGAGAATAACAAGAGTTAATACATTGCATATTGTCATCTTCAAAGTAGTTACTTAGAGTACAAGATATGGGCATAAAAAGTTCTCTGATCAATATTAGCATGAAACTTCCTTCTCAGTGAACTAAGAGACGTTAATAGTATAGCTGACTTGCATTTTTCTCCCTTTTCCCTTCCTTCCTTTCCCCTTTATCCCACCCTAGTTACTTTTAAATAATTTCTTCCCATTTCACAATATCTATTATACACTTTAGACCTTATTTACTTTTTCAGTTTCTCACACCAGGGAGACAATGCAATGTTTACACCTGCGAGTCTGATTTATTTTACTTATGAGTATGGTCTCTAATGACATCCATTTACCTATAAAAGTCTCCAGTTTATCCTTCTTTATGGCTGAGTAGTACTCCATTGTATAAAAATACCACATCTTTTTATCCATTTCTTGGTTGATGGGCATTTGGGTTGTTTCCAAGATTTAGCTATTACAAATTGTGCTGTTATAAACACGGGTGCACATATATCACTGTGGTATGATGTTTTTAATCTGGAAGTTACCCAGAAGGGAAATAGCTGGGTTGAATGGGACCTTTAATCCCAGCTTTTTGAGGAATCTCCACACTGACTTCCAGAGTGGCTGCACCAGTCTACACTCCCACCAACAGTGGAGAAGTGTTTCTTTTTCACTACAGACCCTCTAGCATTTGTTATTGGTTGATTTCTTGATAATAGCCATTCTTTCTGGAGTGAAATGGAATCTCAGTGTTGTTTTATTTGCATCTCTCAAATGACCAGTGATATTGAACATTTTTTCATGTATTTATTTGCCATTTGTGTGTCTTCATCTGAGAAGTGTGTATTCATCTCAGATGCCCATTTTTGGATTAGGTCTTTGAATTTGGGGGAGTCTGAGTTTTTTCTATTCTTTTTTTTTTTTTTGGTTTTTCTCCGGTACCAGGTTTTCTATTCTTTATATAGTCTAGATAGAAGTACTTTGAGGGACAGTTGGCTAAAATTTTTTCCCACTCTGGGGGTTGTCTTTTTCACTCTGTTGGTGATTTCTCTTGATGTGAAAAAGCTTTTTAATAAGATGAGATCTCAGTTGTTGATTTTTTGAAGTATTTCCATGAGGTTTGGGTTTTGTTCATGAACTCTCTGCCAGCATCTATGTCTTCAAGATTTCTACCTACTTTCTCTTCCAGTAAAATTAATGTTTCTGTTTTAATACTTAGATCTTTAATCCATTTTGACTTTAGTTTAGTGCATGTAATAGACATGGGTCTAGTTTTAGTCTTCAGCATGTAGAGAGTCAGTTTTTCCAGCACCATTTATTAAAGAGTCTATCTTTCTTCCAGTGAACATGTTTGGTACCTTTGTCAAAGATAAGGAAACTGAGTGTGTTTATAGTTGTGTCTGCAACTTCTATTTGCCCTCAGGTCTGTTTTTTTTTTGCCAGTACCATGCTTATTTTTTCATAGTAGTATAATTTCTAGTCTGTATAATTTCTTTGTCAGTGTAATTGTAGTATATTTTCTAGTCAGGTATGTGATGCCTCTTGCCTTGCCTTTGTTGGCCAGGATTGCCCTTGCTATTCTAGGTCTCTTCTGTTTTCAAATGAATTTTAGGAATGTTTTCTCTAGTTCTATGAGGTGTGTTAATTGCATTTTGATTGGGATTGCATTAAATGTGTATAGCAGTTTTTATAGTATGGCCATTTTCATTGTATTGGTTCTTCCTATGCATGAGCAAAGGTTATCTTTCCATTTTCTGATGTCCTCTTCGATATCCTTTTTCAGCGTACTGTAATTTTCAATGTATAGATCTTTTACTTCCTTTGTTGGATTGATTCCTAAGTATTTCATTTTTTGGGATGCTATTGTGAAGGGTGTGCTTTTCCTAATTTCTCTCTCAGTGTGTATAGAAATGCTATTGATTTGTGAGTGTTGACTTTGTCTCCAGCTATGCTACCGAATTTGGTTATTAGATCTAAAGGACTTTTGGTGGAGTTTTTGGGGTCTTCTATGTAGAATGTCATGTCATCTTGCAGAAGCTTTTTGGTTTGAGGTATTCCTCATTTTTGCTTCTGTTTACTGTGCTTTTAAAGTCATAACCAAAAAATTATTGCTCGTACCAATGTTGTGAAATTTTTTTCCTATGTTTTCTTCTAGTAGCTTTAGAGTTTCAGGTCTTACATTAGGACATTCGTCCATTTTGAGTTGATTTTTTTTACGGTGTGAGCGATAGAGGCCTGGTTTCAGTCTTCTGCATGTGGATGTCCAGTTTCCCAGCAGCTGTTTATTGAAGGGGCTGCCCTCTCTCCAATATATGTTTCTTGGCACTTTTATCAAGAATCAGATCAGCTGTGGATGTGTCCACCACTTTGTTAATTTTATTTTGCTTAAGAATATTTGAATTGTTCATATGACACCTGTCACTGACTAATAATGTCCTGAGAGCAAGTAAAGACCCATGGAAAGTGAAAGTGGAGTCTGCAGTCCTCGTCCTGATTTAGAATCGCGTCAGGAGAAGAGCACCCTTCTTACGCCTGTGGAATCAAGATCACTTCTTTTTCCCTGAATTGTGGTTTTCTTGAATTCATTATTGAGGTGAGAGGCACTGAGCAACAAGGAATGGGAAAAGGGAGAATGATTTTGTGATTCAGGCTTGGCAGTGCAGCCAGAGGGCAGGTGAAGCTCTTTTTCTGCCATCTGCTTCTCCAGGTGGGGAAGAGCGGCAGCCCAGGACTCCTGCTCGGTGAGCGCGGGGTATCTGCGGTGCTGGCCGGCATCTCTAATTGCTTTCCGCACATGGAGTTCTCATTATCAGTTGCTCTAAAGAGTTCTGTTTTTCTAATGTGTGCGGTTTCCATGGTTGAAATCCTCTTGAGGAGAGTGAACGAACAGGCCTCTCTATTCACCCAGGCATGCTTCAGACTATTTGTTATACTCTGGCTCTTGTTCTCCCGTCACAGACTTCTCGGCTCTGTGACTGAACTGTCGTGGTGAAGTGAGCCAGGCAGGTGTGCGCGGCTGAGCGTGGCCCCACTGTTTGTTGACGGGTTCAAGTTTGTGGTCACAGAGCCTTCAGGGGTCAGGACAGGAAGCACCTATCTCCACCGGCAGATGGCGCCCTGGTTGTCAACCAAAGATCCCAGGACCCTGCTTGGTGATGCAGAAGCAGTTAAAAGTAAGGATACAAGGGTGTCCAGGCCAACACTTCATGTCTGGGCATGGATGGACTGGAAGTAAATGCAGCAGTCAACATTTATTGAGGATTTATTGTGTGCCGGTCCTTAGGCCAACACCTTTTCTGCTAAGAAATGAAATGTTACGTACTTTGAGGTAACCACTTTCACTTCTTTATAGATGAGGATACTGAGGTACAGAGACAACACACACACTCGTGTTTATAGCAGCACAACTCACAATAGCTAAGTTAGAGGCTCTCTATAGAGGCTCTCTATAAAGAGAACGTGGTATATGTGCATGATGGAGTATTACTTGGCTATAAAGAAGGATAAATTTGAACCATTTGTACGAAAATGGACCATATTACTAAGTGAAACAAATCAGATGCAGAGGGTTAAATATCACATGTTTCTCTTTGATGACAAGTGTTAATTACTAATAATTTAAAGAATAGAACAAAAGATAGGTAATAGAAAACAGGGAGGTAGACTTTGTGTAGATGGGAGGGGGATTTGGGGGTTGGGAATGCAGAAGGAGGGGAGAGCAAGGGGAAAGAGAAAGAATCAAGGTGTGATGTGCATATGTGCCAGTTCCCCATGGTGAATATATTTATTATCACAAACATGCACTAAAAATGTCACACAGATAGAAAATCATAAACATGTACCAAAAGCGTCACATAGATAGAAAATTATAAACTCATACCTGGCTGCTGAACCAAAGTGCTTTTTAACTTTTATCCTATTGTGCTTCTCTTAGCATTAAAAGTAGGTATTTGGAACCCAGATATGGGCCTGTGTTTTGGATGGGGGTGGAGAGATTCAGTCCCTGGAACAAATGTCATAGGACAGACAGGGCTCTTGGTCAGCACAGGGCAGGGGCTGGGGTGGCCATGGTGACAAAGGTGGAGAAGCTACCATTCATTAGTCATTCTACAAGAGAGGGGCTGAGTAATGTGAAAAATGGATATGGGTGTCCTCATGTTATTTTATATTTTTGTAAGAAATGCACACTTGTCCTAAATCCTTATAAAGCATAACTGGCCACTTTTCAAGAATATTCCTTACCTTATTATTTTAACAGTAGAAATCCCAATGTATTTGAATTAGGCACAAGGCTGTCCAGCTATGACATGCCTTACCAGCCTCCCTTGCAGCTAGGTGGCCATTTGGCCAAGTTCTGACTCTTGGATGTGAGCAGAAGGGAGGGTACAGCCTCTGCATTGTACTGTTCAGGAAAATGAGCACATTCTCCTTTGCCTGTACTTGACGTCCTGTTTTCTGAGATAAGGACGGGATCTGGGAACCAGAGAACACTTTAGACCCAGGAATGGAAGCTATATGTTGTAGATGTCTGGTCTACCTTCTTGTTCTTGCACTACTTCCTTCAGTATTGCTATATACAAGAGAAACAAACTTTGATTTTGTTTAAATCATTAAAAGTTTGAATCTTTTTCTCATAGCTTTGAATGCTCCCTACCTCATACACAGCATGAAGATGCAAGTTTATTTTCCCCACCGGAAAACAAGATTAAAGATAAAATCATTCTTGCATGCATGCACCAATTAAATAACTGTGGAGTGGCCTCTATGTGTCAGGTACCATGCTAGGGATAGGGATAGCCTTGAAGACCTAATTACTTCCCTCATGAAACTCACAGTCTGGCTGAAAAGACTGAGATGCTGGGGAAGCATAATGATAGAGATGTAAAGAAAAGATTTGACAAGCACCAGGAAGAGACAATCAACTTCACTGGCAAGGTCCACCGTACCTGGAGGAGGTGCATTTGATGGTGTAGATCTTATTTGGCCATTGTGAGTACAGTCTGCACATGGCTGGCATGACGTGGGTCTGTGTTCTCCTTTAGTAATAATGTACTAGTGGTGGAGAATTTACATAGTAAGTTAGAAAGTCCTAGGAAGGAATGGCTCCTGTGACTTTGGAGTCCAGTTTGCCCAGTTAACAGGTTTCCATTGTTGCTGAAGCACAGAAATGGAGTGGCTTCTCTGTCACAAACTGGAAAAGCTTTCCTTCCAAGGAGTTTATAGGACCAAGAGTTAGAGGAGAGCTTCTAGCAATGAAGCCAAAATGGTTTGAGCAAAAGCAAGGGTTTAATTTGTCTCATGTAAAAGAGATCTCATGGAGTTGTGGATTCAGGCAAAGCTGCATTTAAGGCTGCATGACTGTAACAAGGACTCAGTAGTGTGTCTTCGCTCAGTCTGTTACAACAAAACCCCATAGGTGGAGTAGTTTAAGAAGCAGACACTCGTGTCCTGACAGTCCTGAAGATTGGGAAGTCTAAGTTTAAGGTCTGGAAGGGTTCAGTCCCTGATGAGGCCTCACTGCCTGGCTTGGAGATGACCACCCTCTTGCTGTGTCTTCATTTGCTGAGAAGGAAGAGGGGAAGCAAACTCTGTGGTGTTTCTTCTTATAAGGTCACTAATCCCCTCAAAGGGCCACAGCCTCATGACCTCACCTACATATAACTATCTACACGTACTATCACACTGGAGTTAAGGCTTCTCCTGTGAATTCTGGAGGGAGAAATTCTGGGTATCTCCATAGCTCAGCTCTGCATTGTTGGCTTCAGTCCCAGGTTCCCCACGGGATCGAGGCGGCTGTGGGCAGCTCACACCTACACCTCCTGAGTGAAAATCCAGCGGATGGACATGGAGACCTCTTTCTTGGTGGATTTTTACTCCCCACCGCACATCTTCCTGAGTTGGACTGGACAAGGCACACGTCCCTAGGCCAGTTGCTGCAAACGAGGAGTGCAACACGTGGATTGGCCTGGGCAGAGTCACATGTCCACCCCAGAGTCACATCCTCCTGAATCCTGTGATCTGAGTGGGGAGAAAAAGCTGAGTCCTTCCAGCAGAATGTGGTGCTATTCCTTGTAAAACACCCAACAGCAGATCTAAGTCCTGCTTGTGTTAATAAGGAAAAGCCACTAAGAGCACTCTTCACACTTTCATCTCTGTATTGACTGGAGAAGGGTGTTCAGAGAACCAGAGGTAAGGCAGTCGACCAAATGGCTCATAGACAAAGACCTGTTCGGGTGTCAAGTAAGTGAAAGAATTTTCTGGGAGGGTGAGGGCAGATCAGGTGGCTTGTTGCCTTTTCTGGTCTCAGGAACCAGCTTTGCTACAGTTCAGCTGTGGCTTTGGGATAGTTACTGGAGCTCTCCAAGCCTCAATTTCCTCACATATAAAATATAATTATAGAGTGTTTCATTGTGCTGTTATGAGGATTAAATGATTTCATGGCTGCAAAACGATGCACCCAGGATAATTTTTTGCCATTACAAACATTACACGGGAGGAGAGGTAATTTAAGGAGAAAAATCTAAAAATATGTTGTATCCCTAATTCTTAGAAAACTGTCTGGCACTCAATAAACAGCGAAACATAAGGAGAAAGGGAAGAAGAGGCAGAGGGAGCTCAGGCTTAAAATTCATTGTACGTTCTGGTCTTATATTGGAAAGCCATTTTCTCTAAGGAAAATCTGTGTGGAAAAGGCGTTTGATTGTGAGCTACCATGAATGCCTTTTCTGACCCCAGATGTTGGCTCTTGAGTTTTCCTCAGCAGTTTACAGCTGCTTTCTATCTTTCTTTACTGACCCAGATATGAGATAGAAAGGAATAATGTTTACTAGGCTACAATAACTCCTCTTATGCCTGAGTATTTTGGGACCTGATTGCCTTCCAAAAGTGACACCAGAATTATAAGTGTCCAGTAGCCATTTTCCTAAGTGAAAACAAAACAAAATTGTTCATGTTTCAAAGTGCTTGAGTAATAAGGGTATCCGGCTCTCCCAATGCATTTCATGTTTTGAGATCTTTCTAAACAAAAACGATGGGCATTTCAAGAGCTGTCAGGAGCCAGAAGAGAGGCAGGGGCAGGAGGTGGAGTGAGGGTGCCTTCTCTCCTGCTGTAAGTACTGGAGCTCTTGTGTGTGTTTGTCAAGGTCATATATCTGAGAGAAGCTCTTGGCTCGGGGCCCCCAGTTTCCAGGTTTGGTTTCTAAGGCCGGGTGACTAGATGAAATATGCCCACCTTGGATACAGCCTTTGGGAAAAATAAGTTAGCGGGCTTAGGCATGGGAAAGGTCCCCAAATGTGTTTTGATGAAGCTTTCTAATCTGTTGGAATGGATTAGAAAGTGCCTAGTCTTGGGCTGGACTGTAATATGTGCTCAACAAATGCTGATTTTGTTTTTGTTACTCTCTCTTAGAGGTATGTTCTGTTGCAGATAATGTAAGATGATTATACTGCAACACATGAAAAATTGTCCATGTATTATGGTGTCTTAAGGGAAGTGGTGGCTGCGTTGGTTTGCAGGCTCAGCAGTGCTGGGGTCACTGGCTCTGTAACTTCTTGGCATTTCTCTCACATGAGTCATCTCATGGTCAAAAGACAGCAGCAGCCCCAGCTGTCTCACCCGTGATAGGAAGAAAATAGAAGCATAAAGGGCTGTATCAGTGGGGTCGCTCCCCTTTTTGAAGGAAGAACTACTTTTACATCAATGTCTGTCTTTCAGTAGAAGTATGATTATGCCTCGTTTGCTGAAATGGAGTCACATGATCTCCTCTAGCTGTGGAACAGGCGGGGAAATCAGGTAACGTATCTTGTGATTGGTCATTGAGAAACGCATTTCCCCACCCCCTCAAGAAAGCCGCCGCAGACCGAATTCTTCTAAAGCAGACACTCAGGGGGGACTGGGCTTGCAGGATGTCATTAGGGATCATCATCTATGCAAGGGAAGGAAATCAGCAAAATTGGGCGGATGAAGACGTTGAACTGTGAGGCCTCAGCCAAGCTTGGGCAACTCTGGGGCATACATGGCCCGTTGGAGTTGTCCCTGTGGGGCTGATGTGGCCCCTTCACACCCCCTGCATGGTTGGTCACTGGTTGTGAGCTGGGTGGAAGCTGACCTTCTGGGCAAGATGGCATACTGCAGGGGAGGCAGGTCCCGAGGGAACTTCAGCTGCAGGCGTCCTCCTAAGGACTGGAACCCCACGTTCTCCTTGAAAGGAGACCTGAGTAGTGCAGTCTTTGCTCACCACAAAAGAACAGGTGAATCACGCTGATCTAGAGATGAGATGCCAGTATGGACGCGGGTGTTCCCACTGCGTGTATCTGACTTTATAGGCACTGTGGATATTGTGGGAGAGCTGGGGATGCTTGGTTCTGACACCTCTCGGAGAGTACAGAAAGGCTGCCTACGCCAGGGCACTGACTGTGGGGCTTCCTGTGACTAAGGCATCAGTTTGCTCTGTGCACAGCCAGCAGCCTGTGTCTTCATGGTGAACGGTTACTTAGAACAAGCAGAGGCAGCGTTACTCACTGTCCAAGGATGAACTGACAGCAGGGCAGCCGCACGGAAGGAACAAAAAGCCAACTCATCTATGAAAGTGATGGGGGCCGGATGCAGTGGTGCACGCCTGTAATCCCAGCACTCGGGAGGCTCAGGCAGGAGTGTTGTGAGTTTGAGGCCAGCCTGGGCTACAAAGTGAGCTCAAGACCAGTCTGAACTGCATAGTGAGACCCTGTCTCAAAAAAAAAAAAAAAAAAAAAAAAAAGAAAAGAAAGAAAGAAAGAAAGAAAGAAAGAAAAAGTGATGGGGAAGGTTGGAAATACTTCGTGTCCCTAAGATCTATTCATGAAACCCCTATAGGGAGGGCTCAGATCTTGCACTATGCAATAGAGTTTATAAAAACATATTTGGATATTTTATTTGGAAGTAGTTTAAACTTCCGCAAAATGGCAAAGATAGTACAAAGAGTTCCCATATACCTCATTCTATTTCCTCCATTGTCAATCTCTTACATCACTCTGAGATCTCTGTAGAAGTAAAAAACCAACACTGGCACATTGCTATTAAATTCCAGAAACAACATTACACTATGCTGCTAACTCAGCTCCAGACTTTGTTTCGATCTCACCAGTTTTCCATTCGTAGCCTCTTTCTAGTCTAGATTCTCATCTAAGATGTCACATCATGTCTACTCATCACATCTTATTAGCTTCCTCTGATCTGAAAATAATTTTTCTTCATTTTTTGTGACTTTGATATTTTTGAGCAGTACTGGTTAGATATTTTGTAGAGGGGCCCTTGATTTGGGCTTGTCTGATGGTTTTCTTTTTTGTTGTTGTTACTGGGAATCAAACTCAGGACCTTGTGCTTGCCAGGCAGGCACCTGTGCTGCTGAGCTGTATTCCCTCCCCTCTGATGCTTTTCTTTTTTTTTCATCTTTTTGAAACAGAGTCTCGCTATTCAGTTCAGGCTGGCCTTGAGCTCACTTTGTAGCCCAGGCTGGTCTCGAAATCACAACGATCCTCCTGTCTCAAACTTCCAAGTGCTTTTCCTATGGTTGGTGTAGAGTTATGTCCTAGGTTTATGGAAAGAAAACCACAGAGCCGTGGACTTTCTCACCGTATTACATTTGGGGTATGTGATAGTCATATACTATTACTGGATGATTCCTTGATCTCTTATTAAGGTGATATATACAATTGAGTGTTCAGTTAAGTTTGGTCTTAAACACTTTCATGTAGAGTTCTTTTATGTCTTAAATATCTACTTGTATTCAAGGAAAGGTCCTGGGAGAGTGATACATAGGTACCTCACCTGTAATACTGATGAGAGGGTAGGTCTTATGTGGACAGTCTTTTTCCCATTCCTTTCAATTCTCCTTCGCCTACACTGCCAAGATCCAACACACCTACTCTGTCATGGTAATGTTGGCAACCACCTGATGAATGCTCCAGCATGCCAGGCACTTTGTGTACACTGTCTCTGATCTCCAAAACCACCAGCCAGGTGCATATGATGCTATTTTTCATATTAAGAAACAAAGAGGTAAAGTGAGTGTCTCAAGGTCATACAGTGGGTAAGGAGAAAAACAAAGATTGCAACCCACACCCATGCTCTTTTCCCCGTGTTGGTCACAGTGTGCAGCAGAAATAATGGACATGACATGAGCACGTTCACCTGGAGTGGTCCTATGCATGGCTACAGAAGCACAAAGAACTTTCGAGGACACGGAGATGATAACTACTCAAACAGGAATGCCTTCTTTTTCTTAATAAATAGCAGAGAGAGAGAGAGAGAGAGAGAGAGAGAGAGAGAGAGAGAGAGAGAGAACAGGATGAGATTTTATGCATCATGGTGGCCATGGCAAGAAATCCATAACCATCTCCCTTGTTATCTCTACAAGAAAGAGGCAAGGAGGGAATGATAGGGTCAAGCCCCGAAAGTTCTTCCCAGCAGCAGATAGTAGGAGGCACTCAGTAAAAGCATGTGCTGTTTGCATGGAGAGTGATGGTAATAGAACGTTTGATTTTTTTGTTTTTGGTACCAGGGATTGAACTCATGACCTTGTGCTTGCCAGGCAGGTGCTTCTGCCACTGAGCTATATGCCCAGCCCCTGTGAACATTTGATTTTAGATCATACTATTTTGCTTGAGATTTGGCAAAAGCAAACCAGGTAGAACACTGCTACCCTTTTTCAGTTGTGTGCTGTTGTCTCACAAGCCTTAGTCATCCGAGGCTCTCTGTGCACAGTGCCTCCTGCTGTTCTGCTTCTCTCTGTTTCTAAATTTTATTTATTTATTTATTTGCTTCTGTCTTGTAGAATCTTTACAGAATGTACGGGAAAGCGGACAGGGACCACTTAGCTCAGAGCAGCAACGTAGTTCTTTGACCCTTCTGCCTGTCAGGAGTTTCTCACTGTGAGCCTTTCTTATGTGTCAGTTCTCTCCTTAGGCTTTGGCTTGTCATCTTTAGGGAAAGATCTAATCTTTTGTCCACAGGCTGGGGCAGGGAGATGTTAGGAGATCAAATAGTTTTGTAGTGTTGGTGTGAGTTTTAACTTTCCTTTGTCTTAACCTGGTTTTTGTATACTATACCTGGGTTGTAAACATCTAGTCAGTACCCAGCCTGGACCAGTAAATGTCAGTGACATCAGCCCTGTCTTCATAACCATAAGGGTCATTAGCATGACTTTCAGGAGCCATTTACCTTTGGACTCTACCATAAATTGTTTACTAACTGGCAGAACTTTCTTTCTATTCTTCCCTCCTTTCTTTCCTTCAACTCTCTCTTTCCCTCCCTATCCTTCCTATCATTCCTCCCCTTCTTCCTTTCCTCCCTCCCTCATTCCCTTCCTTCTATCCTTCTTTCCTTCCTTCCTTCCTTCTTTTTTCCTTTCATTGCTTCCTTCCTAACTTCCTGTCTCTTTCTCTTCTTTCTTTCCTTCCTTATTTCCTTCCTTCTTCCCTACTTTCTTTCCTTCCTTCCTGTTTCTTTTAGCTTACCTACATAATTTATAATTTTATTTACAAGTACATATGTATTTGTCTAAATGACACACAATGGAAATTTAGAGCTATTTTCAACTAAGTGTCCAAATATTTTAATGCTTTGTATTAAATAAACTTTTATTATTAAGCTTTTATTTCCCAACTGATTTTTAAATTTATTTTTAAAAATGCATTAAGCTCTTAATATTTTTATACCTGTAGTCTATCTCTTTTTCTATTTTCATTAACATATACACACCACAAAATGCAGTAGTTTTTGGTATACTCACAAGATAGTGATAGTTCAAATTCCAGAACATTTTCATCTCCCCAGGAAGAAATCCCATTCCCCAAATCTCACATCCGTTAGCAGTCACACTCACCTTTCATTTTCTCTTTCCCCAAGCCCCTGGGGACCACTTGTTGACTTTCTGTCTTTACGCATTTGCCTTTTGTGGCTATGGCATACAACTGGGGTCATAAATATGTGCTCTGTTGCGTCTAGTTTCAGAAAATTTTCTTTATTTACAAAGCTTCCATGTTAGCCTGGCACTGCTGTGACAAAACACCTGGAAAAATCAATGCAGAGAGGGAAGTGTTAGTTTGAGCGCCCGGTCACAGGTTTCAGCCCATGGCCAGTAGCTTGGCTGCTGTGAGCCGAGGGGAGGCAGAACCTCCAGGCAGAAGGGCCTTGCGGAGCAAAGCTGCTCACCTCATGGGAGGCAGAAAAAGCGAGAGAGACAGCTAGAGAAGAAGAGGCTGGAAATGAGGTACAGGCCCCAGGGCCACACCCCATGGCCCACTTCCTTCCACTGCAACCCCCTCCAGGTTTCCATCATCTCCCAAAGATGCTGTCAGATTATGAGCCCATCTGAATTAATCCGAGCTTCATGATCCAATCACAATCCAAAAGCCCATCAGCTGGCAATCAAGCCTTTAGCACATGAGCTTTAGGGGAGATTTCGCATTCAAACAGCTAGGCCGGCCCTACTCTGGCCTGTGGTGTAACGTGGTAGCTTCAGGTGCAGGAATCCGTGCTCCCCTTCCCCTCACTGACTGCCCTCTCCACCTCCAAAGCTCCCAAGCGGGTGAGGGTGGTCACTCCCAATCAAGGCGGAGGTCACAGCTGTCTTCCTCTTGCAGTTTTGTCCTGCTCTGAGTGCCGTACACTGCAGGAATCATGTGTACTTGCAGGGCCGATCTCCTCTTCAGCTACTCAGCGAGGTCTGAGACACACATTTAGGGCTGAACCATTTTCCTGGTGCCAAAATAGCAGAGCAAAATATGCTCGTCTATGCTGTGTTCAACTTTTTGATCACAAAACCTCCATTTTCTCACTTTTTCATTCTTTACATAAGAAAAAACAAACAACAGCAAATCCTCCTAGTGACTATAAGTATTCCTGCTTAAAATTCAGGGTAACAGTTGTAAAGACAAACAACACAATCAGAAATATCTTATTCTGAATCTCTTGAATTTGAGAGAGCTCTTAGGCATAGGGTGAGTGTTTTGTTTTGGAATCCTTCAGGGGGAGGAAGCATACTGCTGGGGCTCAGAGGACAATGCCCCAAACGGAAAGCCTCCTAAACAGCCTCAGAAACAAAGGTTTTAAGGGATGGGGATTTAGCTCAGTGGCACAGTGCCTGCCGGGCAAGTGCAATGTCATGAGTTCGATTCCTGGTACCGGAAAAAAACAAAACAACAACAACAACAAAAAGAAACAAAGGTTTTCTCTCACCTTCTCCTGCCTTCCTGTCTCTCACTCTTCTTTCTCAAAGCAAGCCCTGGAAACCAAAGTTCCCCTTCCCTCAGATGGATCATAGAAACTACAACCCCTTCTCCACAAGCCAGGTAGAAAAACTAGAATTTTACTCCAATCTTCTAACACTTTTCCGTCCAAAAATTGATTATCAGAAAGAAATTTGCCAAGCTATCTTATCAGTAGATAGTGAGACTCTTGAAGACAGATAGCCCTGCTGGGTCCCCCTTCAGTCTACTGCATTAACTCACACTTTTCCCCGGTCATGTTTCCGCACGGCTGTCCATGCTTCAGCAAACCAAAGCACAAGAACAGATCCTTCACCGTGAGTCCGTGGAACTTCCGTCTGAAGGCTCTGGTGTCACGTAACACTATGGCCTAACACACTTATTATGGCTTTTCACCTATTAGCCTGTCCGTGGCCAAATAATTTCAACCACTCGATCTGACCTTCAGAGGAAAGTTTGAACTTCCTTGCAGTAGTTCCTGTGTGTGTGTGTGTGTGTGTGTGTTTGTGTGTGTGTTACTGAGGATTGAACCCAAGGCCTAGCACATGCTAGGCAAGCCCCTGCTATATCCCAAGTCCCTTATGCAACTTTCTTTGTAGTCTGACAGAATCTCTGTGGAAACTCAGGATAAAAATATTTGTTTCTCCATGTTCATTTTCCTTCAGTCAGTTCACAAATTGTAGCAACTGTGCCAAATAATGATCAAAGGCAGCCATCTCCTGTGTGGGGAAGACAGAGGATCTGGGGTATGCCAAGGCCCAGCTGCCACCAAGTATGGCTGAAAGTCAGATATAATGAATAAGAACATCTCTATGGGAGCCAGGCAACGTGTATCATATATATTTCCTGACTTAAAATATCAGTCTTGGAAGTTTGCGGTTGTTTTTCTTTTAGCAATCCCAACACTGGGGACCAGCATCCCTTGTTCCCTTTGTCTGGTTAACATCCCAGTGCTCTGTGCTGAGAGCGGTGTTTCCCGGGCGTCGCCTTGGTGCCTTTGGGGCGGGACGGGGCCTGCACACTGTGTTGTTCACATTGGAGCTGGGGTGGAGCAGACCCTCCCACACATCACTGCATCGGAGTTCCCCTGGGGTCTGGTTAAATCCAGACATCCTCGGTGTCCTTCAAAGGTGTATGTGATAAAGTTGCGGCCCTCAAGGTGGCACTAAGGGGAGAGAGTGGGCACTGTAAGAGATGGTCCAGTGCAGGTCTGCAGGTCACTGGGGCTGTTTTACAATAGGATTATGGGACCTCATTCCTCTCCCCTCTCGCTCTTTCACTTCCTGGCCATGGAGTAAGCGGCTTTGCTCTGCAAAGAAGGGCTCCTGCCATGGTGTGTCGCCTCATCCCAGGTCTGGGAGGCCTGCAACCTCTAACACTGTCATCCCAGAGAGAATTTTCTCTGCATGACTTGATTATCTCAGGTGCTCGTTATAGTAACGCAAAGCCGGCTAACAGCATCTGAGGGCCGATGCTGCTGGTCCACCAGCTAGACTGAAGTAGCAAGGAAAGCACCTGACCTTCGCAGACTGAGGAGATACAGTGCTGCAAGGGGCAGCTCAGTGTGGACTTTGCTCTGAGGTCAGTGTGGCATTCAGAAACGTCCTGATCCTCAGTGGTGGCCCTCGCAGTGGTGCTCATTTTCATGACTTCCAATGTATAGCAGTGCTGGTGGCCAAAGTCTGCACAGCCCTGTCTGCAAGGCACCCACACTCAGTTTCCTGACCTTCCCAAGGGCCTGTGAGCCACCTGACAGCCTTTCATCATTGTTTTTTTTTTTACTTCTACTAATCAGAGTGGATTTTATTATTTACACCCAGGTGCTGATCCATTCTTGAAATGTAATTTGAGTCAGTAGTTTACCTGTTGACTGGCTCCTTGGGGAGATGTATGATGAGAAGTGAAGTCTCCATCACTGTAACAAAATATCTGTGATAAACAATGTAAAGGCAGGAAATGTTTATTTTGGCCTGCAGTTTCAGAGGCTTCAGTCCGTGGTTAGCTGGCTCTGTTGTCTTTGGGCCTGTGGCGAGGCAGAGCATTGTGATGAGGAATAGAGAGCTGCTCACCACATGGTAGGGAAGTGAAGAGAGAGAGAAGGGAAAGGGGGCAGGGTTTCTACATTCCTTTCAAAGGCCGGTCCCCCTGGCCCACTTTGTAAAGGCTGCACCTTCCAGCAGTGCCACAGGGTGGTGCATATGGGCCTTTGGAGGACTTGTAACCTGAACCGTAACATTAAAGACTCCCAAGCCTTCATCAGTTTAGGAGAAGAAAGTAGATTAATTAGTAATGGCTGCAAGACTAGGTAAAGAAAACATGCACACAAAGCCCGGCCAACCCTGTGCCATGTCTGTATTAGTCTCCTGCTGCTGCTGTAACAAATTTCCACAATTAGTGGCTTAACATGATACATATTTATTGTCTTACTGTTGTGGAGGTCAGAAATTCAAAACGGGTCAGCGGGGCTGCACTCCACCTGGAGCGGTGGGAGAGAACCCTTGTGTTTTCCAGGGGCCACCTGCATTTCTTGGCTCACACGGCCTTCCTCCAGGTTCAAACACAGCAGTGCAGCATCTTCAAAATTCTTTTTGACTGTTTTACCGTCTCATCTCCTTTTCTTATAAGGATCGCTGGGATTTCATTGAGTCCACTGGGCTCATCCAAGATGTTCTGTATATCAGTACCCATAACTTAATTGTATCTGCAAAATCCCTTTGGCCACATAACATTTTATGCTCTTAGGCTGTCTGGGTTAGACTGTAGGCATCTGTGGAGGAGGCCGTATTCTATCGCATATCTATTATAGAGTGTTTTGATCCTCCAGTGAGTACTCTGAACACACTCATAAAAGCTCAGTTCTTTGTGACTGACTCATTCTAACTCAGGATTAACATATTCATTTATAATGAGGATACCTCAGAGACCAGAATACATCAACATTCTGTAGAGACGATCCCCTCTTTCAAGTGTTCCTGAGAATACAAATTATTACCTGAAGATTGCTTGTGAGTTAGGAGTCAGAAAAAAAGTAGAATTTTTGGGTGTGTCATAAGACAGGATTTAGAGAGACACCCCTTAAGAGGAGATGGGGGCCTCAATTTACCCCACCATGGGGCAGCTTGTAGATTTGCTGAATTAATCAGAGAAAAGAATAACAAGACATGAGAGGCATAGGAAGGTTTTTGAAGCAGAAAGAAGTACATACTCAGAAGGGAGTGTGGACGCTCACAGAGTGAGATGCAATGTGGCCCGAGGCTGGGGTTTTTCTATTGGTCTCAGGGTACCTTCAAAACATCTAGGATGTAAGCCTGGCACGGTGGTGCACAGCTATAATCCAAGCACTCTGGGAGGCAGAGATAGAAGGACTACAAGTTTGAGCCCAGCCTGAGCAACTTAGCAACTTAGTGAGACTTTCTTAAAATAAAAACAAGTTTTGAAACTCGGTTTCATTGTTATGTTTATCTTCTTTTTAAAGGAAAGAACAACTGGGATGGGGGAAAGGAGAAAAGATGGAAGGGAATATATATATATAT